>NC_057862.1:652610267-652939910 GCF_019393635.1 Dromiciops gliroides | reverse complement strand
CACATACCTAAATATGTATATGTTATCTCTCCATTAAAATATTACTCTCTTTGAAGGTAGGTGCTGTTTCTGCTTTCTCTTTGTATCCCCAGTGGGCTTAATAAATGCTTGTTCATTGATTGATTGATTGATGTCTCCAGGGAAGTGCCCTAGGTCTCTGTGCTTCTCTTTGCATTGTGTAACATTTATATCAATGAGTAGACTAAAAATGTGGGCGGTGCACTTATCCAATTAACTTATTGCAAAGGAGGGATAGTTAAAATGCCAATGACAGTTTGGATTCAGAAAATTCTGGATGGGCTAAATGAAATAAGATCAGATGTAATAGGGATAAACTTAGATTCAGAAAATAATCTTCCCAAATATTTTATGGGGAAGTTGTAGCGGGCTAGCAATTCTTCTGAAAAAATAATCTAGGGGTCTCAGTAGACCGCAAACTCAGTGTAAGTTGATGGCATGATGTGGCAGCCTAGAAAGATTCTATTCTCTTATGTTAATAAAGAGTCTTAGAATCCAAGAACAAAGAGGTAATACTCCCTCTCACTTCATTTTTTCCTATTCACTATTAGAGTAGAGGATCAAGTTTCTGGCTGGTCAATGATGGGTTAGACAGTATCTACAAGAGGGCAACTAGGTTGATGAATGTTCATCATTCCCCTGAAATCATAGACTTCTGTGAAAACCAAACCAAAGAAGAAAAAGGAAGGAAGGAGGCTGGTATGTGATATATTTCTTTGGGGGTTATTCCCCAAACCTGGAATTCATATCATATAAAGATTAGTTGAGAGAACCAGAAATATTGAGACTGGAGAAGTGAAGACTTAAAAGATATGATAACTGTCTTCAAGTATTAGAATTGTATATAAAAGAGGAATAGAATTTTTTTCCTGCTGGATCCCAGAGGGAGGTACCAGGAGACAATGATTGGTAATTACAAAGAGGATTGATTTCAGGTAAAAAATTCTTAATAATCAGAGCTAGGGAAAAGTGGACCAGATTGCTTCAGGATGGCATGGATTCCCCATGACTGGAGATCTTTAAGAAAAACTGGATAACCATTTGTTAAGTATGCTGTAGAGGAGAGTACTGTAAAGGTATGACTTGTACTAGATGGCCACTAAGGTTGCTTCCAACTCAGAGATTCTTTTATTTTGTAAAGGCTCGGTTCAGGGGCTACCTTCTTCTTTCTTCCTGTAGCTGTCCTTGATTTTATCCATAAAAGAGTGTGTTCTCCTTCCTTCCCAAATATTCTAGAATGCTTTGACTGGATCTCTCCTTTGCCCTACCCCTTACCCCTTATCTCTTACTATATTTATTTGTGCATATGTCTATCCTTCCTGTCTATCCCCTGGAGGGGATCTTTAGCCTAGAGCAGGACCATATACTTAATGTTTATTGAACTGAATTGAATTAATCAGCCTTTGTTCCTGAAGGAAAACCTTTACCAAAATCTACCAAGTCTCCTTATAAAGAGTTTCCTAAAATAATCAGACTGGTAACATTTAAGTTGGCCTTGCCAATATTTCCCAATGTCACCTTCTCTTTTTTTATCCTTCTCTCCTCCTCCTTCTTTCCCCTATAACTGTAGAGAATCACTAGAATTGCCTTTTAGCAGATATGCCCATCATTCCCCCACAAGCACAGATTTCTGTGAAAACCAAACCAAAGGACAAAAATGAAGGAGGAAGGCTGGCATAGGGTCTCTTTTATTTGGGGGGGGGGGATTTGTTCCCAGAACCAAGTTCTTTCCTTACTTTAGAATTCTATATCTAAAGCTCTATAGTTTTAAAAATAGATGCCTCAAGGGGCAGTTAGGTGGTGCAGTGGATAGAGCACCGGCCCTGGAGTCAGGAGGACCTGAGTTCAAATCTGGCCTCAGACACTTAACACTTACTAGCTGTGTGACCCTGGGCAAGTCACTTAACCCCAATTGCCTCACTAAAAAACAAAACAAAAAAACAAAACAAAACAAAACAAAAAAATAGATGCCTCATTTCTTCATTTTATGGGGGAGAAAAATGGAGGACACAAAGCAGAAATGACTTTCCCAAAGCTTCATGGTAAGTTAATAGCAGAGTTGCTTTTTATAGTACACCACATTTTTGGAGGGTTCACATGTGCAGTAGATACTCAGTAGGTATGGTTGATCAATTGAATAAATGAGTAAAAGAATGGTGGCTAATTTGTACTCCACTCAGTGCCAACCATGGAACATTTTTCTGACATGTAGGATCTGGCACCATACACCCAAATATTCCTCAGCTTCTAGGGAATGTTTTTTTCGGGGGAATAATAAACACCGATCTATTTCTCCAACTTAGGTCCTGCCTTGTTTTCTCCAGACACAGAATGGCAATCACTTTAATGCTAATGCAAAGCTCCAATTTTAAACCAATCAAGGAATGGGCACTATTTGTAGCCTCTAGCAAGCTCAGCAAGCTCAACAAGGGTGTTGGCAAGTATTTAGGAAACAAACTTCCACTATGTCTCTTTTCAGTAGAATTACTGGAAATACATTGATATAGTCAACAGAAACCAAATGACTTCTTCAATTTCCTGCTTCTCCTCAATTATATGGTAAGTGGCACCATCTTTGGCTTTCTTTGCTCCATAAATATTTCAACTGCTTCTCCTCACTGAGTAGAATAGACAAGAGAAATAGACGATTGCAGAGAGACAGAATTTTCTTGGCGACACTCATGTGAACTGGAGGGAAAGCTTACAAAAGACAGCTCAAGTTGTAGTGATAAATCACACTATGGGAAGGTTGGGATGATTTGTGTTTCTAAAGTGTTTTGGTTTGGCATAGACGAAGGGGGTAGAGGTATAAGCCACCCTTGTCTTTAGGAAGGTAGTATGGACTACTGGTTTTGGAATCAGAGGACCTATGTTCAGACCCTGTCTCTGGCACTTATTCTTTGTGTGACCTTAGACAAGTCATTTCCAACCTTTAGGCCTGTTTCCCCATCTGTAAAGTCAAGTAAGAAGGCTTGACTAAAATCTCTTTCAGCTCTAAATCTATGACATTATGATCTGTTTCAATTCAATTCATTTCAATGAGAGCTCAAAGATGGGGATGAAATGAAAAGGCCTGAACTTTCTCTGCAACTTATAAAGAGAATTACCTGGAGTATTAAGAGAGGAGGTGACTTGTCCAAGGTCACACAGCCAGAATGTATCAGAAGAGGAGGTTGAACTCAGTCCTTTCTGGTGAGGTCATATCTGCTACATCAAATAGTATTTAATGTTTAAAATCATGCATTTTTTAGTCATTTTCAGTAAGCATTTATTGTGCCTACTGTGTGCTAGGTATTGTGCTAAGCACTGGGAATACAAGGATATATATATATATATATTCCCTTGTCCTCAAGGAGCCCACAATCTAATAGGAGAGGCAACATGTAAATAATTGAGGATATATAAAATATAGAGCGTAGATAGAAGGGAGGTCACCATTGCTGGGTACAAGGAAATGGCTTTTGTTCTAAAAAAATAATACCCCAGCATACACAGGACAAGCAAATTAAGGAATAACAAAAGGAAAGAGAAGCAATCAAGATCTGATGGCACAGGATCTCAAAAGGGTAGTTTGGTAGCAGTGAGTCAGAAACAGGAAGAAAGTCAGACCTTGAGGGAAAATTTGAGACCAGACAAAGAAGAGCATGGAAATAGGAGGGGCCTTGAGAGGCTTCAGTGTCCCACTTCACTTATTAGTGGCTCTATTTACCATCCTCGGGGAGTTGGCCAAACAATGACAGAGTAGCATTATCCAGAGACACCACTCCTGGGTGTTTGGCATAGACCCAACTTCTAGTAGAATTTGCTCTGGAGTGTTTTCAAGTTAATCTAATGGCAAGAGCAGTGGTTTGGGAGTTAGGAGAAGGGAGTTGTATAATAGCATTAAATATAACAGCCACAACACCAATGAACAGCGACTTAACACGTATAGAGCCTGAAGGCTAACAAAGCCCTTTCCCATCAATAATCTGATGAGCTAGGTAGCACATGGATCCATCATGTAGGACTTTAGATTTAGAGTTGGAAGGGACCTTAGGAGTCAAGGAGTCCAACCCCCTCCCTTCATTTTATTATTATTATTTTTTTTTTTGGTGAGGCAATTGGGGTTAAGTGACTTGCCCAGGGTCACACAGCTAATAAGTGTCAAGTGTCTGAGGCCGGATTTGAACTCAGGTCCTCCTGAATCCTGGGCCAGTGCTCTATCCACTGCACCACTTAGCTGCCCCCCCCCCCTTCATTTTAAGATTAAGGAAACCGAGGCTGAGAGAGATGAGGTGACTTTCCCAGGGTCACATGGATAGTAAATGACTGAGATGAGATTTGAACAAGCTTCCTATCTCTAATTTCAGCACTCCATCCACCACACCAGCTATCTGCTGTAAGAAAATGAATGATGGAGATTAAGTAATCTCCTTGAGGACAAGCATTGTTTTTGCCTTTCTTAGTGCTCAACATGATACCTGACATAGAGAAGTTGCTTACTAAATGCTTATTGACTTGTTGACTCATAGTTACTCGTGAGTCCAGACATTGGGATATAAATTCAGGGCTCCCTATTACAAGGACAACAGTCCTTGTACTATTTCTCATTGTCTCATTGTGGACCTCAGCTGTGGAATGTTGGACAAGTCACTAAGTCCACTTACTCTGGATGTAAACTTCTTGAGGACCGGACTTGTGAGATTTTTGTCCTTGTATCCCCAGGTGCATGGCTAGTGTCCAGCACATGGTAGGTGGTTTAAAATGTTTGCTGATTGACTGATTAATTGATTCCTCAAATTCTCAATTTTTCCAACTATTAAGGGGGAGAATCACAGCTGCCTCCTTCCTAAATTGTCAAGTGACTGAATTTTAGGTTTGGAAGTGACCTTAGAGATCTAATAAACTAACCCTTTCATTTTACTTTTATACTTTGCTTCTTATACTATGACCTGTGCAAGGTCACCAACCTTACTCTCTCTTCCAGAGCCATCTGGGACCAGTGGCAAGATATATATCTGGATGACTGGAGATGGCCCGAGATGTTTAAGGCAACTAGGATTAAGTGACTTGCCCAGGGTCACACAGCTAGTAAGTGTCTGAGGTGAGATTTGAACTCAGGTCCTCTTGACTCCAGGGCCAGCTCTCTATCCACTGCACCACCTAGCTGTACCAGATACCACTGCAATTCCCAGGTGGTACATCTGTTATCTTATGTTCTCATTATAAGACTAAGTCTCCTTCATTTATGGTCATACACAACCTTGAGGATTTCTTTTCCATGACAAGTCTTGTCTGCAAATCATTGTTGCTGTAGCCTACTTGTGCCCAACAGGCAACCCTTGATTGATTTTTAGGTCACTTTCATTTTGATTCTTAAAAATTTGAGGCCCCATTATTAATGATAATTCCATCCTTTAAAAGTTAGAGGAAACTCTATTCTGGACCTGATTCTTACCAACAAGTAGCTGTTAGGGTGGAAATGCTGGGAACCTTGGCATGGAAGTCAGTTAATAGTCAATAAGCATTAATTTATCAATTATTAATTATTAATCACCTACTATGTGTCAGGGACTGTGCTAGATGCTGGGGATATAAGAAAAGGCAAACAGCAGTTCCTGCTCTCAAGGGGCTCACAATTTAATAGGAGGGCAATACAACATGCAAATGGATTTGTATAAACAAACTCTATACAGGATAATTTGGAGATAATTGACAGAGAGAAAGCACTAGGACTAAGGGGGATTGGGACAGATGTCTAGTAGAAGATGAGAATTTATCTGGGACTTGAAGAAAGTCAGGGAATTTAGGAAGCAGAGATGAAGAAGGAGAGAATTGCAAGCATGGGAGACAGTCAATGACCACTCCTTCCTAGAATCTGTGATGGAGGAGAGGAAAGCAAGGGAATAGTTACTATGTCTACTCAATTTTGAGAGTACAGATTTCAAATGGTTCCGAATGATTCCCAAAATACATATAGGACCACATCATTCCTACCATTCCAGAAACTCCCTTTTATTCCTAGGACAGAACACAAAGTCTGACACAGAATCCTTCACAATTTGGCTCCATCTCATTCTTCCAAACTCACTTCACATGACTCCCCTTTGTGCACACTATGTTCCAGTCAAACTAGACTGCTTACTGTTCCTCACTCTTGATATTCTATCTCCTGCCTCAAGGCTTTTACAACATATGCTTCAAATGAACTCCCTTCTAATCTTACAGAAGGTCTTTCTTTCCCTACCCCAACTACTAGTGCCATCTTCATGAAGTTACCCTGTCTTTCTTGATCATTTATTTTGAACTTATCTATGCATATTTCTTCTTTCTGTCAATTGAAAGCCATCTACTTGAGGGCATGGACAGTTTTCCTTTTGTAGAATAGACACTTATTAAATGCTTTTTGATTGGTTTGGAAAAGATGGACAGATTTCAGCAGATGATAGGAAATGTAGGGGGATTTCAGAACTAGTTGAATGGCGGATGGGAAAGGGAGATATGAATGATTAGATGTCACCTTGGAAGGAGATTCACAGTCCCATGGATCTGAGCTTGGACTTGCATTGTTTAACTTCTTTGTCAGAGACTTGGAGAAAGGAATAGATGACTTGTTTAACAAAATTTTCAGATGACACAATGTAATCAGAGACAAATAAAGGGAATGGATGACAGAATCTAAAAAAAAATTCTCAAGAGATTAGAATATTGGGTTGAAGTCCAACCAGATAAAAATTTTATAATAATAAATATAAAGTTTTAAATGGGCTCAAGAAATCAATCTCATAAATATGAAATGGAGGGTGTATGAATGGCTAGATAGCAGTCCATAAGAAAAAAAGTTAAGGTCTAAGAGTTTGGGTTGATGTCAAACTCAGCAGGAGTCAACAGTGTGAAATGATGGTGGATCAAGAGGCAGAGTCCAGAGCAAGGCAGAGTCCAGAGCAAGGCAGAGTCCAGAGCAAGGCAAAGTCTGACATGTGCCCCACACCCAGGCAGTGTTGAAGAGTGGAGAGAAGATAATCCTGCTGTGATTGGGTTATGTTTAGAGTGTTACCTTTTTAGTTCAGAGCAGCAAATTCTAGGCATGATATTGACAAGTTGGTAATTATCTAAAGAAAGATGGATGTCAAAGATCCTTAAGAATATACCAGGGGCAGCTAGGTGGCACAGTAGATAAAAACACTGGCCCAGGATTCAGGCGGACCTGAGGCAAAATTCAGTCTCAGACACCTGACACTTACTAGCTGTGTGACCCTGGGCAAGTCACTTAACCCTCATTGCCCTGTAAAAAATAAAAGAAAGAAAAGAAAAGAAAAAAAGACTATATCATAATCTAAAGAAGAAAAGCCTTAATAATAATAGCTACCCAAGGAATTGGAAGTTGAGGGGGTGCCCATCAATTGGGGAATGGCTGGACAAGTTGTGGTATATGAATACAATGGAATACTATTGTGCTGTAAGAAATGATGAGCAGGAAGAGTTCAGAGAAACCTGGAGGGTCTTATGTGAGCTGATGATGAGTGAGATGAGTAGAACCAGAAGAACATTGTACACAGTATCATCAACATTGAGTGTTGACCTACTGTGATGGACTATATTCTTCTCACCAATGCAATGGTACAGAAGAGTTCCAGGGAACTCATGATAGAAGAGGATCTCCAAATCCAAGGAAAAAAAAAGAACTGTGGAGTATAGATGCTGAATGAACCATACTATTTCTTTTGTTTTTGGTGCTGTTGTTTTTTTCTATTTTGAGGTTTTTCATCACTGCTCTGATTTTTTCTCTTATAACAGGACTAATGCAGAAATAGGATAATGTTATTTTGTGTATATATATATATATATGTGTGTGTGTGTGTGTGTGTGTGTGTATAGAGAGATAGAGATAGAGATAGAGATAGAGATAGAGATAGAGATAGAGATAGAGATAGAGATAGAGATAGAGATAGAGATAGAGATAGAGATAGAGATAGAGATAGATATAACCTATATCAGATTACCTGCTGACTAGGGGAGGGGGGAGGGAGGGGAGGGAGGGAGAAAAATCTGAAATTGTAAAGCTTGTATAAACAAAAGTTGAGAACTATCTTTACATGTAACGGAAAAAATAAAATACCTTATATGTAAAATAAAAAACAAAAACAAAACAAAACAAAATAATAATAGCTACCTTCCAATATTTGGCAGCCAAGTGGCACAGTGATTAGAACACTAAATTTGGAGTCAGGAAGACCTGAATTCAAATCTTTCCTCAGACATTTACTAGTTATGTGATCCTGAGAAAACTATTTAATCTCTGTCTCAGTTTCTTCATCTATAAAATGGGGACAATAGTAAAACCTATTTCCCAGGGTTATTGTAAGGATAAAATAAGATGATATTTCTGAAGCACTTTGCCAGCCTTTAAGTGCCATGTTAAATGTTTGTTCATCAATAGTTATGTTATTATTAATGAATTATTAATACTTATTAATGAATGAATGCCAAGTGGAAAAAGGCACTTGACTTACTCTGCTTGGTTCTAGTGGATAGAGCTAAGAGCAATGGATGAAAGTTGCAGAGGGGCAAATTTAGGCTTTATATAAAGAGCATTTTCTTAAAGATACATTTTCCAAAGGTGGGATGGGTTGTTCCTGGAATTAGCAAAGTCTGCATTGGAAATCTTTAAGCAAAATTTGGATGAGTATTGATTGTGTTGATTTATATATGACTTAGACTAGATGGCCTTGGAAGTCTCTTCCAATTCTGTGGGGGAGAGCTGCTCAGAAGTGGACTAAGCCAGCTGCTTGGGAAAGCAGTGAGAGCTCTTGTACTGGGAGTTTCAAAAGCATTATATGGATGATGCCTAGGAGTGATGCTATGGGTAGGATTTTCTCACCTGTGTCAGGTAAGATGATCTTTGGAGTCCCTTTTAGTCTTCTTATGACACTGCATGAATATATCCTTGTTACATGGCACAAGCTATGCAAACATGTGTAGGAGATGGAATGTCAGTGAAAGAAAACTAGGATTACAGTTTGGTTGGAACTGGAAGCAAAAAAAGGCACATAATATGAAATGTCTTGAAAGACAAGGTCTAGATCATGGAAGGAGTTTTTTAAATACCAATCAGAGGAGTTTTTATTTTATCCTGGAATCAATAGGAAACCATTTCATTTTTGAAAAGGGAAATAAACTGGAATAGATGGAAGGGGGAAGACAACATGGTTGCATTTATTAAGAAAGCTTTTGTGATCTTAATGAATTGATGAGAGATACTTTTGCTTGAAGAGCTACTGCGTCAAATGCATTTTTTTTTCAAATCAGCAAGCAGAAGACCCAGCAATATTGTATTTTTATATGCTTCTCCATTATAGAGGAAGAAATGGCAAGATCTGGCAACTGATTAGATAGATGGAGTGAAGGAGAGTTCAGGAAAAATAAACATGGAAGACTAGACAGAAATTTAGAAGGAAAGAAAATGAGCTGTTTTAGAGATCTTGAGTTTGAAATATCTATAGGATGTCCAGTTTGAAATTTCTGATAAGCAATTGGTGATATTGGAATGTTGAATGATAGATTTGGGAACAACTTCCTAAAAATAGAGATGATAATACATCCATGGAACTGTTGAGGTTACCAAGTGAAAGCATATAGAGGACCAAGGACAGAACCTAGGAGTAGATTCAGTGTTAGAGAGTATGATACAGACGACGAGCCAGTAAAGGAGACAGCAGTGGTCAAAGAGTTAGAAGGAGAACCTGGAGAAACTCATATGACAAAAAACTCAGAGAACTGATAGCATTCAGGAGAAGAAGGTGGTTTATGGTAATGGATACTGCAGAAAGGTCAACAAGGAGAACTGAGAAAAGGACATCAGATATGGCAATTTATAGACTTTGAAGAGAGAAAGGATTGAGAAATACATGAAGGCAGCAAGTATAGATGAATTTCCCCGAGGTTCTTAAATGTAATGGAATATACACACTCTTTCAGTTTCTACCAGAAAGGATAAGCTTTGAGTATGGACTCAGTAATCAGACTATTTGTTTTTTTAAGGATCAGTCTAGCTAAATGTCACCTGAAATTTGGTTACCATGTGATGAATTGTTTGGAAATGGAGATCTATGGAATCTTTTGATTTTACATGTGATAAGAAGTCTTTGGGACTTGCTCAAGGATACACAATCAGTATCAGAGCCAGGAACAGACTTCAAGTCATTTGAATCTACGACATGTTCTACCACTAATAAGTATAACCTTATAAATTAAATATGAGAATGCATGGAGCTCTTAGGAAGAGAGGTGCTATTAAGCTAATTTTCCTGTTTTAGCAGGGTGGATAAAGCCTCCAAAGCCACACAGGGGAAAACAATCTTCTATTGGTCACTTCTGGTATAACTGAATGCTCCCTCCTCCTGGAAAGCTGCAGAAGGTTTTCATCATATACTTATCTGAAACAGAATCATGGGGCAGAAAAATGTTTAGTCCTCAGTGAGGCAGTGCCTTCCTTTTCTGTATCCTTGTCTGCCCTACCATGAAATAATTCCCATAGATTATCCCCTGGATTCCCAATATGGCACTGTAGTCATGAAACTCAGTCTTTACTGTCCCTTTCCTCTATCTTAATTCATTTCTACATTGTCCCCAAGAGTCTTGAGGAGAAGCTGGCTGGTTAATCTAACTAATTTGTACAAAGCAATGATAGTATAATGTTACTCTTCTCAAAGACCAGCTTAATATCCTGGTATACCATAAAATGGAAGGAGCATTCCACTTCTCTTGGAGGTATGACAGTTCTCAGCTGGGGTTGGACCATTCTTCTGACCCAGGAGGTCCACTAGGATGTTCTTATAGTTAATAAAAAGTCATATCTGAAATCTACTTTGGAGGAAAATACTCTGTGCAGATTAAGATGCTAGAGCAGTGGTGTCAAATTCAAATAGAAACAGACCTATGAAGGTTGTGTATTGACTTAGAAAACCATAAATTAAAATAATCTATGTCATATTTGTTTTGTGAAACATTTCCCAATTTTGTTTGAATCTGGTTTGGGTTGCACTCAAGTCAAGTTGACACCTCTGGCTTTGGAGGGTGAGGGTCTTTTGTAGAGAAGATTGCTGCTTAGGTATGAGTTGGACCATAGAGTCTCCAAGTTTCCTTCCAATCCAGAGATGCTATGATTCGAAATGTCTCAAATTTCCCCCCATGAGATCACTTCTATACATTCCTAGATCAGCACATTCCATGGCTCCAAGGCTCTAATGTTTAGGGAAAGTTCCTATTTATAGTTGGATATAAACAAAAAATCATATGGGATAGAGTGTTAGACTTGGAGCCAGGAAGCCCTGAGCTAAAATTCTTCTTCTGACACTTATTAGCTATTTGACTATGGGAAAGTTCCTATCTCTGATCTCCAAAGCCCCTTCCATCTCTAAGTCTATGATTGTAGAAAATTCTACTGAATCTTAAATGATAACTTCAGGGTTAAAGTTTCCAACTGAGTTCCACGACCATTGCCAGTCTTTTGATGGCCTTGTAACCAACAATGGTCAATGCTAGTTCCAATGGAGAGCCAACATCAGTCATTCTTTAGAAATAACTCACATCTGGAGAGAAAAACAAATCATACAATGATTGCTTTAATCCGTCTAGCACACGCCACCACAATTCAGCTGCATTTTCACCTGGGTGTCTGCTTTGGTGAACAAAGGAATGACCACATTTGACTGGTTGTTGGGTATCCTCTCATCAAAGCCATTTGATTTTTAACAGATTGGGTTTTGTATGAATAAGAGTATTAATTAAGGGCCTATTATGTACAAACATAGGTAAAGGAGAGAGTTAAAAGTTATAGAGCTATGCTTGGAAGGTAGAGCCTAGGCATGTGTGTAGCCATTAATGGGGTGTTAATTGGGTGATGGGTGAACATAAATGGGAAACATAGGAGGTGTTTGTTGTGGTAACTGGCACACAAAACAGCCTATGTGCTAAATATGGAAACTGGTATAAATGGAACTGATTGCAATTCCCTGCCCTCCCCTCCCCCATCAAGATTTCTGCTGAGATCATTCTTATGATCATAGCAATGACAGTAATTTGGCATACAATCACATCATCTCTGAGTTGTTCATCAGTGCCAAATAGTCCAAACCTTACTCCTCCCTCCCCTCAAGAATTGCTCCAGCATCTCTGTTATAGATTCATTGGGTCTTTGTGTGAAGACCTCCAGGGTGAAGGAACCCACTACCTTCTCAGGCAGCTCACTGAACTTTTGGGAAGGTCTGGTTGTTAGGAAGTTGGATTTTTTCTTCTAACAAGCCTAAATTTACTTCTTTGAGACTTCTCACTTCTCTCAGTCCTGTCCTCTGGGACCAACAGAGCAATTGTAATATTTCTTCCACTTGTAAGTCTTTCACATACTTGGAGACAATTATCACATTTCCCCCTCCCCCTTCACATCCCTCCCTTCCCAGTCTTCTCTCCTTGTGGATAAGAATCTCTAGTTCATTTATCTGAGCCTTATATGGCCACCAGAATTTTTGTTGCCCTTCTCAGGATTCTGTACAGTTTACTAATGTCTTCCTTAAAATGTGGTAACAAAAACTAAACACAGAACATCATGGGTGGTCTAACCAGGGAAGAGTATAGTCCCATAATCTACCTATCTCTGGCCACTGTGACTCTCATAATGTCACTCGAGTAACTTTCTTGACTACCATAACATATGATAGCAATCATCTTGAGCTTGCATTCCACTAAAACCCCCAGATCTTTTTCGTGCAAACTTCTGTCTAATCATGCTTTCCCCATCTTCTACTTGTGAAGTTGATTTCATGAATACAAGTGAGAGATTATATTTGTGACTATTAAATTTAGATTCAAATGTATACTTTTCTAGGATGCCTAGATCTTTCTTGATCTTAACTTTGTTCAACAGTGTTTTACCCACCTTTGTGCCATCTGCAAATTTTAAAATATATCATTGGAAATTTATTCACAATACTCATCAAAATATTAACTAACAAAGGACCAGGCACAGATAGATCCCTGAGAGGACTCAACAAATCAAGCAAACAACAAGCATTTGTTTGGATGGATTTGACTGGTTTTTTGCCAATCATCCATCCAGATATGTTGGATCCCATCTAGTAGATTTATACAAAAACTAATACTGCATGAGATTTATTAGCTATTAGGGGAGATCAGAAACTTCTTGAAGGTGGCACTTGTGTTAAACTTTTAAAGGAACTTGGGATTTAAAGAGGCATGGGTGTATAATGAGTGTGTGAGGGGAAATGATTTGTAATTAATTTGGAGGGATTGACTAGAGCAAAAATTGTCAAGTATATTAAATACTAAACAGAAGAGGTTGTTTTTTGACCTACTGTGAATAAAGGAGGGTACCAATGAAGGTGGTTGCTTTTGGTGGTGGTGGTTGGTGGTGGTTGGTGGTAGTAGTGTTTTTCATCCCTCATATTGGAAGAAGACAAATGATATCACAATGTTGGGGTCAAGGTACAGTGTGATCAGTCCAATACAATCTTGGAAGGCTCTACCACAGGTCAAGCACAAATAGTCCATCTGAACCTTTGGAATGGAGATATCTCTAGATTTGTACATCTCACATTTCCTTTGTGCCACAGTGATTCTACTTAGCTCTTAGATGTGGGCACTCCATTCTGAGGAGCTGTGTCAGTGTCTTCCATGTCTCATGATTGATACTAAAGTTCTTTAGAGACACCTTGAGAGTGTCCTTGTGCCATTTTCCCCCTGTGAGTTCTCTGTAAGAAAATCTCTTAGGTAAACACAGGTAGACCAATTAGACTGTTGCAATATCCCAGTCAAGAGAAGATGGTAGTCTAGAGTAGGGTGTTTGTGGTATCAGTGAAAAGAAGGGGATTGATGACAGATATGGAGGAGATGGAGTTGACAACACTTGCAACTGATTAGATTTGGGGAAATAATTTTCTAGGTGTGAGGTGACAGTTCAGAGTTGTATTTCTTTGTGTTTCTCTTATTATTAATTATTTAAAATAATATGGTTGTTAAAAGTTTGAAATATTTTGGAAAATTGTAGGATCATATATTTTAACCCCTGGAGAATAGCTCTTGGTCCAATGCATGACTTTCAGTTAACATTAAAACTAGTTGCAAGAAGTGTGAGAAAGTACTCTTTGTGATGCTATTCAGTTTTGCAAAGCTCGTTTTGTAGGCATGGTTTCTTCTTCAGAATCAGAAATCTCCAGAGATGGAAGAAATTTAAAAATAATTTATTTCTTCCCTCTTGTTTTATAGATGAGAAAACTGAAACACAGAAATATAAAATTATTTACTCATATCTTAGGGGCTGAGCCACAACTATATCACAGGACTCCCAACTCAATGTCCTGTGGCCTCCATCCCATATTATACTATCACCCTGGGTATAGAGTAGTTTAATGTATTAAAAATAATTTCTCCCATAGAATTATCAGTCTCATTCTTTAACCCACATTTGCATTAAATATGCTTCTTGTCTGCTTCTCAGTCACACAATTACTACTCTCCTGACCTTTTCCGGTTCTTCAGTCCTTATTGCCTGGTTTGGTCCCTTTAAGTAAATGTTGCCTGCAAACATATGGTTCACTATCTTTACTCCTGACCTAGACACCCTTTTCTTCTTATCCAAAGTTCCCCTGGCCAAAGGGTGAAGAATTTCAAGGGGAATGATCCCCATTCCTGGCTCGCTTCCCTTTCCTTTTCAAGGCTAAACACTAGCACTATGTTCATATGCACATGTCACACGGGTTTTTCTGCTCTTTCCACTTCCAACATAGCTTCTATTTCCATGGAGTCAAAGGGCTTTTCAGAGTCCATAAAAGTCTATGTATACAATGGCATTTTGTACTCAGCAGTCTTCTCTGGAACTTTTCATTTTCTGCAGGTGATCCCTAGTTGAGAAATGACTTCTAAATCCTGCCTACTCTCATGGCTGATTAAAGTCGAGAGGTCCCTGTAGTCTGCCCACCAGTACTTTTGTGAAGATTTTGCATAACTACTGACAACAGTTTAAAAGATCAGCCCTGTGATCTCTTAAACGAGATTTTTTTAAAGGGAGATAAAGGGTTTACAAAGAACACACGAAGCAGGAATAGTTGGGTTATGCTTATTATAAGTAAGAAATTATAAAAATGACACATTTACTACTAATTACACAATTAATTTGTTATGTAGCACTTGCCAGAGAAACATATTTGAATTCCTCCAAAATTCTAATAAAGAATTAATTTGGTAAATAATTTATATTCAAGTAATTATCTTCCTGATTTTATTTAAACTGGAATTTGCTGAAAGTAATTCAAATATTTTATTTCCTGCACTAAATAATGAAGTTGTTGTTTAATTAGAATTATAACTTCTTCCTATAAGTCCAAGGAGAAGAAAATGTAAAATTCAGAAATGTTTCTCTTTGGTTATTAGAATGCCTGACTGTTGGGAAGGATTACAAGAAGAATTAGTTGGGAGAAGGGGATGGGGGAGGAACTTGGGGAGTGGGGGGATGGATGAGAGGGATAAACAGCACCATAAAAGGTTCCAGGGACATAGGAGAAATTCATAGGATTCCTGTATTAGTCAGACTCATGTTTTTTTGCTTTTTTTCCCTACAGATACTTCCTTAGTAGAAGTAGTTTAAGGATAAAATCATAATGAAGCCCACAATAGAACTCACACCCAACTGAAAAGACATAAATTCAGTGACACCTACATCCCAAACACACACACACACACACATACACACACAGAGATATACACACCTCTTCCTGGCTCAAATAAATAACAGAGCACCAATACCACCCCTAATGACAAAACACATCCAAAATGTTGTCAAATTGCTTTCACAGAGTTTAATGAGTGGAACATCTAGAGACATGGGTTTTCCTTTTTTTTTTTTTTTCTTTTCAGATGATGCTGGACCTAAGACTTGCAACTTCTGTACAGGCTAAGGGCTACTTGTGCCTGGGGAATCAGACTTATGAGACTTGGAGATTTCCACAAACTCTGAATTTATTTTCATTCATTCAAAAGAAAGGAAATCTCCTGACTACCTTTTGGTTTCTCATTCTTACCACCCCGGCACCTATAGGTGGTGGTAAGCCTACAAGCTAAATATTTTTCAAGCTAAAAGAGGAGAGGAAGATGTGCCAGGCACTGTGCTAAGCACTTTATAAATATTATTTCAGTTTATCCCCACAACAACCCTACAAGGTAGGTGCTGTCATTATCCCCATTTTACAGATAAGGAAACTGAAGCAGACAGAGATTAAATGACTTACCCAGGGTCAAACAACCAGGAGGTGTCTGAGACTGAGTTTGAACTCAGGTCTTCCTGACCACCCCAGCATTCTACTCAACGCACTACTTAGATACCTGGAATTTGCGGTGTAAGGTGGCTCATGGGGTAGAGATCGAAGTGTTTCCAGCTACACCCTCCCACTAAACCATAAGTAAGAACCATGTCTAGAGAGGTGGACGGCCAGGGTTATATGTGAGATTCAGCAGCAATATGACAAAGTCCCATGTTGGGAAATAAGCGACAGTTATCTTTTCTTTCAGTTGGAGGATTCTTCCAAGAGAGGTTCCTCAAGGGTAGCTACAGCATGACCCACATGAAATCATCACAGTCCCTTTCTCCCTTCCTGCTAATTGCTCATTGCTGTTGTAAGAACTATGTCGCTACTACTCATGTTCATCATATCAGTTTGGTGATACAATTAATGGAAGAAAAATCACCTTAGGAAAGGATGGGTGAAAATATTTATACACATTTAAATGGTAAAATGATTCAATTAGACTGGAGGCTGTTATATAGGTTTTCCTCCTAACTCTCAAGCTACTTCTCCTCTCTGTTTCCTTACACTTTCTACCATTTAAATGTGAGTGTGGCTTGAAGCTCGGTCCTTGGACTTTCGTTCTTTCCACTCTACCCTTACCCTTGGAGATTTCATTATTTATTATTGATTCACATATTTCCTCTACACAAATGACTCCCCAAGCTGCATCTCCAGTCCTGACATATGCTGACAAAATCATACATCCTTGAAGTCACAAAGCACTGAAAGAGGTTCTAGGTGAACCTGGAACATCTAGGTAGATGTCTAGCAGGTTCCATTCCCGGCCCCCTCCCCCCAACTCCAAGTCCCTGCTAGATATTGCCACCTAGATGTTCCATTGTCATTGAAATTTATTTCAATGCTTCTGTTTTTCAGAGATCTGTGATTTTTTCAGGGTGAATACTCTCCCCATCAATACATATTGCAATCCCTCTATAATCTTCAAGAATTTTTGTGGCTGAAAAACCCATCGCTCCATGACCAACCTCATGATCAGCCTCTCTCCAAATTTTGCTAGGCTGGTCCTTGGTAACAGGTACACCATCCTTTACAAGACAAGTTTCTGGGGGCAGCTAGGTGGTGCAGTGGATAAAGCACCGGCCCTGGATTCAGGAGGATCTGAGTTCAAATTTGGCCTCAGACACTTGACACTTACTAGCTGTGTGACTCTGCATAAGTCACTTAACCCTCATTGCCCTGCCCCCCAAAAAGACAAGTTTCATCTAAGCTTTTCATTTACTAAGCCCTGTCTATTTTTTTTCCTTCTTCTCAACTATATCCCTTTGCTTCCATTCTGTTTGCTTCTACCCAAATCTAGGGACTCACCACCTATGTCTTAGGCTACTGCAAAAGTCCATTAACTGCTTTTGTTGCTAAAGTTCTCCCTTTAGCTCTTCATAAAAGTGACTGTCAGATTAGGGAATGCTGTTTGGCAATATATTGGCTCAGGGAACCTGAGTTCACAGCCCACATCTGATGTTTGCTATCTATATGACCTTAGGAAGTCCTGTAACTCCCCTGGACTTCAGTTTCCTTATCTCTAAAATAATGGGTTGAGTAATAACCCCATGATGAATCTTTCCAGAACTCTACTTTTATTCATGTCATTCTTTCCCCTGGAAACCTTCAATAGCTCCCTATGACTCATGGAATGCAGTGCAGACTTATTAAGCACCATCCAAATCCTTCCATGATCTGGCCCCAACTAGCCTCTTCTTTCCTCAGTGAAGTTTTCATTTCAGCAGCCAAGCTGATCTCCAAACATGCCATGCATTCTTCCATCTAAAAGTGCTTTGGCCAAAAGAATGGGGATAAGAATAGTGTCTCTCTCACAGGGTTAGTATGAAGAACAAATGAGCTCTGCAAGTCTTAAAGTGCTATGTAGCTATAAGGTAATGATAATAGCAAGCATTTACATGGTGCTTTAAGGTTTGCAAAACACTTTAAACACAGTCACACGTATGTATGCATAATAATAGTATCTCTCTCACAGGGTTAGTATGAAGAACAAATGAGCTAATGTATATCAACTGCTTTGTGTATACACACACACACATATATATGAGATTTCATATATATATACATACATACATATATATATGAGATTTCATATATATACATAAATACACACATATATGAGATTTCATATATACAATACATACAAACATACAAACATACATACATACATACATACATACATACATACATACATACATACACATATGAAATTCTCACAACAATGCTGGGAGAGGTTTTATTATTGTCTCCATTTTCCAGATGAACAAACAGAGGCTCAGATAGGGTAAGCAATTTGCCTGGGATCACACAGCTAACAAGCTAACTGAGATGGGATTCAAACTCAGGTTTCTGGGCTCCAGGTCAAGTTTTCTATCAACTAGCATTGCCTTCTATTATTTCATTCTGATTTTCTCTGGTCATTTCCAAGTCATGGTACTCTGAGCCTCAGTTTCTTCTTCTGTGAAAAAGAAAGAAGGGTCGCATGTCCCTTAAAGGGTTTCTGTGAGGCTCAAAGGAGGTGATGTATGTGAAATGCTTTGTAAACCTTAAAGGCTTTATAAATGTGACTTATAAGTTATTACTATTATTTAGCTCTAGGCCACAGGGACCACGGAGGGTACGTGTGTACAGACAGACAGACAAAAAGAAGGATAAATACTGAAAAACATTGGTGGGAGCAAAGCGGATTCCATAGGCCTAATGATTTTTTGAAAAATGTTTGTCATACTGGACTAGTTGATGGCTGCCAGTCCCTTGGGGTGCTGGGATACCTGACGGGGCTACTAGTCCTATTTGCATGTATGAAGCTTCACAGTTTAAAACCACAAAGTAGGCACAATGAAAGAAAAGCTCGCCTCTCTACGACTGGGAGATTTCAAAGCCAGCCCCACCAAGCAATGAGCCCAGCAGCTGAGTTGCCTTACAGTAAAGACCCGAGCCCCCAACTCTGTTTGGGGGAGCCTAAGGCAAAGTAGAAACCAGCTCAGTAACTTATGGCTCTGCTGCCATGTGCTGAGACTCAGCTTTTTAAAATGTAAAATGAAAAACTTACTCTACAGTGGTAGAGATCTCTGGAGGAAAATAAAAGAATACACACAAACGAAGCCCCTGAGCTGCTGGGGAAAGCAGCCCGGCTGACATTTAATGCAAAATGAGCAGTATAACTAGAGTGCTTTGGGAGATGGATGTTTGGGCTAGGCCAGCTCGTCTCAGGCTCAGCCTGGGACCTCAGCATATCCAGAGAGGAGATTTCTTAAAAGCCTATCTTTCGGGGCAGCTAGGTGGCGCAGTGGATAGAGCACCGGCCCTGGAGTCAGGAGTACCTGGGTTCAAATCCGGCCTCAGACACTTAACACTTACTAGCTGTGTGACCCTGGGCAAGTCACTTAACCCCAATTGCCTCACTAAAAAAAAAAAAAAAAAAGCCTATCTTTTGTGGTGGTGATGGTGGGGTATTTTCCCTTTTATTTCAGTATAAAAACCAAGCAAGGACAGGTAAAAGAAAATGGATTCCATGTCACTGGATTGCTCATGTCAGTCACTCCATGGTACATCTCATGTTCCTGAAATAATATATGGTGAGTGCTTTGCAAACTTCAAGTTCTGTGTGAAAGTGAGGTACTATTTAGTCATTCCAGAGAATCTATTAAATTGATTTATTTCTGGAGATTCGACATGGTATAATAGATAGAGTAAAAGTCTGGGAGTCAGGAATACATGGTCTCAAATGTTGCCTCTGACCCTGGATAACGGTGCACCCCAGGACAAGTCACTCCATCTTCCTTGGGCTCTGTTTCCTCATATGTTAAATGAGGGGGTTAGACTATGTGACCTCTCAGGTCCCTTCTAGCTCTAAACCTATGATCCTATAAAAGAGCATCGGATTTGGGGTGAGATGACCCAAATCTTGTTTCTGCCTCAGTAATATGCGTAGGCTTGGACAACTCATTTAACCCAGATAGGTCTCAGTTTTCTCAACTGTACAAAGCTGAGTTGGGGGGAAGGGAGAAGAGTCAGACTAGACAGTCTCTTCTAGTTCTAAATCTATGGTCTTATGACTTCACAAAATTATCTTTTTTTTTTTTTCAGGGCAATGAAGGTTAAGTGACTTGCCCAGGGTCACACAGCTAGTAAATATCAAGTATCTGAGGCTAGATTTGAACTCAGGTCTTCCTGAATCCAGGGTCAGTGTTTTATCCACTGTTCCACCTAGCTGCCCATCACAAAATTATCTTAAGGGAGAATAGAATGTTTACTCTTTGGGCTAGGATTTCTTTCTAGTACCACAGATTAGTACATGTGGTAGAAAATTTGGTTTTTCACAATTTAAAAGAGTTAGATTTTTAAAGAAAGATCAATATACATTCACTGGAAACATTCTACTAGATTGTAAATTCCTTGAAGGCAGATTTCTTCCTCACAGCACCTTAAAAGAAGTAGTTATTCAACAAATATTTGTCCAGAAAATAAATTAATCCCTTTGTTCCCATGTTTTAAAAAAAGCCACATGGGGGGGCAGCTAGGTGGTGCAGTGGATAGAGCACCGGCCCGGGAGTCAGGAGGACCTGAGTTCAAATCTGGCCTCAGACACTTGACACTTGCTAGCTGTGTGACCCTGGGTAAGTCACTTAACCCTCATTGCCCTGCCCCCCCCCAAAAAAAAAGCCACATGGACATGCAGAGCAGAGCATTAGATGGTAGATGATAGTAGTTTCTGCTCATCCTTCTGACTTTCCAAAGTTTACATCATCTAAATCAGTTAAACACAGTACCTAGGACAGTTTAAGGGTTCATTAAATGCCTGTTAAATGATCGAATCACTGGGATTTAGTAGACCGTGACTCATAACTTTGGAAAAGAATACCTTAATTATTGACAGGCTCAGAAAAGGGGAAAATGGGGTAGCACTAAAGCTAAAGGTGATATACCCCCTGAGAAAATTCAAAGATTAGAGAGAAGAAGCAATGGTAGGGAAAAAACAAAACAAAAAAAACTTAGTTCAGGATCAGTAGAAGGAATATTGAGTTGGAAGTCTACTACAAACCACCCAGGCAGAAGGAAATGAACGATGAGCTAACTGGAGAAAGAAATCACAAGGAGTGGTAGATTTCAACTCTCCAGATATTTCCTTGAGCTCTTTCTCTGTTAAAAGCAAAGTAGCTGATAAACCCAAGCTGGTGTCAATTTCATTATTTAAAGGATCAAAGAATAGAGATGAATAACTATTTATCAGTAAAGAAGAACTGGTTGGTAAAGTAGAAATGGTGAGAATTGTGTGAAGAATTGATCATTTCATTTTAGAGCTTTTAATAGATGGAGAAAATTAGGGATAGAATAATATACATCAGATTTTGGAAGAACAGATTTCAAAGAGTTCAGAGAAATGGTATGTAGAATCTTATGGTTTAATGTTTCATAAGGAGAGCTGGCCCAAAAGAGGTGGGAGACAGGAAACTAATCAAGCAACTTAAATTTTCATAGACATATATACAGAAAATGGAAGCATGAGAAGATAATTGGGGAATAGTATGTACAGTGACATAGTTCTATAAGAATAGTATCAGAAACATTAAAACTCACAAGGATCTAAGGTTGGTGATAAATGCCAAAGATAAACAAAAGGGGGCTTTTTAAAAAAGCTATGTTCATGCATAACCTATATCTGATTGCTTACTGCCTCAGGGAGGGAAGAGGGGAGGGAATGAAGGACAGGTAGAATTTGGAACTCAAAGCATTAAATTAAAATGTTTATTATAATTGAAATATATAATGAAGTTATGCAAATTTTTTTAAAAACTTATGTTGAGGGGTTATAAAATTGTGCATGCCCTTGGATCCAGTAATACCACTGCTAGGTCTATATCCCAAAGACATCCAAAAAAGGAGAAAGGACCTACTCGTACAAAAATATTTATAACAGCTCTTTTTTGTAGTGTCTAAGCATTGGAAATCAATGGGATGTCCATCAATTGGGGAATGGCTAAACAAACTGGTATATGCTTGTAATGGAATAATATTGTGCTATAAGAAATGACTTACTAGATGATTTCAGAAAAAAACCTGGAAAGACTGAAATGAACTGATACCTAGTGAAGTGAACAGAACCAGGAGAATGTTGTACACAATAACAGCAATATTTTTAATGAAGAGCTGTGAATGACTTAGCTATTCTCTTATTAATTAATTAATTTGTTTGTTTGTTTATTTTTAATCTATTCTCAGCAATACAATGATCCAAGACAATCCCAAAAGACTAATAATGCTGAAGTATATTATCTGCCTCCAGAGAAAGAACTGATATTGATTGAATACATACTGAAACATGCTGTTTTTCACTTTCTTTGTTTCATTTTTTCTTCTATTTGATTCTTCTTGTACAAAATTACTATTATGGAAATGCTTTAGATAATTGCACATGTATTATCTATATCTGATTGCTTACCACCTCAGGGAGGAAGGAGGGGAAGGAGGGAGGAATAGAATTTGGAACTCAACACTTTAAACCAAAATGTTTAGAAATTGTGGAAAAATAAATGAAAAAATAAATAAAACTCAGGATGAGGGGAAAAAAGCCACAACCCAGCTCAAAGGGAAGCAGAAAGTTGCCAGTCACCCAAAGACTTTGAACTTTGCCAAGAATTTAGTATATCCTTATTAAATTAAAAAAGTTTTTGTACAAACAGAAGCAATGCAGCCAAAATTAGAAGGGAGGCAGAAAGTTGGGAAACAATTTTTAGAGCCAGTGTTTCTGATAAGGCCTCATTTCTAAAATATATAGGGGACTAAATCAAATTTATAAGAATGCAAGTCATTCCCCAATTGAGAAATGGTCAAAGGATATGAACAGGCAGTTTTCTGATGAAGAAATCAAAGCTATCTATTGCCACATGAAAAAATGCTCTAAATCACTATTGATTAGAGAAATGCAAATTAAAACAACTCTGAGGTACCACCTCAAACCTATTAGATTGGCTAATATGACAAAAAAGGAAAATAATAAATGTTGGAGAAGCTGTGGAAAATTGGAAAACTAATACATTGTTGGTGGAGCTGTGAACTGATTTAACCATTCTGGAGAACAATTTGGAACTATGCCCAAAGGGCTATGGGACTGTTCATACCCTTTGACCCAGAGGTACTACTGCTGGGTTCCATATCCCAAAGAGATCATAGAGAAGGGAAAAGAACCCATATGTACAATAATATTTATGGCAGCTCTCTCTGTGGTGGCAAAGCATTGGAAATTGAGGGAATGCCCCTCAATTGGGGAATGGTTAAACAAGCTGTGGTATATGAATGTAATGGAATACTATTGTGCTGTAAGAAACGATGAGCAGCTAAATCTCTAATGATTAGAGAGATGCAAATTAAAACAACTCTGAGGTACCACCTGACACCTATCAGATTGGCTAAAATGACAAAAAAGGAAGATAATAAATGTTGGAGAAGCTGTGGGAAAATTGTAACACTAATGCATTGTTGGTGGAGCTGTGAACTGATCCAACCATTCTGGAGAGCAATTTGGAATTATGCCCAAAGGGCGATAAAGCTGTGTCTACCCTTTGACCCAGCAATTCCACTTTTAGGTCTTTTTCCCAAAGAAATCATGGAAGGGGGAAAGGGACCCACATGTACAAAAATATTTATAGCTGCTCTTTACGTGGTAGCAAGGAATTGGAAGTTGAGGGGGTGCCCATCAATTGGGGAATGGCTGGACAAGTTGTGGTATATGAATACAATGGAATACTATTGTGTTGTAAGAAATGATGAGCAGGAGGAGTTCAGAGAAACCTGGAGGGTCTTACATGAGCTGATGATGAGTGAGATGAGCAGAACCAGAAGAACATTGTACACAGTATCATCAACATTGAGTGTTGACCTACTGTGATGGACTACATTCTTCTCACCAATGCAATGGTACAGAAGAGTTCTAGGGAACTCATGATAGAAGAGGATCTCCAAATCCAAGAAAAAAAAAAAGAACTGTGGAGTATAGATGCTGATTGAACCATACTGTTTCTTTTGTTTTGGGTGCTGTTTTTTTTTTTTCTATTTTGAGGTTGTGCATCACTGCTCTGATTTTTTCTCTTGTAACAGGATTAATGCAGAAATAGGATTAATGTTATTATGTGTATATATATGTGTGTGTATATATATATCCATATGGATATGGATATATATATAGATATATAGATATAACCTATACCAGATTACCTGCTGTCTAGGGGAGGGGGGAGGGAAGGGAGGGAGGGAGAAAAATCTGAAATTGTAAAGCTTGTATAAACAAAAGTTGAGAACTATCTTTACATGTAACGGAAAAAATAAAATACCTTATATCAAAAAAAAAAAAAAAGAAATGATGAGCAGGAGGAATTCAGAGAAACCTGGAAGTACTTACATGAACTGATGCTGACTGAGAGGAGCAGAACCAGAACATTGTACACAGTAACAGCAGCATTGTGTGATAAACAATGGTGATAGACTTGGCTCTTCTCAGCAGTGTGAAGATCCAAAACAATTTCAACGAACTCATGATAGAAAATGTTTTCAACATCCAGAAAAAAGAACTGTGGATTATGAATGCAAATTAAACTATACTGTTTCTACTTTTGGAACTTTTTTTATTCCCTTCTTCTTTGAAGTTTTTCCCTTGTGCTCTAATTCTTCTTTCACAATATGACTAACGGTGAAATGTGTTTAGTGTGATTGTGCATATATAAACTATATCAGATTGCTTTCTGTCTTGGGGAGGAGGGAGGGAAGAGAGGGTGGGAGAAAAATTCGGAACTAAAATCCTATGAAAAATGTTGAAAACTATCCTTAGATGTAACTGGAAAATAATAAAATACTTTTATAAAATAAAGGATTTAGTATATCCTGTACCTGATTCTGTCCAAACTCTGGCTTTCTCAGCAGAGTCTATACTTTTTAGTAAATTTACTGATCAGATGAACTGGAAAAAAAAAAAAAAAAAGCTTTGTTGAGGACAAGAAGAGGATTGGAGAAAGGACAGACAGTGTTTGGATTGGATGGAGAGAAGGAAGAACAACTCAGCTCTTAATGTACTTATGCTTGGCCTACCGAAAAATGAAACAAATAAACCAAAATCATCAGATTGGGAAGAACAGAGCAAAAAGAGTTGATAGAGTTGAAACAGAAAATAAATGAGGACATGGTAACAGTGTCCCTAGTTGTCCTCTATGAGTAGATGTCACCAAACTTAGACAAATTATATTCCTAGGTACAGAAAAAATGAGGAGAAGTGATAGTAGATATAGTAGATAGCTGACAGTGATTTTTGAAAACCTATGGAGAAGTTTCTTCAAGACTAAAGATGGGGCAACTTTACCCAAGTTTTCAAAAGAGAAGGGGTAGCTATGTGGTGCAGTTGACAGCTTTGGAGTCAAGGAGTCCTGAGTTCTAATCCAATCTCAGATACTCAGACCCTGGAACCTCTCTCATCCCTAGTTTCATTTGTAAAATGAGAATAATAACAACATTTACCTCTCAGGGCTGTTGTAAGAATCAAATGAGTAAAAGTGCTTTGCAAGCCTTAAAATACTATGTGTTGCTATGTGTTTTATCAGCCACTACTCTTGATTTAAAGTGCTGGTAATATTATATAACATATTATTAAGGAGATATATTATGAGTATTTCAAAAGGGAAATGGTGATCACTAAGAGCCAAGACAGAATTCCTCATACCAGAATAATTTTCTTTCTTTCTTTCTTTCTTTCTTTCCTTCCTTCTCTTTCCTTTCCTTTCCTTTCCTTTCCTTTCCTTTCCTTTCCTTTCCTTTCCTTTCCTTTCCTTTCCTTTCCTTTCCTTTCCTTTCCTTTCCTTTCCTTTCCTTTCCTTTCCTTTCCTTTCCTTTCCTTCCCTTCCCTTCCCTTCCCTTCCCTCCCCTTTCCTTTCCTTCCCTCCCCTCCCCTCCCCTCCCCTCCCCTTCCCTTCCCTTCCCTTCCCTCCCCTTCCCTCCCCTCCCCTCCCCTCCCCTCCCCTCCCCTCCCCTCCCCTCCCCTCCCCTCCCCTCCCCTCCCCTCGCCTCCCCTCCCCTCCCCTCCCCTCCTCTCCCCTCCCCTCCTCTCCCCTCCCCTCCCCTCCTCTCCTCTCCTCTCCTCTCCTCTCCTCTCCTCTCCTCTCCTCTCCTCTCTTCTCCTTCCCTTCCCTTTCCTTTCCTTTTCTTCCTCTCTCCTTTCCTCCCTCCTTCCTTCCTTCCAACTCAAGGTAGGGGAAAAACCATGGAGGTGAAGTTTTCTTCAACATCCTCCCACTCACCTCTTTTTTCAATGATAAAAAATAATACTGCTTGGCATTACACTTTTCAGCATGTTTTTCAAAACATTATCTTGTCTTATACTCATAATACCAAGAACCAGTGTGGTATAATGGCTACAGTGATGGTTTAAGAGCCAGGCAGAACTGGGTTCAAGTCCTCCCCCTAACACATAATGGCAAGTCATTCAACTTCTTAGTGGTCTCTGAGCATATTGAATTAGAACAAGACTTCTTAAACTTTTTCCACTTGTGACCTCTTTTTGTCTGAGAAAATTTTATGTGACCCTATGTATGTATGTGTGTATGTGTACACATATTTTATGTAATTCTGGGTGTATGTATATATATATATATATATGTATGTATATACACATACACACATGCATATATATGTATATATATTTATATAAAATAGGTACACAAATTAAACATTTACTGCCAAATTTTTCATGATTCCCACATTTAGTTATACTGCCCTATGTGGGGTCATGAACCATAGTTTAAGAAGCTAGGATTTAGAAAGCCACAAATTAACATTATCCATGTTGTATTTTTATTTATTTTGTTAAACTTTTACTAATTACCGCTTAATCTGGTTTCCTGGGAGTTTTGCAGGCTGCTTGCAGTCTGTTTACCTGAGCTTGACACTTCTGATCTAAGCAACTAAGAGTTTAAATGGCAAAGCAGGCATTGACCTGCATTGGTAGAGGGAATTTCCTTTGTCAATTAAATCATAGGTCCAGTCCCTGTTCCCTCCACCCTTACAATTGTTAAGGGCTAAAATTCTAGCTAGTCTGTCTAAAATATCTAATGAGTGGTCGCCAATAAATTATAAGCTTTAGCAAGAGTTAGACCTTTAAGCGTTTATTAAGGAAAACAAGAATTTGGTAAAGAGAGAGAGAAAGGCCTAGATTCCTATCTATTAAAGGGAGAGCACATTTCTAGCTCCGCTCTCCACCAGAGTCCAAAGGAAAGAGAGCGAGACTGAGCGCCAGTCTCTTCCTTCCTCCTCCCACTAGTCCGCGTCACTTCCTGACTCCTGGTCTTGCCCTCAAAGACCTTTGCTTCATGGGCAGAACTCTTCTACAGTAAGTATCCAGCAGGTGGCGTCATTCCAATCGTTACAGTCCCCCCTGTTGTTCCTCAAGAAACAAAATGTTTCCTTGACGGAACAGTAAAAACAATATAATAACTATTGCTAACTAATAATATGTGAACAACAATATAGAAAAGGAAGAGAGGAAAGTTTTGTCCAGAGGGGCGATTTTTTTTGTCCTCATGAACCGACGCTTTGACATTAGTCTTGCAAAGGGAGGGCCTCTGCAGAGAATACATGTTACAGATGGTGCATATTATAACAGAAAGAGAAAAAAACCAACAAAAAGAACAAATCAAAACTGTTCATTTAAAGTCTCTGAAAGTCTTTTCTCAGATGTCCTCTAGGTGTAGTCGTGGAATGGAAGTCTTTTCAGGGGTTGATGTGTGGATGCTGGTAATCAGCCAGGAAAATTTCCTACAAAATTGAGCTTAACAGAACTTTAAAATAGCTTTGTCAATAATCAAATCAAACAATGAAAGTTCTCAAAAACATGTCTAAGGGAATTCAGAATCTTAGTTGTTACACATGAAACATATAATAAAACAAAAATTGAACCATTCTTTAAAATTATAATATTACTATAGTCCCCCCCTTGTGGAGGGTAATTGAGAAGACAATTGCTGCGATATTAATTATTAAAAATAATTTTTTATCTTTGTTTCATCACTTTTTGCATCATCTGCCTAATTATCCTCATGCCATTATGAGAAATTAAAAAATCTAATATAATTGGTAACAGGTGTCAAGGCCAAATTCAACACTGTATTTATCATGACACCTGAGATAATTATGGGGGTTACCATAAAAGAACAGAGAAATGATGGGATATGAGCATTCCCACACTTGAGCAATATGTTCTGCCCATACAGTATGCCAGGCTTAAAATAGGTGGATGGAATATATGTCCATGCCACCGAACATATTGGAAGAAACTGAGTCAGACTTAATCAGATGCATGGGACTGAGATGTCCATGGCATCAGGCATATAGGAGGGAGCATGGAAGCCAGGTGTAGAAGTGAGATGGGTGGGATGAATACTTCCAGCCATCTGTACAATATTGTGGGGAAAAATAAAATAAAATATTAAACCAAGAGAATCCAACCTCAACATTAGTCAAAAGCCGTTCCCTCGGCCATACCTTGACTTCATGCATGTCTCCCCTCATGTGACAGTTCAGTGTCTGCTCTTGCATATATTTCTCTTGTGATTGGATGGCATCTTGGCCAACTGGCATCTGATAACTCAGAATAAAGGCAATTAATGTCTTAAATGATAAATTCCCATAATCCAAGTCTCATATGGATTTAAAAATTGAGGATAATAAATGATTGCAAAAAATGTGAATACATCTTGACTCAGAACACAATATATAATTATGCAACAATTTCAAATAATACCCCTTTTTTTTAACTTAGTATACAATTACTTTTTTGAAAAATCTGAACATATTTAAATACAAGTTAAAGCACAACACAATCTCAAAGAAAACTTTTACAAATGTTCCCCTCTTTTTTTTTTTTTTTTTGGAATATGCTTATCAAAAATAATACTTCTAGAATCAATTTACACTTGCCATGGCAAACAATTTGCCAGGGAAATGCTTTAAAGAGTTTGATCAAATAATCAGTTGAGAAAAAATAACAAAAACAAACAACTCAGAATATGGGAGCACAATACTCCTAGAATTAACATTGTATAATAAAATCAAAACCATCTTGCAATGTTTCAAAATTAGATAGACAAATGAATAGAAGAAAATACACATGGAACAATAAAATACAGTGAAATTCAAACTAAGGAAATCTAAATGAATATGAACTTAATATCAATAAGAGTATTATAAAATATAAACTTGATCACATGACTATAAAAAGCTTTTACAAATATTCTCCTTGTTTTAGAAACTAAGTATAAGACACAATCTCAAAAGCATGAAAATCTCTATGAAAATAAACCCATACCATTAATTTCAAAATGTATATATAATAGCACAGAAATCCTATGTAACCTCTGAACTGATACTATTACTCTGAGTGAATTCAGAACACTTTTGATTCCGATATCTAAAATCCCCAATACTCATATCAATACCTTGCTGCTTACTTCTACATTTCTGTAAAATATATACCCTTCCATGGCAAAAGAAGCAGAGTCTTGAACTATGGTGATGATTGTCATTCTTATTCGGCTTAAGTTTTTCTTCTTTAACCCCTCTATATTGTCTGTCGGGCTTTTCACCATACAAATGCTTTATAAGATTACTAATTAAAGACAAAAGCAGGTTAGCAAAATTATGAACAAATTGAGCATATCTGGAGTTTAAAGGGTTTTCTAAGGTTGTCTCAGAAGCACAACCAGGCTGGGGAAGGGCTGAGCCTGAAGCTGCAAATGTAGGTAGAGAAAGTTGAGCATGCGCATCAGATCTCTGGACTTCCCAGGCAGGGGAAGCAATGGGCTTGGCCATAGGAGGAGTAGAGGGTGGGGTCTGGAGAGGAGGGGAGGGACCAGAGCAATTTGAATCAGACTTGATTTTGAACTCAGGCCTGGATTCCTCTTCCCCCACTTTGCCTCCAGGTGCTAGGGGATTAAAAGCTTCTAGAGGGTGGGTCATTGCCTCCAGGCATGCAAAATTAAAGCAACAATTACTGTTAGAACTGGGAAAAGCTGCGGGAATCTCTTCAGGTTTCTCTGAAAAAGCATGGTTGGGAGAGGGAGAGATATTTCCTTGTGTGAGTAAGTTGCTGGCTCTTTTAACAAAAATAAAAAGAAAAATAGAAAATCCACAAAAACAAAGCATTAACATGATCTTATCTCCCATTTGTCTGGTTAAACAGACTAAAATCAAAAATGGGGTAATTAGGGAGTTTAAAAGGTCCATTTGAAAAAATTTAAAGGAAAACACAGCCAGTGGGCCAGTACTTAGCAATTTAAAGGGAGAGGGAGGGGAAATTTCTTACCCAACCAGAACATCAGAAGACTGAGGGTTAGCTTTCCTCTTCGTGGTCAGCCATCTGTTAAGGGCTAAAATTCTAGCTAGTCTGTCTAAAATATCTAATGAGTGGTCGCCAATAAATTATAAGCTTTAGCAAGAGTTAGACCTTTAAGCGTTTATTAAGGAAAACAAGAATTTGGTAAAGAGAGAGAGAAAGGCCTAGATTCCTATCTATTAAAGGGAGAGCACATTTCTAGCTCCGCTCTCCACCAGAGTCCAAAGGAAAGAGAGCGAGACTGAGCGCCAGTCTCTTCCTTCCTCCTCCCACTAGTCCGCGTCACTTCCTGACTCCTGGTCTTGCCCTCAAAGACCTTTGCTTCATGGGCAGAACTCTTCTACAGTAAGTATCCAGCAGGTGGCGTCATTCCAATCGTTACACAATAGTCCTTTAAGCTGGGTCCATCTCGGAGGACCCAGCTTCAAGTCCCACCTACTAGTCATATCCCTTGAAGACATCATTTCACTTCTCTGAACCCCCATTTCTTCATCCATATACATTGCCTACTATATCTATGACATTATTGACTTTAAAGGACATGAGATGACAGCATGCCATCTGGGCTTTTGGAAAAAGAAAGGCTAAACAACAACTATGACTATGACAACAATAACAACATTGATGACAAAAACAGCAATGACAACAACAACAGGTAGCATGTATATAGCCCTTCAGAGTTTACAGAATGCTTTACAAGTATCCCATTTGATTCTTACAACTCGAGGAGAAAGGTTATATTAGTATCTTTGTTTTACAGATGAGGAAACTGAGGCAGACAGAGGTTAAGTGACTTTCCCAAGATCACATACCTAGCAAGTGCCTGAGGCTGGATTTAAATTCAGGTCTTCCTGATTTCAAAGCCAGCCTCCCTTCCCCTGTACCACCTTGCTACTTCCCAATGAATGGTGGTAGTCCAGGGATTAATGCTGAAGGCAAGAATTGCTATCAGATGGTATTTGGGGCTTGGAAATCTCCCCTATCTGGAGATCAACTGGAAGATCTAAGCTGAACAAAACAGTCATGATGTCACTCCTCTGATGGCAGCTTGGAAGCCTAGTCAGGGTTGCTTTGCATTTGGTCAATGATAACAATATTTAGTAGGGAATCATGTAAATAAGCTCCCCTAAGTAATGTAGAAATACCTTCAGAATCAATTCTGTCAGCAGCTTGGGTAGGGGCCAGTTAGTAAAGAGTCTTCTCTGTACTCAAAGATCTAGCCTTCCATGATTATTGCTTAACTGACAAAACAGAGGGAAACTCCAGCAGGTCAGCATATCACCAAATATTTCCATTACATCTGACAGCATATTAGATGCAATTGTCCAGACCTGTTTTTTTTTCCCCCTCAGCATACTCATAACATGTGGGCTATGTACTGCTTGAAAGAGGCTGCGGTTGGGTCCCAATGATAAGACATATTAATACTGGGCAATATTTCCGACAAGCCTGCACCAAATGAGCCAATCTCCATCTACCTCATGTCTCTTTGTTTATTGGCCCCACTCTCAGCTCTTTGGAAAGTTGGCATTTCATTTTGGCTCCAGAATCCTGGAGTAATACAGATTAATATTTCGAAGAAAAAAAAAAGACGGACAAATAACGTTCTGTGTAAGAGAGAATCAGGCGGAGAGAAATCTGATAAGGGGAAGGGTTGAAATTCAGAATGCTGTGATGAAATGTCATCTTGGGGAATTAAAATCCTTTTGCTGTCACCTGCTCCCCAAATCTGTGGACAGAATCACTTAAAGGGTATGGCCATGTCTTCGAGAGGGCATCATGATTAATTTCTCTAAAGCCCACAGACAACTTTCTTGTCTTCTACATCCCCATCCTGCTCCCTGCACGCCCCCCACCCCCATCCTTTGAATTGGACTTAAAAAGATCTTGGTTTAAATTGTATGCGTTTATTCATTATTGGTAGCTTTTAATCCATTGATAATACACATATGCACATGCATGTATATTTCTACATGCATCTTCATGTGCATATGCTGCAAACACATTTTGTTAATAGATAGAAGACTGTATGCATTGTGTCAGAACACACAGGAAACTATTTTCTATATCAGAAATCACTTATGACAGCCCTATCTCTCATATAAAAGGTCATCTCCCAGCAGATAAAGGGATACTAATTTTTAAATGCTTTGCCAAGCCGAAGAGAAGAAGAGAGGAGAGAGAGGAGAGAGGAGGGAGAGAGAGAGGGGGGGGGGGAGGTCAGATTTCAAATGCAGAGCATGCTCATTACTCACTTGGGTGCTGAGTTTGTAGGAGGGGGAGAGAAACCTCTATTTAGAGAAGATTGGAAGAAATCAGCACTACACACTTCTGAGAGACTCTGAGAAGGTTGTTTCCCCCCTCTCCTAGAATGTGACAAAATGGCGCTTGAGGAGACTCAGAGGAGCAGCAAATGAAGACAGTTGCAGGTGTACTGAGAAAATGCACATGTGCTCACAAAGACTAGGGAATTTTCTGGTAATGGGAGACTTTTTAGTTCAACAAGTTAGGCAGTAGAAATTGGATGCATCACCGCTGAAGGGACAGACTGTATCATAACAAGTCTGAGAGCAAAAAAGGGTACTGAGGAGAAATAAGGACTCCAGGACATATTTGGAAGTAAAACACATTGGGGAAAGAACTGATTTCAAAGCACACTGCAACTGATTCACATTTAGTCATATCCTAGCCCTGCCAATTTCATATTCTCTAAGCAAATGGGTCCCTGATTCCATTTGAAGAAAATATAGAGAGCACCAAAGCTTCTATGTTTTATGGCCAATGGTCATAGAGTCATCACCTCTTTAATGGGATATTCAGAAATAACACTGGCCAAGTGGGCCAGCAACTTAGAGGCAAAGATCCAAGGCTGGCCTGAAACACGCAAAGCCAATCTTTAATGCCCTCTCCATGACTGACACTTTATACACAGCATAGTGTTGTTCAGTCCTCTTGACTGCTACTGAGCCGCAGGTCTGAATTCTCTAAAAAAGGGTACTTGCTAATTAATCAATCAGCATTTATTAAGATTTTAAGATGTGGCAGGTTTCGTAAGGTACTGCCCCAAACAGATAGAAGTCTGCCCCCTTTCTTTAACTGTTCCATTCTGAGTTCATAGCATCCTCCAAAACAGCACCCTTAATTTGACGTGAGACCAATTTCTCATCATTTGCACAATTGCTGAAATTATCTCTCTCATTCAGAGCTTTTCTGGATCGATTGGGAAAGAGTTCAGTGCTTTCTTGCATCCTTCTCATGGACCATTGAAGTCTTTCTTCCCAATCACCATCAAGTCATCCATGAGTTCCACTCTCTAAAATGGACTTACTTTTAACCTGTAATTAACAGCACACCTGTCCAATTACACCTTGGTATGATGTTTTCATACTCACACGGGTACACTCTGATCTTATGTGTTTTTCTCAGTGTGTCTGGGGCAGATGGTAAGATTATAGAGGGCCAGAAGCCTGTCTTCACCTCTGTCTGATCAACCCAGCATCACAAATAAGTGGGTTCCTGATTCTATTTGATGGCAATAAAGACACCACCAAATCCTCTGTGTTTCTAGCCAATGGTCATAGAGCAAGGAAGGTCATTAGAGAGTTGTCCCTGAATAGGAAAGGATATATTTTGAATTAAACTCCCCCCCCCACACCTCCAAATCATGAAATGGAATTATCATGTTCATTATGAGAAAAGCTCTGCTTGAAAAAATGCCCTAAATATATTTTGTGGCTGCCTTCAATACAACTGGCATTAGTGGCTTAAGGGGCTCAAGACATTTCTCTGTGAGGCTGTAACAAAGGAACAGACAGGGTTGGTGAGAACAATGGAGTGCTGAGAATTTCCCTTGCATTGTTAAAGGGTATATATTTCTTATCATTTAAAAATTTACCACTCCAAACACCAGCTTCTCTCCCTGGTGCACTAAGTCAGAGCTACTGAGAAGGAGGTAAGAAAAAAAAATTTAAAAGGAAAAATCATTAAACAACCCCCCAAAAAGAGGACTCAATGAGGTCTCATTTCGTCGTAATGAGCTCCAATTTAACATGATCATTATTTCTGACATTAAAGGCCTGTGAATAGTGTCACATGCCCAGAAGCTATTTTTTTTTTTAGCCTCTAATGCCAGAAATAACAAGCTGCAGTTAAGGGACAGTGAATCAGGGTCTGCAAAATTTCATGAGGGCAGGAATTTTGCTGTGGTCTGGCTTGCACCTGGAATGTCCAACTTATGGGAAGCTCTCATGGCAAAAGCCTACTGGCCACCCTATTGGCACCATGCTTACCTCCAACATTCAGTGTTTTCTTTCTATCTTTCAGTAATCATGAATATGTGTGTGTAAGAGAGAGAGAGAGATACACTCACACACACACACACACACACACACAGAAATATACATACATGGGCAAGGAAGAATGCCCTCTACCTCTAAAAGATAAGACCTTACCAGAATGCTATAGCATACTGCATTTTGTTGCTAATGAGTAGATAGAGTAGGAGAAACGCCTTTCTCTTTCTTTTCTTTCTTATGCAAACATTTCAAAAGGGCAATCTACTCTGGATTGCTCTACCTGGTTATTTGCTTCTCAGACCCATGTAATCTGCCTTCCTTCATCATCTCCAAAGACCTCTTTGTTCTCCCATCTCTCTGAAGCATTTGATATGGTCAACCACTCTCACCTTTTTGAAACTCTCTTCTCTCAGTTTGTGACCCCGCACTTTCCTTGTTAGCTTTCTATCTCTCTAACAACTCTTTTTATTCCCCTTTCATTCACACACTCATTCATTTATTCATTCAATCAATATTTGTTAAGGGCATGCCAGGTGCAAGGCACTGGGTAAGGTGTTGAAGGTGATACAAACACATGTAAAACATGACTCCTGCCCTCAAAGAGTTTATAATTCAATAAGGAAGATAAGATTCTCACACAGATCATAGTATAAAATAGAACACCAGTATATAAGAAAGGTATAACGTTCTTTCAAAGTTCTGGAAAAGGAAAGCTCTTTTTTGACCATGGGGCAGTTCAAGGAAAATACCATCAATAGGGGGTGACAGATAAATATTTTGAAAAGTGGTAGTTTCCTATAATAAATGAAGAAAATGATTTTGGAGTGTTACAGGGGAATTCCAGGTATTTAGATAGTGTAAGCAAAGACACGTGAGCAAGTGTACAGCACATGAAATTGGGGGTGATAATAACTAATATTTATATAGGATTTGCAGTTGTTGTTCAGTGTTTGTTTTTTTGTTTGTTTGTTATTTTCAGTTGTGTCCAACTCTTTGTTGACTCTATTTGGGGTTTTCTTGCCAAAGGTACTGGAATGATTTGTTATTTCCTTCTCCCACTCATTTTACAGATGAGAAAATTGAGGCAATCAGGGTTAAATGACTTGTCCAGGATCACCCAGCTAGTAAATGTCTGACCCCAAATTTGAACTCATGAAGATGAGTCTTCCTGATTGCAAGCTCAGTGCTCTATGCACTATGGTGCCACCTAGCTGCCCCTTATATACGATGAAAGTTTTCAAACGGTCTTTCATATAGTGCTTCATTTGATTCTCACCACAACCCTATGAAGTAAGCCCTATTATTATCTTCATTTTACAGATGAGGAAACTAAGGCTAAGTGCCAATGTATTGCTGAGTATTTCTACCTGGATGCCATATCAGCACTGAGACTTAACTTCCCCTACCTCTTCCAAATTACCTAATTTTCTGGACTGCCTGATTTCTGGTAAAGACAATTTTATTTTCCCTGTCACTTGGGCTAGAAGCCTTCCAGCCTTCTGTCACTTTCTCCTTTGTCCTTCCTCTTCCATCCAACATTCTATTAGTTGCTAAATCTTGTTAAATTTGCCTCCATGCCTTTCCCTTATCATTGATACTTCTTTAATTCATATTTTAAACCTTTTACCTGATCTCTTTCATTAACTTCTTAACTATTTTTCTCCCTTTCAGTGAAGTACAGCTAGGGCACGAGAGGGCAATAAAGGAAATATAAATATATATGCACATATATAATTTATATTATACATTTATTATATACATACATATATACATACATACATATATATACATGTGTATGCATAAATTTCATAAACATCTAAATAATGTATAAATAAATTTTATACACACATATAATATAATATGATATCATATGATATATTTTTTATATATGTATATATAATGTGCATTTAAAATGGTGGAAAACCCTGCTTTCCATGGCACATCAGTATCGATTTTGTGATAAGGCAGTGGTATCTGTTATCATAAACACTCACAGCCTCATTTGCGGAATATCTCACAGTGGATCCTATTTTCTTTTTTTGCAGGGCAATGAGGGTTAAGTGACTTGCCCAGGGTCACACAGCCAGTAAGTGTCAAGTATCTGAGGCTGGATTTGAACTCAAGTCCTCCTGAATCCAGGGCCAGTACTTTATCCATTGCTGCCCCCATGGGCCCTATTTTCAAACCTTGCCTTGGGCACATGAATGCATAGCCCCAACTCAGGAAAGCCCACCCGCCCACCAGTCAACTTTATCAAACTGGAAAGGGAGAATAATCACAAAATCAAATATCCATTTTTATTAGTTGATTGGGATGTTTTTCCCAATCACTTCCTTTTCAGTTGAAGATGGAAAAGTAAAAGGAGATGCCATCTTTGTGGTCTTGCTATGGGCATTCTTTGGCTGGTGTGTTATTTATAACCTTTTCATTTTTTCTCTCCTCACTTCCACCTTTCCCACCCAACTTTCCCCCGAATTACCTCCACCACATTGATTTCATTGACTCTGAAATGCATTTTCATAAAGGTGCAAATGGGTTGATTAGTTTATTCAGGGGTATTGACATGCTGGAATGCAGTAGAGCGTTCAGCCTGTCTCTCTGCACGCTTGAGTGGGCAATGGCTTCCTTATGCTGACTCCAACAGGAATTGAGCGCTGGTTTGTATGGGAGGCTCCAGTGCCCAAGCAATGTGTAACTCCAGCGTTGACCTAATTATGATTTTTAGAGGATACAGCTGTCTGAATATCACTGAGGATAACAGGGTTATCAATAGTGCATGGGGAAAGGGAATGAGAGTCAGGATAAAGAAGTGGTGAGTAAGACAGTCCGTATATACACATATCTAGATCCTCACACACATGTATGTATACACACAAACATGCTATGTAGCAGGCACCTTCACCTTTTCATCAGTGATGGCTTCCTATCCATTCAAGAATTAATTCATAGAATGATTTTTATAACATAGATTAAGTATAATTATAGATCATATAATAATTATATGATATACTTGTTATAATATTATTATAATTCATAGAATTTACGTTATCCAAGTTCTTAGTCCTAGAAAGAATATTAGGTCATATAATAAGAAAGAACATATTATAAAAATACTCGAATTGAAGAAAACCTGATATATGGACAATCTAGAACTTGCAAAACAGAAAATGGATAAATTAGAAAGTAAGTTATTGACTTTAGAAAAGTACTTTTCTTTACAAAAGCATTCACAACATTACTTTTGAATAAATCTCCCTAATGTACTGAAAGTATCATGGGGCAGCCTAGGTGGTTCAGTGAATAGAGCATCAGACCTAAAGTCAGGAACAGCTGAGTTCAAATTCAGTCTCAGACACTAGCTGTGTGACCCTGGGTAAGTTATTTAACCTTGTTTTCCTTATCTGTCAAGTAAGCTAGAGAAGGAAATGGCAAACCGTTCCTATATCTCTGCCAAGAAAACCCCAAATGAGGTCATGAAGAGTCAGATATAACTGAAACAACACAACAATTGAAAATAGTATTTAATATGCCTTAAATTCCCTCACAGTCCTGCACTCCCACCTGGTTTCTTCATATGGAAAACAAAAGGGCTGAGGAGCACAATTTACACAATGACTACAACGTTGTAAAGTAGAACAACTCCGGTAGACTTCATAGATCTAGCCAAAGCAGTGACATGAAATCATAACTTCAGAAGACCGATGAAGCCAATCTCTGAGAAGAGAGCGGATGGACAATAAGTGTAGAATGCAACACACATTTCCGAACATGGATCATGTTTGCTTAATGTTACAAATGGGAACTTCTAATGGGGAAGGAAGTAGGAGTTAGTGAGTGGTCATTTAAAAAAAGAAGAAAGAGAAGAATGTCATAAAAGAAAACAAAACAAAAATCAGAAAGTATAAAAACCAGGGTAATTTTGTTACTATTTGTTAAGTTCAACACGCACTTAAAAAAACAACACCCATATCAACAAATGTACAGTTTTGTATACAACTTCTTTTTTGTCCTTTGAATATTGAAACATTTGTGTTTCTTGATGACATTAATTCAAAAACAAAAACAACAAAAAAGGTATCGGCCTAAATAAACATCGCACTTGCTTCCAGCCTCCACATTCTACGATGCCATAAGATCATCTAGTTTATATTTGAGATTTAGATTTTACAGATAAGGAAAGAGATCTAAAGAGGTTAAAATAAGTGTATTCAAGATCATCTACCTTGGGAGAGAGTCAAGACTAGAACCTAGATTTCCTGATTTGGATTCCAGTGACCTATATCAGGCTTTGGGGCAGAGGATGCTAACATTTTTGTGTGTCATAGACCTTTCGGGCAGCCTCATGAAGCCTGTGGACCTCTTTTTTTCCAGTTGCTTAGCACAGTGCCCAGCACATAGGAGGTACTTGATAAGTGTTTATTTACTAATTGATCGAGTGATTTCAGTCTAAGCTTTTAAAATAATTGATTTAAAATAATATATCTTGATATTAAATATTTTAAATAATATGTTTCAATTAGAGGTTGGGGAACATACAGTTTTTTTTTTCCTATCCAAGTTCATGGACCCCCTGAAATCTCTCAATAGACTTGTTCTGGGGTTCATGGATTTCAAGTTAAGAAGGCCTGGACTAGCTGTGATGTAAAGAATTCTGTTCTGGGAGCCTGAAGCTCTGAGATGAGTCCAGACACTGACATTTATTATCCTTGTGACCTAGGACAAATCTCTTAACTTTGCTAGGACTTCTTTCTTTCAACTGAAAAACAAAAGGGTTGAACTAGATGATCTCAGAGGACCCTTTTAGCAAAAACTCTATTTCTCCTAAATGTGACACATTCAGTCCCTATGAAAATAACAACTGCAAAATCCTGTTCATATAGATGTTTCTATAGAACAGCATCTCTCAAAATATTTTGGTCTCAGGACCCCTTTACACTCTTAAAAATTATCATGAATCCCCTCGAAAAGCTTTTGTCTATGTAGGTTAAAACTAGTGATATTTACCATATTAAAAAAATGAAAATTTCTTAGTATTATTATGAAAATAGTTTTGACCTCAAGGACTCCCTAAAATGGCTTTGGAGACCCCCCTCAGGGCACACAGACCACACTTTGAAAATTGATGTTATAGATTGTTCATAGAGTAGTAGCCAATTGTACATGTCCTGAATTAAAGGAAAAAGTCTTTTGATTAGATTAACAGGGTTTTTCTGTGTGTATCTGTGTGTATGCATGTGTATGTATATATATACATGTGTGTATATATACATATATTATAGATAGATATATATATATAGTTAGTGTTGTTCTTATAGAAGGAATATCATTACAGTGTTGAAGCCTCACCTTTACTGCTTAATTATCACAAAAGCCATTTATCACTTCACATTCTTCCCCAATGGTAATATTATCCTCTATAGAAACTAAGCCTTCTCATCTCCAGCTATTGTAACTATCCCAGAAATGAGCCTGCATCACCTCGGCATAATTCTGGGTCAGATCCATCTCTTACTTTTCATCTCCAGCTCTTCCAGTTTGGAATGTATGGAGAGAATCAGAAATTGTCCTCCTCCGAGTTTTACATAATATAATCTCCCACAATGGTGTAATGAGGGGATATCAATCACCCTTCATTCCCAGGGAATGGCAGGGCCCATTCCAAGCCAGTCTGTATACAGGGCAGTGCTTGCGAAATTGCCCTGGCCTCAGAAAATAGGTCCATTTCCATCCTCTTCCGACAGCATTCACAAATGAAAGCTCTCTGTCACTTTGAATGCCTAGTGTTCTCTTTCTCCCATTGCCTCAGGTCACAATCTGGCTAATGGAACACATCGGTATTTGGTTTGAAAATCAGACCTGAAAACCCAGAGTGTCAAAACCCCAACAGCATCCAATCTTCAACATTCCCTTGTACTTACAGCGATGGGGACCAGACCTGTGATTTCATTGAGACAAGGTACTCTCATATGGAGCAATTCCACCCCAATGCAGGTTGGCATCTTCTCTGAAACCTACAAGTCTTGAAGTTTCCCAGAGTGCTGAGAGGTTAGATGATTTTCCCAGAGTCACAGAGCCAATATGTGGTCTGACACATAATTGGGACTTGAATCTAGTTCTTTCAGGCTTTTAGATCTGTTTTCTAGCCACTTCACCACATTGCCTCTCACTTGTATTCATATACAAAGTAAAAATAATCATGGGCATAGTTTTACTCGTATTTTATTTTAATTTCCACAAGTAAGGTATTTGGATATACATTATAAGGCAATATGAGTAAGACGAATTTCATTTAATAAATGGATTCTTGAAAAGTTGTGCCGTCTCTCCATCACCTATGGTTTGTCTTTGGCATTTGTGGTTCTGCCTAGGTAATTAGCACAATCCTGCTGATTCTCCAGGCTAGATAGGATGCCAGCATCAAATCTACAGAGGAAGATTTTACTGTCTTAATAAGCACAATCCCTGTGTCTAAATGATATGTGATAGGCCTTAAAGTACTGGGAATATATTAAAATATTTGCATGCCACATGTAATACCTTTTTCAAAAGTTTTTGCTACGGAGGCTATAGTTACTGAAACTATAGCTTTAAGAGCCAAATGGAATGTTGTGAAAATAGCAGTTTTAACTGTTACTTTGGAGAGATTAATAAGAGTTATGGCTTGAGAGAAGCTAAAGATGTTGGGTTTTTTTTTTTTTTTTGTCATGCCTGGAGAGAAAACAAAGAGAAAGGGGAGGAAAATTTTTCTTAATGTTACTATTTTAACTTTTACCTAGTGAAAAGCACGAAGAAAATTCTTATGAAGAGACTTTTCTTTTTTATCCTGAATGTAGTATGGGACTGTATTCTAAGAAGGTAAGAAGTCTTCTGCTATTACCATGAGAATTTGTGATCATTCTCACAAGTGAAATATTGTAAATAATCGTCTGTCTTTGTTTTATTATTAATTTCATTGTTAAATTGCATATTCAGTAACTTTAATATTTACTTAATCCGAGGAGATTAAGAGATTTTAATATATAGATAGATATGAGTAACTCCTATTTAGAAAGGAGATTTTTCCAGTTTGATAAATAAATAATATTTGATAAAGTGATGGGGGCTCTGAGCTTAGTTGATAAGACACATTGAATTTTTATTAAATAATGAAAAAATATACAAATGTGTACCTGCATTACCCTAGAGTTTAGGGATGAATCATGTCACCAATTGATGGGTAATTTACAAGATTGATTCATCAGCTCACACTCATTAAACTTGGCTACATGTATGTTTGCTTTCCTTTATATCTTAAGGCAGGCAACCTGGTAAAGAAGGTTGTAAGGACAGAGGACCTGAAATCAGAAGACAAGAGTTCTAAGATAAACCAGTTCTCTAGGAGAGAGTTTCCTCTATTTGCAAAAGGGTATATTTGGGTGGTGATCTCTATGGTCCTTTACAACTTTATAATTCTATATTTAAATCTTGTGTGTATGGGAGTATACATATATTTCTCTGTTGACATCCTTTACCAGGGCTCTTCTTCATATGTTATATTTTGTGGTCTGCTGGTATTCACCATGTACTTTTCCATTGAACTCAGTGATATTAATTCTTAATTCTTTGCAGACTGCAGTATTCCATGGCTAACAGACGTACTACAACAATGGAGCAAAGGACATCATCAGAGAAATATGTAATCAAAAAGGGTGTGGGCTGGTCACAGAGTGAGAGAAAAGGATGACAGATGGAGAGCCCAGGTACTGGTATGCTTGAGATATGAAGAGACATTGGACAATAATTGAATAGGATGAGCAGGAACATGGAGGTTGATATCTCTGTGTTTTTTGGAGAGAATATTTACATGAAAAAGATCTTAGATCCATTTGAGTCTTGCATGCATATACTTACAATAGGGACCTATTATCAGTCAATCAATTAGCATTTATTAAGCACCTACTCTGCGGCAGGCACTATGTTAAGAGCTTTACAGATATTATTTCATTTGATCCCCACAACAACTCTGAGAAGTAGGTGCTACTGTTATCTCCATTTTACTTCAAAGGAAACTGAGGCAAACAGGGTTAAATGACTTGCCCAGGGGCACACAGCTAGTAAATGTCTGAGGCCTTTTTTGAACTCAAGTCTTCCTGACTCTAAGCCTACCCAGTGCACGATATTTCAGGGTAAATATGATTATAATTACCTGTAATGTACTATGTCTCAAAGCAATTGTATGGGCATGGGGCAGCTGGCAAAGTTCAATAATGGGGTAGGAGTGGATTTTTTTTCCTTTCCCTAGTTTGTTTTACAAAAAGAAAATTAACATAAATTGAAAAAAAAAAACAACTGACTATGACCTTGAATTCTGAAATGATGATTTAATGCAATGGGTGGTGGTGTGATAAACATTCTAACAGGAAGTCTGTGAGTATGCCCAGTGTGTGTGTGTGTGTGTGTGTGTGTGTGTGTGTGTGTGTGTGTGTGTGTGTAGAGGGTCTGGTGAGGTGAATCGGCTGATTGGGGCTGTGTAAAGGAGGGTGGAGAAAAGGTTGAAGGAACCTTTTCAGAAAAGGGTTCCAATTTATATCCTTTGCCGTAATTGGTTTATTTGTGTGGAGCAGGGAGAAGGGGCAATGTGGGGACGTGATGGAGTGAAACATCAGGGGCTGTGATTCTCTTGCCTGATGAATTGGAGAGAAATTGTTAGTAACCAAGTCTGGTCCCGCAGGGGTTCATTAAGTGACTGGTCCCCCACAATATCCTGTCATTTTTGACCTGGATGCATCAACATTAGCCAGCTTTATGGTATGCATTTGTGTGTTTGAGAGTATGTCTGTACACACAAGCACAAATACCGGTTGCTGTTCTTGTGTCTCTCCATTCCTCAGTATATGCCTTTTCCTGTGGATGCATTTATGTTTTCCATGGGAATTAGAGTCTCTAGGGCCACTGGCAATTAAAAAAATATAAGGCAAAAAGCAAAAGGTACAAGTGCTGGAAACACAAATTTGGTCTGACACTTTAAGAATACCGTGAGGCCAAACAATAGAGCTACCAAGAAAGGGACTGCACTAAGCGGGAGGGAAGAAGGAGAAAAATGAAACGGGTCCAAAGGAGAACACAACCACATGGCAACTTCTTAAGCTGCCCGTGAAAGGGGAAGATCAGCAGCATTCACTTTGAGATTGTGAGACCTGTCAGCAGTTGGGAGGTGGGGGCCGGGAAACTGAGATTGAAGATGCAGGGGCAGCAAAAGATGAATGGTGAATAAGTCAACCCAGCAAAGCTGCCCAAAATGTACAGGCTCCAGGGGCGTTGCATACCGCCCCTCTTGCTTTGGTGTTGTGTGTTCCTTTACAGGAAGGGATGCAAGAAAAACTGTATGGGACTTTAAGTGCATGAGTCCCATTGGGAAGCCCACAAATTCAGGACTTAAGAGACCCAAGAGGGAAAAAAAAAAAAAGCATCCAGTTCCTAGCTCCAGCCTTTATGAGTTTGGTCTCACAAATACTCTGTCAGGAGTAGTCAAATAAAACTATTATCAAGTCTCAAAGGGGGAAAAAAAGATAAGAGATGCCATCTCAGAGGGACATGACCCCCAGGGCTCATCTCACTTATCTTGACCATGGATAAAACTGGACCCTAGACTAGGAAAGGCTGATCCCCTCCCCCTTCTCCTAAACATAACTGGGTACATGGATTCAGTATTGTTTCTGTGGTTCAGAAAGGTTTCTTGGGATTAAAAGAAGAAAAAAAGAAAAAGAAAAAAAAACCTGAACAATAACCAACAACCCATAATTCCAGAAAGTCCTTCCTTCTCCAGTCACACCTTTGGCTACATTCTCAAGTGAGAGAGAGAGGAAGGAATAGAAGGAGGGAGAAATAGAGGGCAGGAGAGAAAGACACGAGGTGGGGACAGACAGAGACAGAAACAGAGAAAGAGACAGAGGAGAGACAGACACACAGACAGACAGACAGAGAGAAACAGAGAAAGAGACAGAGATAGAGACAGAGGAGAGACAGACAGACAGACAGACAGAGACAGAGAAAGACAGAGAGAGACACAAAGATACAGGCACAAGGAAACACAGAGAGAGACTGGCAGAGACAGAGGGAGATTATCATTGACCCTGGGTCAGTTTTCTTCTTCAATCTTGGGGAATTTTGCCCTATATATCAGTTTTCAATGAATTAAAATAATACTTAGTAGGCAGAGACATGTGTGTAGGTAAGTCCTGGGCAGATTCCGATACATTGGAAACAATGACCCAGGGATGTGAAGGAAGTCTCCTTTGGACATTAATAAATTTGCAACTAGGAGGAGAACTAAGATGCAAAGGAACTGCTAATCCAAGTGAATGTCTCTGGGAAATAAGAGATTTAGGTGTCATAGGTATGGGGTGAAAAGGAGTCTAAATAGATTTTAATACTAGGGAAGATAGATGCTCCTAGTACTAAGATTATGGCTTGGCAGAAACATAAGCAGAGCCTCTCCTTCTACCTCCAACACACTTTTACTGTAGGCAAATTTTGCAATTTATTTTTAAAAAGCAGTCTTTTCTGTGTTATTTTTTTAAAGGCCCAACTATTGAAATTGAAACTGTGATCTTATCATAATTTCCTACTTTTCAAGTCTACTAGGGACTAGGCTTCGCTGTGCTTCTTCCTATGATCTTGGTTGATTTTTATTAAAATAAAATAGCACAAAATAATATAAAAAAGCAGAGAGCTCTACAAGCCCAAACACTGTTCTAATGAGGGGATTTTGCAGTTGTTTTTATAGTCTGTCTCTTTATCTATATAAGCCAAGGACCTCTGTAGGTACTTATAATGGATTGATCTCATCAAGCCACAGCCTTATTAAAAGGAAATACAGATGGGGGAAACAGGCCACTGTAATTATATATTAGTATATTTTTAAAAATAAAAACTGACTCCAAGTTTTTTAGTCATTGAAATGGGCCTCGCACATCATGTATGTGATGTAATGACAGCTTCAGACTGGGAATGCTTTTGATGCATTATTAACCATAAAAAAGGCATTAAATACCAGGCTTGAATACCACAGGGATGCGTATTTCACTAGGAATTATTTTTCAATGTATGCTTAAAGTTTATTTTGGTAAACAGATGACTGGGGGCTGTCAGAGCTGGAGTGAGATTTATGTTCATTTGGAATCTTTTTGAAAGGAGAGGAAATGACTGGGACCTGTTGCACATTGACAGAGAAATGTAAATCTCTCTCTCTCTTGGCTCCAGGGGAAGTTGGAAAGTGCCACACAAACAATTCCAGTTAGGATCATGGTTTCCAGGGAGTACTCAAGGCTGGTGCCCCATGCATACCCACTGAAAGCCCCAGTGGGCCAAGGCTTTCCTAGCTCTCTCCTGCAGAAGGTGAGAAAGTAGAGTCACTTGAGCTACAAAATGGCAGTCAAGGTGACCCAGCCACATTTTTTTTTTTGGTTTCTCTTTGGCAATAGACAGATCCCAGACTGAACCAGCAGCCTAAAAGAGCTAAAAAGAGACCTTACAAATGACCTAGTGCAATTGGGGGTGGGGTTGGGGGAAGATAACAAAGTGTCTCATTCAACACAACCAGGTATTAAGTGAAAGCATCAGGATATTAATCTAGGTCCCTTGACTTCAAACCCATGGTTCTTTTGGTTATGTCCAACCAGAATGATAGTGCTCTAGCCATTTTCTTTAGAGTGAGTCCATTTGTAGTAATGTTACTCCTGGATGTGGTACTGGTCGAAATTCACACATTCATTCTAATTTCCAGTATACTCCCAGGGCAAGAATTCACATTATTTGGCTTTTTGGACCACAGTGATAAGCCTATGGCGCTCTAATCTTTCTATGCATCTGCAATCTCCACAGTGTGGTCATTCTCCCAGAGATGAAGACTGCTACTTAACTGTACCTGTCCATCACGCATACCTCCTGTCAATTTCAGCCTGCAAATCTGCCATGGGAGTCCACCCAATGTGCTGGGGACTGTCTTCTAGATCTCTTGACATTTCATGAATATTAATAGCACTCATAGGCTACTCAACAGTTTTTTTTATATGTCACTGGTCTATCTCTTTTCCCAGGCGTATGTTTCTCGGATGACATGCAGCATTGCCCTCCCCACAGTCCCGGTCATGTGATTCCTTGTTCCTCATGCCCACTATAGGCTTCTTCATTACGTATCGGGTGGTCTTTAGCTTATGGAATCACAGATTTAGAGGTGGGAGGGACCTCAGAGTCTATCCAGTTCAACCCTCAAACCCCCTTCCCCCACGCTAGAGACAAAGGAGGGTAAGGCCCAGGAAACTTAGTTAACTTGTCCAAGACCACATGGGTAATAAGCATTAGAGGCAAAATTTGAATTCAGATCCTTTAACTTCACAACTGGTGCTCTTCCCACCACATTATACTGCCTCTCCTCCAGACCATTAGGGTATCTCATGAATTCCAGTCATACAACATTATCAGAGAGATACATGGTCCATTAAACTCAATACTAATTTTCTAGCACTATAGATGCCTAAATGGGGGCTGGGGAGGGGGAGCTAATATCATGGTGGGGAACTCTAATAATGAGGAGAGGAAAGGATAAAGAGCTAAGCCTCTTGAGAAGGGGAGCCACGGGCAGTAAACCTGGAAGGGCCGGCTGGAGCTGGACTGACTTTTTGATGCCAAACAGCAGCTCAGGTTGTCAGGATACATATATAGACATCATGAACCTCTATACCCTTACATAAAGATATCACATATATTTATAGACACATACACATACTCTCCCCTGTATATAGATATATAGCAAAATGCAGGTTAAGTTGCCTTTAATCTTTAATTCATACGCAAGGATGTGCTGCACACAGTCAAATAGAAAGTAAACTCTAGAGGCAGCTAGTTCTGTAGGCCTGGCCAGATCTTCCCTTTTCAAAGACAGACAGCCTGGGGAATCGTTAGGATGGCCTTCCACTGCCCTCAACGTTTCTTTTTTATGGCAAAATGCTTGCTTTTATCAATTCCCCCCCCCCAACCTCTGATTCTCACAGGCAGGGGGGAAAACAAATAGCAGAAGTACAGTGAGTGCACCCTGTCTTCTGAATGAAATGGGAGACCCCTGCCACAGGAAAGCAAGGGAAGCATGGGGAGGGGGTTGTGGAGAGAGGAGGAGGAGAGGAGGGGGCTCCAGGGGAGCAGAAGGAAGCTCTACTGTAAAAGCAAGTGGAACTGATGTTTCTGCTTGGGTGAAGGAATTTGGCCTAGGACCTAAGAGGATGGCTGTTCTTTCCAAGTCCCCGTGGGCATGACTGCATTAAGCTCCATCGTGGCAGATGCCGAGGAAACATGAGTCTATTGTTGTGGACGCCATCAAAAATAGATGTAAAGAGAAAACGATCCTTCAGCAAGATGAGGAGGGGGAGGGCCCAAGATGAAGAAAACCAACCAGGGCCCAGCCATGCCCCTGATGAGGTCCTGAAACCTAAATCTAATGGGGTTAGAGAGAAAGATGAGTGAATGCAAATGAACCTAAGCAGCAGCAGATGTAGCTGCTACTGGTTCCCCATTGACACATCCTCCCCCCCATTTCTGTTCATCCTCTTTTTAGCGATGGCCAAGAAATAAAGATGATCCAGAATCCTAACAGCTGGAAGAGAACTAGTTTAATTCAAACAAGCATCTAGATAGTGTCTCTGGGTTAGGAATACCAGGTCCTTTGGGAGCTGGATGTGGGGGAGGCAGGAGCTTGGCATCAGAAACACTGAATCCACCTAGAATGAACTCAGGACCCTTCAAGCTGCCTGTAGTCAAGAGTGAGATGGCTGCTGAGTTTCCCTTAATACCCGCTGTATCCGTTGAGTTCACCGCCCAGATGTTGCTCTAGGCATGCCTATGAAGGACTGCTGCTCCTGAACTTTGTATGCTCTTATACCAGTGGAACTCAGAAGCAAGGATTCTGTGGCTTCATCTGGGGCCCATATGTTATCTTGTTATACCCCTAGGGATCCAGAACAAGCAACACTGAATCAGAATTAAGAAAAGGAACATTTAGGTTGAGCAGTCCTCATGTGAGGAACACATATGTATTGGAGGTTTATTTAGACTGGATTGGATCAGACCTTATAGAGTCCAGTACAGGGTGGTCCCCCCCCCAAAAAAAAACAAAAAACCCAACCCCAAACCAAAACCCTCTCTCATTTCAACAACAATTTGTATAAGGGATTATGGGGACCAAAAAGTTAGGAGATTCTAGGCGACTGTAGACACTTTTCCCAACTGATTTCAATGGATTGTATTCTGCAGAGAATATGGGGACCTGCTTAGGAAATGACCTCCTCAGGGAACTAAGTGTCCCTGGAAGAGTTAATTTATTATTAGATGAGTACTTCATTCCCACAATGTAGTTTACCTGCTATAGTTTTGTTGTTGTCAAAAAATAATGTCCTAATTAGATTCACTTTATAGAGAAAGTGGGCAGCTACAGGTGGCCCAGTGATAGACAGCTGGGCGGGGAATCAGGAAGACTCATCTTCCTGAGTTCATATCTGGCCTCAGACACTTCCTAGCTGTGTGACCCTGGACGAGTCACTTCACCCCATTTGCCTCAGTTTTCTCAATAAGGTGGAGAAGGAAATGGCAAACCACTCCAGTATCTTTGGCAGGAAAACCCCAAATGGGGTCACAAAGATTTGGATGTTTTTGAAACTACTGAATAACAATAAAGAAAGAAAAGATGACTCAACTAATACCCCAAAGAAGTTTACAATCTATGCCTGATAACGCTGACATGTGCAAACACATGGAAAACCTACAATCCATTGAATAATAGTGCCTGGATCATCCAGAGATTAGGAAAAATGTTTATATTTTGTACAGGAACAGATGGGTCAGATGTTCCTTGCATCAGCTAGCATAAAAAAAAAAAATCCAGTTCTGCAAAGTAGGTAAGTCAATGGAGGGATTCTTCAGGTTGCAAATTCTCTCTCTCTTTCTCTCTGCCTCTCCCTCATGCATATACATATATACCTACATAAAAAGAAAAATAATATATACAATATATATGTATATAGTATAACTAGATTTCCATATGTTAGCCTATGGAGCCCATATCTGATACATCTGTGCCAAAGACTGTTAATTTCACTGTTGCAGCATTTCTTGAATATGCCACCTTTTCTCTTCTAACACTAGCCCCACCCTGGCACAGACCCTCATGACCTTGCACCTGGACTATCGGAACAGCTGCTGGGGGGGTCTGCCTGCTTCCAGTCTGTCCTCCACTCAGTCACCAAACTGTTTTTCCTAAAGTGAAAGTACAACCATTTCACCCTCTCCCTACTCAATAAACTCCAATTGTTCCCTATCACCTTCAAGATTAAATACAAAATCCTCTGGTGTCTCCACCTTTTCGATATTCTTCTCCATACACTCTTTGATCCAGTGACATCATCCTCTTTTCTTCTCCAAGAACAAGATCCCCCATCTCTTGACTCTGGGCATTTCCTCTGGCCGACACCCATGACTGGAATGCTCTCCTGGCTTCCTTCATGTTTGGGCTAAAATCCTACTTTCCTCAGGAAGCTTTGACTAATCCCTCTTAATTCTAGTGCTTTACCTCTGTTAATTATTTATGATTTATCTTGTATGTAGCTGTTTGTACATGTTTGTTTGCTTGTTGTCTCCCCCAACTAGATTTTTTTTTTTTTAGTGAGGCAATTGGGGTTAAGTGACTTGCCCAGGGTCACACAGCTAGTAAGTGTTAAGTGTCTGAGGCCAGATTTGAACTCAGGTCCTCCTGACTCCAGGGCCAGTGCTCTATCCACTGCGCCACCTAGCTGCCCCCTCCCAACTAGATTTTGATCTTGAGTTCATGGACTGTCTTTTGCCCTTTTTTGTATCTCCAACATTTAGCATAGTGTTTGGCACATGGGAGGTACTTAATAAAAGCTTATGGATTGCTCCTGAACAAAATGTAAATATCTATCTATCTATCTATCTATCTATCTATCTATCTATCTATCTATCCATCTATCCATCCATCCACCCATCTACCTACCTATTTATGTGTTTGTGTGTATGCATGTATAAGACCATTGGAACAGGGAACAAAACAATCACTAGGGATCATTAATTGGATAACAAATGTGGGAGACTTAAAACAAGTATCATATTTTGGGATATTTCATCCCCACAGTTTGTCACCTCTTATCTTGGCCCAGGGGCCTTTGCCAGCTATTAGAGAGGACGACAACAAGTGGATGCATGGGGATGAAACCCTCTAAAATATCACTATGTCTTTAAGCATCCAACATTGAATGGAGAATGGTTTCATTGTCCTCATATTATCCCTTCCATTGTCCTAAACCTGGGTGTATAGGACACATGTATAGGACAGATGGGAAAAGATACTCCCTGTGTAGCCCTAGAAGATAATCCACTGGCAATCCCAGACAGGACCTAAGGGAACTCCTATACTTCTCTTATTTAAAATATACAACTTCATTCCTTCCCAAGACAGAAGGTAACAGATGCATTCATTTCCAGTTGCCCACTACAAACTGATGGAGACTTCTTGTCTGGGGTGGTAGATCTGAGACAGCTGACCCTGTTGCATCTCTCCTTCATAAGAGTCAAGGTTTAAAGTCTTTCTTCATATATATATATATAACTTGGACATCTTGGAGAGGTTCAAAAAAGAAGGAAGCATAAAAAACAAACATATCTGGAAGAATTACAGGCAAGGTGATTTTTGGAGTCCTTTCCTAAATCTCTAGGGTCCATCCCAGTTCTAATGATTCAATGATCCTATAATCAGGGGTCACAAAAAGAGTCCTTGGTAGCCTTTGGCCACCATTGTAAGCTTGATAGTATCAATCTTAGAGTTATGGTAGCAAAAGAAAAGGATAGCTAGATGGTGTTGTGGATAGAATGCATGCCTGGAGTAAGACTTGAGTTCAAATTCAGCCTCAGACACTTTAATAGCTGAATGACTCTGGGCAAGTAACTTAATCCTGTTGGCCTCAGGTTCCTCATCCCCAAAATGAGATTGAGAAGGAAATGGTGAGCCACTGCAGTCATGAAGAGTAGGACGTGGCTGAAATGACTAGGAACAAAAGCAAAAGAAGAGATGTAACTCATGTAAGGCCTGGAGGCTCTGCCTCAGAAGCAAACAACTGTTCTCATCATCTAATTAGTAAGAATAATTAATTAAAATGTGAGGCAGTATAAGATAGCTGGCCCTGGGATCCAGCCTCAGACACTTACTAGCTCTGCCTTGGTTTCCTCCTCTATAAAATTGGGATAATAATAACACCTACCTCCCAGGGTGTTCAGAGGATCAAATGAGGTAACATTGGTATAGTAGTTTGCAAACCTTAAAGCATTTATAGATGCTAGCTATTGCTGGCCATGATTAGAAAGACAGGTTCAAATTCTGACCTCTGACACATGCTGGCTATGTGTTCCTTGGGCAAGGCACAACCTCTCATTGATTCAGGCCAATTTGTAGTGTTATAAATTGTAGAGTAGCTTACCAATGCTGGTTCCTAATGAAATCACAAGTCCAGTTTAAAAAAAAAAAAAGATAACATTGGAATCTTGAGGCACTTTCTGTTTCTAGGCAGACATACCCTAGGTGAGCTTTTTTTCCCTAAGTCTGACTGTTTCCAAGCAGCAGCCTCCCCAGTGACATACCCCTGGTGTTTGAGTCTTCCCAAATGCCCCTGCTGCTAACCATGAACATACAGATCATTAGTTAAGACTCTGACAAAACATTACCAATCAGACAACCAAAGGGCTTTTTTTGTGTGTGTGTGAGGCAATCGGGGTTAAGTGACTTGCCCAGGGTCACACAGCTAGTAAGTGTTAAGTGTCTGAGGCCGGATTTGAACTCAGGTCCTCCTGAATACAATGTCAGTGCTCTATCCACTGCACCACCTAGCTGCCCCATAAAGGGCTTTTAAATTCCACAGAATTAGAGGATTCTAGAACAGCGAGGGACCTTCAAGATGGGTTAGCTTAGTACCATTCCAACTCCACCCAGCGGTGGAATAAACTGAGGTCTGGAGAAAAGAAGGGTCTTCTCAAGGCAACCTCGATGTCATCCTGAACTCCTCATTTGACCCCCTTCTACATATGCAATCTATTGTCCAATTTCCTCTTTTTTCCCTACCTATAACATCTCTTCTATGAGTCCCCTGTGCACTACTCACACTGGGGCCACACCACTCTCACCTGGACGCCTGAAATTACCTACCCACCCTTGCCTCTCCCCAGTCCAATTGATCTCCCACTTCATAGACAATTGCATTTCCCAAAGCGCAGGTCAAACCATGTCATCCCACTACCTAATCAACCCCAGTGAGTCCCTATTACCCCCAGAATTAATTTTTTTTAAATCCTCTCCTTGGTTACTAAAGCCTCCCCAATCTGGCCCTCCCCTGACTTTCTGGACTCCTTAACTGTTAGCCCCAGCCACACAGCACAATCCAGCAACGTCTGCCTTCTTCCCACAGGATGCCTGCCTCTCAGTGCCTTTGCAATGGCTGTCCTCCAAGTCTGGAAGGCTCTTCCAGTCCCCTCAGCACTGTCACTCCACTTTTCTGGCTTCCTTCAGGACTAAGCTCAAATGCCATCTCCTGAAGGAGGCTTCTCTTAATGCCCCAATAGCTAATGTCATTTCTTTGAGTCTCCAGGGCTTAGAAAAGTGCCTGGAATGTATTAAGTGCTTAACAAATGTTTGTAGATGACTGGCTGTGTATCCAACAGGAAAATATAGCACATCTACTGGTTATTACTTTGATGTGATGATTGTTATTTTTTTTTTTACCAAGGTCAACCAATCAATCAAAAATCAATATTTATTAAATATCCACTATGTGTCAGGCTCTGTGCTTCAACAATAATAACCATAGCTAGCATTCACGAAACACTTTAAGGTTTGCAAAGTACTTTACAAATATCTCATTTAATCTTTACCGCAATCAGATCAGGAAACTGAGGCAAATGGGGTGAAGTGACTTGCCCAGGGTCACACAGCTAGTAAGCGTCAGAGGCCAGATTTGAACTCAGGAAGATAAGAGTCCTTGACTCCAGGCCTGGTGCTCTATCCACTACAGCACCACCTAGCTGCCCCTTTAATGGTACTAGCTATTGCATTTAACACAAATTTGGATCATTTTATGAATATTTTATCATAAATTATAATTTCCCTTCAAAATTTCCTTAAAATGTTTCCTAAAGTATGATTTTGATAAACTCTATGAACTATTACTCTTTGTGACCCAATTTTGTTTTCAGTGAGAATTCTGGCTTGGCTTGGCTTCCTGTTCCATTGGGCAAACCACCCAAATTCTCTGGGCCTCAGTTTCCTCAAATGTAGAGTAAGGCTATTTTAATATATAACATCTAACAACTTTCGTGGCTCTAAATTCTTTGGATCCCATGAATACATCTTTGGAATATTAAAATAAGTCAGTGGGAAACATATTTTAGCTTGCACCAATTCGACATACACAATCCCCCACCCTCTCCCCCAACATATCTGCTGCCTAATTGCTTAAAGAAGAGGCACACCTATATGAAGCTTTCGCCTAGACCAGAGGTGTCAAGTACATAGCCAGCAGCACTCCCAAGTCCTCCTGAACCAAATTAAGATGTAATTGGGAAATATTGAGCAAAATAAATAAAAATACAATAAAACATAGATCATATTACATTCTCAAATGAAGGCAATATACTGCCAGCAGGGATCCTTATGTAAGAATTAGTGCCAACCCTTCCCTACTTCTATTTGCATTTCACAGCTCTACTATGCCACCCGCTAGCTCTATCTTAGGGTCTCCCAATATTTGGAGACAAGATTTCCCAATGAGCATAACTTCATAATTATCCTGACCTTATCATGACATAGTGCAATGAGAAAGACCACTCAGGTAGTCTGGATGGCCTGGGGTCTAATCTGGCTCATGTCATCCTTAATTACTTCCTTTGGGCCAATCTGGGGTTCAGTTTCTTCATCTAAGGGGTTGGATGCAACCTCTGAGGTCCCTCCTACTTCTAAATCTCAGAAACCCAGTCAGTCTTTGCTTCTGTGCACACATGGACTTTGGTGACCTGAGGGAGTTAACATGACTCTGAAAACAACCTCACAATCAAGTCTGGGATGCCCCCAAAGTGCTTTTGGTATTTTGCATAAGATGGGCACAATGAGAAGGTCTCTGTCTTTTTAGGTGACAACACAACTATGAAGAACTTGTTCATTGGGCAAGAGTTTCTATTTTGGTTACTAGAATAACTTAAAATAATAGCAGTTACCTCCCAGGGTTGTTTTGAGGACCAAATAATATCCATAAGTGCTTTGGAAATTTTAATTTCTTATTTAATCGTTTCAGTTGTATCTAACTCTCTGTGACCTCATTTGGGATTTTTGTGGCAAAGATACTGGAGTAGTTTGCCATTTCCTTCTTTTTTAAGGTAATAAACATTTTTATTTATTATTTTGAGTTCCAATTTTCATCCTTACCTCCCTCTTCTCCCCGCTTCCTGAGGCAGTAAGCAATCGGGTATGGGTTATACAAGTACGATTATGTAAAACATTATCATATTAGTCATATTGTACAAGAAAACTTGAATAAAAGAAAAAATGAAAGTAAAAAATAGCATGCTCCAGTCTATGTTCTATAAATATCAGTTCTTTCTTTGGAGGTGGATAGTATAGTTCATCATTAGTCTTTTGGAATTGTCTTAGATCATTGTACTATTGAGAATAGCTAAGTCATTCACAATTCTTCATCAAACAATATTGCTGTCACTGTGTACAACATTCTCTTGGTTCTGCTCACTTCATTATCCATCAGTTCATACAAGTCTTTCCAGGCCTTTCTGAAATCATCCTGCTTGTCATTTCTTATAGCCCAATAATATTCCATCACTATCATATACCACAGCTTGTTTAGCCATTCCCCAATGGATGGGCATTCCTTTGATTTCCAATTCTTAGCCACCACAAAAAGAGCTACTAGAAATATTTTCATTCATATCCTTTGACCATTTATCAATTGGGGAATGACTTGTATTTTTATAAATTTGGCCATTTCCTTCTCCGGCAAATTTTACAGATGAGGAAACTGAGACAAACAAGGAAGTGTCTGGCGCTGGATTTGAACTTCAGAAATATGAGACTTTCTTACTTCAGGCCCAGCATTCCATCTATTGAGACACCTAGCTGTCTCCACACACCTTAAAGTGCTATGTAAATGTTATTATTGTTGTTGTTTTTACAAACACATATATGTGTGTGTATGTATATATATATATAAAATTAAAAGTAAAGCAGTAGAGAATCCTTAAAACAAGAGCAGACTGCCCTTGACTGAACAAATACATTCAAGAAATACTTTCTAAGAAACAGTGTGGCATAATGAAGGGTGACCTTGCCTAGGAGTCAGGAAGGCCTTAGTCTAGTTCTGATCCATATTGGCCAGATGACCTTAGGCAAGTCACATCATTTCTCATTCCCAGGCAACTTTAATACTTTGGACTCCAGAATAATTGTGAATTTACATTAGTAGAGGGATTTCCTCACTGGGAGTTGCCTATATCTCATTGGTCTTCTTTGAAAATGAAGGACAACATGGGGCAGCTAGGTGGCACAGTGGATAGAGCACCGGCCTTGGAGTCAGGAGTACCTGAGTTCAAATCCAGCCTCAGACACTTAACACTTACTAGCTGTGTGACCCTGGGCAAGTCACTTAACCCCAATTGCCTCACTAAAAAAAAAAAAAAAAAGAAGGACAACAGACAAAAAGAATGGAATCACAATTGCAGATAGAAAGAAATAATATAACAAGCATTAACATTTGTATACTGATTTAATATTAATAAGGCATTTTGCAAATACTGTGTCATTTGGTCTTCACAATCATGTTGTTTTGGTAGAGTTATGAGTAAACTTATTTTACTTATCAGTAAATGGAGACACAAAGATCTCAAGGGACCATCCCAGCATCACTCAGGTAGTTATGGGTCTTTGAACTCAGGTCTACCTGACCCAAGTCCCACAGGATTAACTGTGCCACTTTATTGCCATATTCATACACACAACACACCAACACACACAAAAACTCTATATACACATATTTATAAATATATATAATATGTATGTATATACATATTCATAATGCAAACATATATATGCAAGTATATATACACACATATACATATACATATATTTATAAAGATATATACATGCATATACATGTACAAACATATGTATGTAAGCACACACACACACACACAGATATCTGTCTTTCTGCCAGGTGCTAAATGTGCCTCCCATTTACAATCTAAGTTTCCCTAGGCCAGGTCCAGTAATTCTATGCCTTAGCCTGCTGCAAAGGACTTCAGGTCTGTGTGGCCAGATACATAAAAGGGAAGGTTAAAGGCAATTAGCTAAGATCATTTGGGCAAAAGGAGATAATTACCTCAACCCTTCATGTCATGGGGACCATAGAGACCTACACTTCATGCTCAATGGATATTTACCCATTAAAAATCATGGATGCACTTGGAGGAACTAATAGCTTCCATTTACATAGCACTTTTGGGGTTTGCAAACTACTTTATAAATATGACCTCATTTGGTCCTCACAACCACAGTGGGAGGTGAGTAGGTGTTGTAATTATCCCCATTTTACAGATAGGGAAACTGAGGCTGAGGGAGATTTAAGTGACTTGCCCCAGGGTCACACAGCCAGGAAGTGTCTGCTCCAGCACTACTCTCTACTACTCTACTTAACTGCATTGCCAGGGAGGAGATCTGCTGATCTTTCTGGGTGACCCTCAGCAATGATGACATGTTGAAAAACTTTCAGGCTTTCTCTCAAGGAAAGTATCCTCTCATTTGGCAGCTTTTCACCCTACATTCTTCTCATGTGTATATGTCTGGTCCAAGGTTAAAGAGTGAGAACTGAGCCTGGATTCTTGACTCCCAAACCCGTTCTTCCAGTCTTTACTTGGCAGTTAATCAAGCAAAAAGGAAGAGGAAGGCTGAGTCATGAGTGGAGCCACTAGACTGCCTAAGGAAGGTCAAAATGCCCTGGGTCACAAATGAAATCTGTCAAAGCTTCCATGTTCATCATCAGTGGCAGTTAAGTGGTGATACAGTGGATAAAGTGCTGGGCCTGGAGTCAGGAAGATCTTAGTTCAAATCTAGCCTCAAATACTTACTAACTTAGACAAGTCACCTGACCTCTGTTTGCCTCTGTTGTTGTTTGTCCTTCATTCTTGAAGAAGAACAATGATATCAGGAAGATGATATCTTGACTTGCAAGTGAATTGGATTTAAGTGAGGCAGGGCTATGCAAAGTCAGCAGCCTCACTCTCTTCCCCAGAGCCATATAGGTCCAGTGGCAAGATATAGATCAAGACAACTGGAAATGGCCTCTGTTTCCCTTAGTATCTTTGCCAAGAAAACTTCATGGACTGGGTCCACAGGGTCATGAAGAGTTGGACATGACTCGTCAACAACAACAACAGTAACAACAACATCCATGAGAGGCAACTACACTTCCAGCCTTTGAGAGAGAGGGAGCCCGAGGTTCAGCAGCAACATCACTTAATTAATTAAATAAAACAATGTAAATTTCAACTGGACAGCTAGGTGGCACAGTGGATAGAGTGCCTGGGCTGGAGTCAAGAAGATTCACTCCTGGTCTCAGATAGGGATTAGCTGTATGACCCTGGGAAAGTCACCTAACCCTGTTAGCTTCATATAAAATGATCTGGAGAAATGGCAATCCACTCTAATATCTTCCAAGAAAACCTGAAATGGGGTCATGAAGAGTTGGACATGACTGAAAAATGACTGAACAACAAAGATTTCAATTACTGATACTATCATGGTGAAGGTCAGCTATATTGCATATCATCCTCTCTTAACCCTACTCAGCATTTCTAGCTACCTCTTGGGAGACAAACCATCTCTTGGTAGACAAATAAATTTGTCTCCCAGATGTTTTTTTTAAAAGATGTCTTATATTCCAAAAATTATCTGGGGAGATAGGTAGAATAAACTTACTTCTAACTGTAGGCTTAAAACATCAATAAAAGTCAGATCTGGGCAAGAATTCAGCAGAAACAGGCTGAGATTGTGAGGGGATTAAAAGAATTTTTAGACTTGAGGGCTTGGCTGTTCTGTGAGCTTTAAATAGAGGATAAGAATGAAACTCTAGATCCTAAACCATCCAGTTTAAAACCATATTCTACATTTACTGTAATTCTGCAGCCATTAGGCCTCAAACAGATATTAAGTCTGTGACACAAAGTAATGAAACAGACAATGGGAACACACACTATGAATCCCTCAACCTTGGGGAGCAAAGGGCTGACTCATCCATTTCACAATCAAGGCAAAGATAAAAGACCTTATTCTAAATGGTGGCCACCTCCTCCCCAACCTGACCATTCCACTCTGGTGTATTCCTTGATGCAGAAAGTATTATTAATGTCAGGATCACTAGTACTTGTAAAAGATTCATAGACTATTTCCACTCTTACTCTTCAAATCCCTACCATCCAGTTCAGAGCTACTGTTAGGTAATCTAGAGAAATTATCTACAGTTATCTACACTCTCTCCCTTCCCCACCTCTTCTTTCTTTTCCTCTTTTATCCCCTTTCTTTCTTTCTTTTTTCTTTCTTCTTTCTTTCTTTCTTTCTTTCTTTCTTTCTTTCTTTCTTTCTTTCTTTCTTTCTTTCTTTCTTTCTTTCTTTCTTTCTTTCTTCCTTCCTTCCTTCCTTCCTTCCTTCCTTCCTTCCTTCCTTCCTTCCTTCCTTCCTTCCTTCCTTCCTTCCTTCCTTCTTTCCTTCCTTCCTTCCTTCTTTCTTTCTCCCTTCCTCTCTCTCTCTCTCTCTCTCTCTCTCTCTCTCTCTCTCTCTCTCTCTCTCTCTCTCTCTCTCTCTCTCTCTCTCTTTTATCTCTAACAATTTCTCCCCTTGCCCCTTCAAGAATCAGGTTCTAATTGGTTTGGAAACTTCCTATGATATCAGACCATAGGAGGAACATCCCAGAGGGTAAAGGAGGAAGGACATGGGGAGCTGGTAACATCCTATATGGCACCACTAGGAAGCAGACATAACTGAAACAACTTAACAGCAACAACAACAACAAAAATAGGAAATTAATTTTTTAAATGGAGTCTACCAGCTGCTTTCATATTCCCACTGAAAAGAGCATGAACTAGTCCCAGACTACTGACATTTAACACATTTACTATTCAACCAAATCTGACTATCTCAGACCTGCAGACATTTGTTACTGTAATTTTGGAATATTAATATAGGGAACACGCCTGAATGGTTATGGCCCCAAAGTCTCTATACTGAGCCATTTCTAATATCCAAATGGAAAGGCATGGACTTGAGGGCATGAACTTTTCACTTTAGTCTCTGTATCATCATCACCTAGCACCATGCTTGGCTTATAGTAGATGAATAATAAATGCAGACAGACAGAGAGACAGACAGAAAAATAGGCAGACAGGCATAGATAGATAGATAGATAGATAGATAGATAGATAGATAGATAGATAGATAGATAGATAGATAGATAGATAGAAGATAGATAGATAGATTGATAGATTCATTGCCATATTGACATAAAACTAGTTGCCTTTGTAGAGTCCAATCAATGAATCAATCATAGGGAGGGAGAGAGAGGCAAGGAGAGAGAGAAAGAGGAGAAGAAGAAGAAGAAGAAGAAGAAGAAGAAGAAGAAGAAGAAGAAGAAGAAGAAGAAGAAGAAGAAGATGGAGGAGGAAGAGGAGGAGGAGGAGGAGGAGGAGGAGGAGGGAGACAGAGAGAGCCTCCATTTCTGAGTAATCCCCTCATCCTTTTCCCCACCAGATAATGACCTTTGTAACTTGCAAGCAGTGTCACCAGTACAGCAGTTGTTGATGGCTGAGTTAGTATTGGGAACCAAAGAAAAACAAACAAACAAACAAGAAAGCTTTGGACTTTATAAATGCACTGACCCAGCAGAGTGCTACATCTAAGGGGAACTTCATGAAGATTCCATGAAAAGAGAAAAAGACTTTCAAAAATCAGGAGCTGTAAGTTAACCCTTTACTACATGTACTTCAGCATACTCTCCCAAAGGACTTTGCATATTTGAGGGAGAGAGTACGTGCCAGACTTTTTGAAAGCTATTTTAATATTCTTAGTCTACTATCTCAGTAAATATCATTTCTTAAAAAAGCTAATTAAGTCTGTCTGATAATTATTATGGAGTGCAGTGGATGGGGGCTTATTAACAAGCCATAGCCAGCATCTGGGTGCTGAACCTACTGGTATGAGTGGAGGTTGTAAGAGTGAGACAAGAGGGAGTATTACAAAATAAACAGTGAACAATCACCCTTGGGGTAGATAACATTAGGGGAAGCTTGAGTTCTCTTAGCCCTGGGGTTGCTGCTAACAATCACAGAGGAATAAGAGTTTGTCTCTGGCACAGGACTCTCATAGCTAGGCTAGGCCGTAGGTCTGCAGAAGATTGCATTGCTAGGGACCTGCATGGTTTGCACACTTGGGAGGAGGGGAGAGATTTCCTAGGCCATGTATGTCCTCTCCATTAGGGAACTATCTCAGAGGGTACAGAGGTAATCCTTGTGTGGCCTAAGAGGTCCATAGAATACTTGACAACCTCTCCTATAGTGATGGGAAGGGAGGAGTACCCTGCTTAGGTACCACAGTGAGGGTAATCTCTATCCTTAATGTGATATCTAAGCTAACTGGTGAGGTAGATAGAATGCCAGTCCTGGAGTCAGGAAGAACTGAGTTCAAATCCAGTCTTAGACACATACTAGCTGTGTGACCTTGGATAAGTCACTTAACCCTGTTTGCTTCAGTTTCTTCATTTGTAAAATGAGCTGGAGAAGGAGATGACAAACCACTCTAATATCTTTGCCAAGAAAACCCAAAATGCGACATGACTGAGAGGACTGAACAACAACAAAGCTCTCTATTATTTTTTCATCTGTTATAAGGAAGTTTCTAACAATCAAGTGTATCACTGAAAAGTATTCATATCTGTCATGGAAGAATTGCTGTAGTTGGTGTGTGTACGTGTGTGTATGATGTTGAAATCCCAAAGAAAACAGCTCAAGTCCTTCATTCCATTATATATACAAGGTTTCAGTATACATTAGTGATAAATTTCCAGAAGGGGTGGGATTGTGGTTTTGTTGGTATTTCCAAATGCAAAACAGTTCTCCCTTTCTTCCTCTGTTAGGTTGTTACTGATTTTCAACATAATGAAAAAGCCAGATTTCAAAGCAAGATGCTGGAAATTTGGCTGGGAAAATATCTAAATTCCTCTGTGTGTGTGTGTATATATATATATATATATATACACACACACACACACAGCAGCCTCACTCTCTTCCCCATATATATATATATATATATATATATATATATATATATATATATATATATATATATATATATACACACACACATATTTAAAAAACACAGAAAATGCACACTTCTTCCAGCAAAGATGGTTACATGCTTACCCTGACCTCCATAGCAAAAAGGAAAAAAAGGCAACATTTGGCACCAGATCCATTTATGGATTTTTGCATGAATGAAACCAACCCCACAATCTCAGATCCTAAAATCTCATGGAAGATTAACACAGGCATCAAACTGACATTACAAATTTAAGGGATTTAACTTTACTTCAACTTTTGAATAAACAAAAATCTAGTGACAAGTTTTTGGACAACTTCAGCAGCATTCAACAATACATTGCAGATGTAGGGACATAAAAAGACCAGAAACCTCTGCTCTCCATTTCATCACTAGAGGGGAGGAGGGGAAAATGTGGAGATACAGAAATGGGCTAGGAAATGAATTGTGCCTAAAATTACACTAACCTTATATTTTATTCATGTTACAATAAATAGATTAAATTGATGACAATGCTACCAATACCAACTAATTTGAAATCAGAGGACAAATTGTCCATAGCAGTATGTGTTGCTAAAAATGGGACAATTTTTTTTTTTGCTGTGGAGAAGTAATAATCAATATTCAGTAGAAGATCAATAGGAAAGGCAGTTTTGACTCCCTCTCCAACCCCCCCAGACTCACTGATGTGTTGCCTTGGGCCATCTACACTCCAGCTAACCACCTTACCTATCTGTAAGTCAAGTGACTACATCTAGGTGGAACAAATATTCTTTGCTTAAATGCAACTGGTTTACATAGAAGTAAGGGGGTAGCATCTCACCTTGGAAGTTACTTTAGCACCTGTGGCCTCCTCACCCTGGAACATTCCTTCACCTCTCTGGCCCTCTTCTATCATTATTGAGTTCTTCTCCGAATCTCCATATTGAGGAAGGGTCATAATTCTTTCTTCTCTTGCCTCTGATTTTGAGTTCTGGAAGTAATCACCATTCTTCAGTTGCCTTCTCACTTGGGAATTCTCTCAATGCTCATGGCCTCCTTATTCTGGAAAATCCTTCCTTACCTGTGACTTTTTCATTCTGGAATATTCTTTAGCCCTATTTTCCTATTGATGCATTCTTCCTGGATCCTCCACTTCAAAGAAGGATGTAAAATACCTATCCTTCTTTCTTCTCCCAGATCTGTTTTTGACTTTGCAAATTCTGCCACCATGCTCCCATGCAGGTACCTTTCCTCCACCTCTACCCCTACTTTTTTTCTACCCCTACTTTTGAGCTCCATTTTATATATTGTCTTCCCCATTAGAATGTAAGCTTCTTGAGGGTAGGTCTGCCTTTTTGCTCATAATTTAGATCTCCACCATGTGACAGTAGCCAGAACATAGTAAGCATTAACAAATGTTTGTTGACTTGTAGTAAATTGGAAGTCAGTTACTCAATAAATATTTAAAAAATATTTTCTATGCTCCAGGGAAGGGGAAGGACCATTGGTGATCATCCACTCCAAACCTATTATTTAATAAAAGATGAAGCTGAGGACTAGAAATATTAAATATCCTGGTTAAGAGATATCTAATCAGGCCCAAGACATGGGTTTGTATCTGGGATGAAAAAGTGAGTATAGTTAAAGTCAGGCAGTTAAACCCTCTCATTTGGTTTCTTTCAACTTTGTTGAAATTGTTCCCATTCTTTTGTTTAATTCATTTTGCATCAGTTCATACAAGTCTCCCTAAGTTTCTCTGAAACCATCTCCTTTATCACTTCTTGAAGTGCATTAGTATTTTATTGCATCCAAATACCACTTTTTCATCAATTTCACAGTGGATGGGAATGCTCTCAGTTTTCTTTGCTCTCACAAAAAAGAGCTGCTATAAATATTTTTGTACATGTGTATCCATTTCCTCTTTCTATGCTCTCTTTGGATACCCCTTCATTTTATAGATGAGGAAATAGAGGCTCTGATGACAAGTGACTTGCCTAAGGTTATCATAGGTAACAGAGACATGCCAGCTGGCTCATTCTGATATATCAAAACCTTTCTATTAGGTACTCTGATACTTTAAATTTTTAGGGTTAGAATTGTTTCAGTCATTTTATTTGTATCCTTAGCACCTCGGACAGCACCTGGCACTTGCAGGTAATTAATACTTGTTGATTAATGTTGAGGATCTGTGATTTCATGTCTGGATTCCTCACCCCCATGACTTGTATTGGGATACACACATGCTTTAGTAGATGATTTAATGAATTATCCCTACCACTTGTCTGGCCCCCTCCCCGAACAAATTATCACCTGATGAATTCAGCTCATCCTTTCTGATGATGAGACTCATCCAAAATTTCATTTGACAATCCTCTCCAAATATAGATAGCTAGGTCAGTTCTCAGAAGTCAGACATACAATTTGCTTCTTGGTTCATACTCAATGCCTTCAAAGTCAGGACAAAGACTGAAAAGAAGGAATGATTAAAATTCATACAAGGACAAATTGTTCAAGAATTTTAGAAAGACCCATTGAGAATCATCTTTGTTTAGAGCTATGGGGAACCTTCAGGGTCATCTCCTCCAGCCTCCAAGCCATGTCAGGGGGATACTTGGCAAACACCACCATGACAGCATTTATCAAATGAATTTGTCTATGGAATGCTTTTGAACATGAAATAAGTGAACAGAACCTACTGGTTCTTAGGATATGAAATGCTCTCAGAATAAATAGGAATCAGGGACAATTTTAGAACAGAATAGAGAAAAAAGTAAACTCATTTTACTTTCCAGTTTTAAACTGTACTCCCCTCCACAAAATCTACAATCCAACTACACCAGTCTACTGGCTTTATCTTACACATCCCATCTCCTTGTCCATCCCTTGTCCATCCAATACAGTCTTTTCTTATCTACCCCTTGTAGAATCCCAGACTTTCTACAAGTCTTGCTCATATGCCATTGTCTTTAGTAGCCTTTCCTAGCCCTCTCAGTTGCTATTACTTTTCCCTTTAAGAGGCCCATTCACTTCCTCTCCATATATCTAGGATGCATCATCTTCTCCATTAGAATATGATCTCCTCGAGGGCAGGTATTATTATTTTTTTACCTTTCTTGGTACAATGCTCAGCACAGTGTTTAGCATATAATAATCACATAACAACAACAGCATCAGTAAAAATAACTAGCATCTATATAAAGTTTTAAGGTTCTCAAAACACTTTACAAATAATATCTTAACAAATGCTTTTTCATCAATTGATGCATCAAATATACACATGTGCACACATATGTATACACATGCACACATGTATAGGTGTATATATATATATATATATACACATGTGTGTGTATACACGCATACACATCCATAAATGTTATTTCCTCTTACTTATGTTAGATGTACCAATAGCTTTGGAATTTTCTCATGGAACCCTTATTCATGACACATAGAAAGCCAGGGTCAGAGTTTGGGAATAGTGTTCTCCAATATCCCTTGTCCTTCATGCAAGTAATTAGTAAGCTAATTACAACCCATCCTCATCTATTTATTTATATTTGAGGCAATTGGGATTAAGTGACTTGCCCAGGGTCACACAGCTAGTAAGTGTCAAGTGTCTAAGGCCGGATTTGAACTCAGGTCCTCCTGACTCCAGGGCTGGTGTTCTATCTACTGTGCCACCTAGCTGCCCCATCCTCATCTGTTTATTAAAGCAGGTTTACCAAAGACCTTTCCTAGACAATGCTTTGTTTGGGGTAAATATTGCTACATATAAGTGATAAAATTGTATTTCTTTTTAAAAAATCCATTAATCAGGCAGGTGATAGGCCCCAGTTATTCAGAATTAATGAAGTTCAACAATATTTAACCTGAAAGGGGCCATTAAAAGGATAGGGGATGCTCCCATCTCTCACACACTTTGCTTGGCAATAATGTTTCTTGTCTTTCAGGCATATTCTGCGACTATCAACTACTCTTTGTCTATAACTCAAATCACATAATGAATCAAGTGCATAAATTATTGACTCAGATTTAACCCAGACACGTTACTTTTTCCCCTTCTTCCTCCCCAGGCAATCTTGTTTGTTGCATTGGAATTTTGGTCATGCACATTCAGCTTTAGTTCTAAATTATCTCGATAATGGAGTATAAACAGAACAAGCTTATGTGTGATATGCTTAACTGTTAATTTACCTAATTAAACTTAATTCAATTAAAAATCATTTATATCTTTTTTTGGGAAAAAAGCCAGTTGATATCACTGCAGAAGTGCAATATTTTAGGAGATGATTGTTCAGCAGATGAATGGAAAGGGAAATAATAGAACACGGAATGAAACAACAGGCCCCAAATCTCTTGTACTTGAAAATAAAATGATTCTAGAAAAGGGCTGTTTTCACAGGGTACCATGATTAGCTATTTTTCTTAAACCAATTTTCTTTAGAAATTGGTATTTTAATCTAGTGAACATAATTTATTTTATAAGAGATATTTTTAAATACAATTTATATTTTTGCATATTTAGTATGTTGAAGGAATGTATGCTAGTTCTAGCATTAGCACCCGATTAATAAAATGTGATGAGGCACCAGCAAGACACTAACTGAACAAGTTCTTTTGGATAAAACCTGAAAAATAATTTCTTTAAATTACATAAATATCTTCAGGATACATATTTCATTTAAAGTCATCATCTAAGCATCCTTGTCATGGTGATATATGTTTAAAAGTAAATGTAAAACATTCTGTGCCAATAAAAATCAACAGGGGAAAAAAAAGACAAGAAATTCTAGGCACGAGAGCTTAAATAAATTATCATCTTTGTAGATCTGCCATAAATCCTCCAGTTGGAATATACTGATTTAGAGTTTGCTGATCTGGCACAAATCCAAATGCCTTAGGTTGCTTAATGGATAGAGTGTCAACATTTCACCTTCTCTGACCACTCCCCACCCCCAACTTCAGCCTTTCGTGACAGAAGTTTCCTTGCCACTACTCAGTTTTCTGTGGCCAATAGTGGTAGCAACTCTGAAGGTAGCAGGACTCAAGGTGGATGGATGGGTTTCTTTCTCAAGGTTGTGAAAAAGCACATGTGAGGGAGGCTAAGTCATGGCTAGGTTTACAACGATTTTCTCCCATGAATGTGGGATCTTTGTTTGTTGAACACTGAAAAGGCCACAAGTGAAACCAAACCCATGTCCCACCAATCAGACAAATCCTTTGCAGTATGAGAAGAAAGCCACTAGTCCTCCAAATTCCAGAATTAATAGCGGGGATGAAATGAAACTTACAGCCTGAAGATTTTCTACAAGAAAAAACAAATGTTCTCTACTAAAGTTAAATGACAATGCATTTTGATTTCCAGGCATTCCATTTATCCCTTGTTTCTATTTGGAATTTTCACTCCATTCTTTCATTTCATAAGCATCTCTTTCTTCTATCTGGGGAAGAGGATAAGAAAATTCACAGTATCAACAATGACTTCTAGGAAAAAAAGCTTAGCTTCACACAGCAATCAGGTCAACTCTGATTTTTTTTCAAATCATCCTTATTACAGATCAAAGCCTAAAAATCATTTTTGAGTTTGACCCAGATCTTTCTTTACATGTGGCATCAGTGGCACCAGCCAATTGGGCTATATATTGACATCATAGGACAATGAGATCTAAGCCCCATATCACCCCCACTTCCTAAAATCAGTTTCATATTCACTTTATTCAGTTAGCTCTAACAAAGTTATGTGTTTAGAGGGAAGCTAAGGTTGGAGATGGGAGCTGGGTTGCCATTGGATGGAAAACTGTTTATTTTATGAGAAACAAAGAAATGCAAGGGCACAAACTGAGCCCATAACCTTCCAGATTATTGGAAAATTGCTAGTCTTGGACGGCCTTGAAGTCAGAGGTGACCTGGGTTTGTAATTTTATTTCTAGCATGAAGTATCTTTGTGATCATGCCCAACCTCTGTGTCTCACTTTTCTTGTCTGTATATAGGGATAATAGCACCTTTACCATCTTTCCTCCACAGCGTTGTTGTGAGTATCAAATGAGATACTTTACACAAAGAATTGTTCTTCTTTGAAGATATAAAAATTCTGGCGATTATTCCCATCGAAACAAACATATGCTTCCAACTTCTGTCAATGGAAACACTATTTCCCATGGAAGTCCCAACCCTTGAGTCACCTTTGACTTCCTCCTTTCATTTGTCCCTTACATCTGTCCAGTCACAGGACCTGTCCACTTTTCACTTGGAAATAACTCCCATCCCTCCTTTCCATTGTCAGTGAAATACCTTGACCAACAGAGTAAGTATATTCCTCCACGCCCATGCTGGCTCTGTTTCTCAGGTCTTGTTTTCCCAGGTGGTTTGCAGGCACATATCAGTAGTAAGGAAGTATGTGTGAGCATGTGTGTGCACATTCTTATATGCACACACACATATCCATATGCACATATGTGTGAAGGTATTCTAAATCCAGGGCTGATGTAGCAGGCTTCTAAATAGTCTTGGTACCATGTGGCTGGTCCTCATTGCAACACAGAACAATAGAAAAAGCTTTCTGAGGACTCATGAAAATCTTCTATGGGATGCCACTCCCCCCAAGCCCAAATCACACCATCAGCCCTTCTTTGGGAAAACAACAAATTCAGCCTGTTTCTTTCCCTTCATAATGACTGTTTTGGGAAAATATTTCCCAATATACTCTTGATTCCTCCCCCCCACACACACACACACCCTCTTAATTTCCCTTTCCTCAATCTCTCCTCTTCATCTCTTTATCTCTCTCTGCCTCTGTCTTTGTCTCTCTATCTCTCCCTCTGTCTGTCTCTGCCTGTCTCAGCATCTCTCATTTTCTGTGCCTGTCTATCTCTCTGGTTTAGAACTCTTGTGGAATAGGTTTTCCAAAATACATTCACTTCCTGTGACTGGCAACACACCAAGGCATACTAACTGGCAAATAACAGCTGGTCAGTACCTTCAGGCTGCACATAGGCCAAAGGCAGCCCAATTGAGATGACCACAATCCAGCCTGTGACAAATTGGCGAGCTGTGCCTGCAATCTGGCTGGGCCAATTAATCACATTTGGTCTCCCTTTCTGCATATGCATGTGGTGAGAGGCAACCCCTGACCTTTTCATGTGACGGATGGAGCCTATCTCCTTTCTGAATGGTCCACCAAAGCAAAGGAAAGGGAGGTAAGAGAGGCAAGAGGGGGAAAAGAAGGTAAAGAGAAAAAACAAAGGGAACAAGAAAGGAGGGCAATGATACTATTATCAATAATGATAACATATATGTAGTGTTTAAAGTTTGTGGAGCATTTAACACATATTATCTCATTTGATCTTCGCAATAAACCTAAGAGGGAGGTGATTTTATTATTCCCATTTTATAGATGAGGAAACTGAGGCTGAACAAAGTTTACTTGATACCCAGAGTCACAGATCTCAGGAAATATCTGGGCAGGCTTTGAATTCAAGTCTCCCACGCCTCCCAAGTCTAGCACTCTATCCACTATGAATAAGGTTACCAAAGAATGTAAGAGTCTTTTCTAGTCAGAGGAAATCACATTGTCGTGACTCTGAAAAGGATTTAACTTACTGTCATGAAAATTGACTTTACAATTAGGAGCTCAAACATAAACCTGTAGTAAAGTATATAAAAATGCAAGTGTTTTCGAATGTCAACTTCTGCACGTGAACATTTTACACTAAATTGGTGACTCTGCACTGATTGAGAGACATCTTGGCATCTGACAATCTCTCTCTATTTTTTTGGTCCTGATCTGTAATTTCATTGCAATAGGGGAATTCCTGGTATGGAATTCCTCCATGGATGTATACTGGTGACTTGTATGAACTTTAGTGAAATCAAGAATTTCTTGGGGTCATGAAGAAAATGAATAACCTTGGCCTATCATCACCTAGTTGGTGTGCAGAGCTAAGATGACCCCAGATCTCCCTGACTCAAGATCAATCCTCTATCCACTATGGCCACATTGTCTTTTTATTTTCAAAGATACCAATGACTTATGAGACTCAGATTAACCAGACTATAGCAAGGAAGGAAAGGCAACAAGTTCATCAAGAACTGACCTTATAATCAGGAAGATATGGGTTTAATTCTTACCTATCTCCCATACTGGCCATGTCATTGTAGGCAAGTCACGTAATCATTCAGAGTTCCATGCAATTCTCTTAGACTCTTAAGCTGCGAAGGTAGGTGCTGATCTGCATTTGTTTCAACCCTGAGAGTTCTTTATACAATGAAATAGCAGGTCCTAGACACCTTGTCCCATAGTGAAGAAAATATTGTGTTCATTTTTCTTGTAATATGTAAAAACTGGAGCAAAGGTCACTGCCTGCCTCAAATATTCTCTACACAACTCCAGAAATCAACAGTATCTATTATTTATAAATCTCAGACTGGCCAAGGTTGAGTCCCTTCTCGTCCCTTTCTTCTGTGAGCATAAAGACGTCACAATGTTTATTATTCTGATTAGACTTATAGCTTAATTTACGGTATCCTGCTATTGTGCCTGGGTGTCTGGCCTGCATTCACAACCTGCCAATGTTATTTTTAAAATGTCGTCTGAGCCGTGATTCATGGCTGGCGCTCATGACATAAGTGTTGACCTGAAAGAGTTAAGAAGCAACACCAAATTTATTTGTTTTTCAGAGAAAGGAAAAGGACAGGCTAAATGGAATATTCAGAAGACCAAAATCATCTCCAATGGGACCAAAATCTTAAATCAGGGGAGAGGTGATTCAAATCCTAAATGCTTTCTTTTACTGGCAGTGACTTTTTATCTTTCTGTCATTCAAGAAGACATCACCCTTGAGCAGTGTTTCCTGCTCTTAAAAGTGCCAAGAGAGGTTCTTATTTAGGGGCATGAAGGGCAATCTGGCTGGATCCCTGCTTTGGAATGGGGAAGGGGGTGTTCTGCACACAATTATGTGGGGAAAAGTACCTGAGCTTCCATTCACCATTATTAGCTATATTGGAAAGAATATCCTCGGACAATTCCTTGGCTAATATGGGTAGAGGAATGGGGGAACCATGATTCATAACCTCTACCATCATCATATGCATAGGTACATTCAATTCACCAGCTACACATTATCCAATATCCAATTTGATAAGCTCTTCTTCCATCTCCTAGGCATAAGATAGTACACAAGAAGGATGTATAGTACAATGGAGAGAGAACTGGAATTAGAACAAAAGGACCTTGGTTCAAATCCTAGCTTTGCCACTTACTACTGTAGGTTTTCCACTTCTGTGGGCCTCAGTTTCCTCACCTGTCAAATGAAGACATCAAGTTAGATGACGTCTAACATTCTTTGTAGCTCTAAATCTATGAACTCATATGTTAATCTGAGATGGGAAGGACCACATGCAACTGGAGTGGGTGAGTGACACCAAAGATTTCTCGTAAGATGCAGCCACTGAGCTGTGAAGCAAACTAGGGATTTTGAGGTAGAGATGACGAGAAGAGCATGTCAGGTCTGGGGAGACAGCCTCTGAAAAGGCATCGAGGTATTAGACTATTCTCTTCCAATTAAGCGGCTTCTTCCTCGGTCTGTTCCTTGAGCTGGGGGGCGGCGGGGGGAATCTCAACTAGGTACAGAGCCCCAGGTGCCCATGATGCCTTGCAAGCTTAAGGTGAATGTACTAAAAAGCCTATTCTCTTCTAGTTAGGCTTGCAAACCCAAGCACCCATTAGCCTTAATGGGAGTCACACATACAGAAGTCAAGAAGCAAAGGGACCTAAGGCCTACGTTTAGAAGTGCAAGTGTTGAAGGAAAGTCGTTCATTATAAACACAAAAAAAAACACCTAAATTGGAGGTCAGAAAAGCAGTCACTTTAGGGTAGCAGGAGAACAGAATTTATCTATAATCTGGCAGTTGGGAGATGAGATTTGAGAAGTACAGCCGGGCCTTTGTTCCAACCCTGTGGAGAACTGGGCTATTGTCTTCCCCGGCCTATAGATGTGAGCGCCCTCTGCTCATGGCCCCCCTTCCCAAGTGACCTCTGGGTCAGGGGCACACATGCTGGCCTTGCACTCTCCGTCTGTCTCCTCACCATATTAATTACTATTCCCTCTGCCAGAGCAAGAAAACAACCTCACTGCATTAGGGCTAATTAAAAAGAGTGAGCTGCTCATTCTGGCAGCCTTAATCGCTCTTCCTCCACTATTCAGAACAGGAAGGAGTGCTGACAATCTTATTAATAGCAGAAGGAAACAACCCGGTAATGCTTCCCTGTCTGATAAACAACTAGACCAGCTATGGGGCAGGCTTCTTGACAATAAATGTATCTCTCCCCCACCCACCCCCTCCAACCATAACTACCATGACTGTCTGAGATGGAGGAAAAGCAGGGAAGTTTCCACAAGCCCAGAGAAGAGTCACTAGGGCCAACAACCAGGTCAGAACAGATGTGAGGTCATTTCCATTAGAAGCAATTTCCAACCCTACCCATCACTTCCCTCTCTACTCCTCACAACCTCCCAAATTTAAAAAAAAAAAAAAGCAGGGGTGAGGGGGGAAGGGGGGAAGGGTATCATTACAGGCCACCTGATTTGGGATGCCCAACATTTCTCCCAAGCATAATAAATACACTCTCCATTTAAACTTCTGAGAGTGGATCACAAACAGGGTCATACCAAGGAGTGATCATGGGTATCAGAAAGTAGACTATACTTATTCAAACTACCCGAAAACATAGATGAGGCTATAATGTGACCCAAACTCAGGAATTTCCATTCATGCCTTGATCTTCTCTTATCCCCATGAGTCTCTAGGAAATTTGAGTTTGTCTACATGACCCAACGCCTTTATTTACCTCTTACTTGAGACCAACTCCCATTTAAATGACTGAGTTAGTGCATCTCAGATTTAGCATGTATCATAAGGGACAGACTTAAGCCTACTCCACACAAGCAAAGGGAACTAGGAAATTATGGCAATTTTCAAGATGATAAAGAAGCCCAAAAAATTAATTGAGGAAAGAGTGGGTTCCTTTTGATTTCATTTACCCAAATTGACTCTTTATGCTTAGTAAACAATAATAAATTTACTTCATTTGGCCTTTTAAGTGCTGACTATGTGGTACTTCCTCCAGCATTGACCTTCCTCATCTTCTGTCATCATTGCCAATTTGCATGGCGTGAGATGAATTTGTTTTAATTTGCATTTCTCTCACTATTAGTGATTTGGAGCATGTATTTAAAAGGTTCATTTAGAGTTTGCCATTCTTTTTTTTTTTTTAACTGTTCATATCTTTGCCTATTAGAGAATAGTTTTAGTATTATATATTTGTTTCAATTCTTGAATATTTTGGATGTGGACTTTAGTCACTGGCTTTCATATGCATTTTTTACCCTATTTATTTTCTAATTCAGTGTCGATCATTTTCTTTGTGCAAAAGCTTTTTAAGTCTACTTAGTCAAAAATTGTGTACTTTATCTTTTTGCTCACCTCTATCCTTTATTTCCTTAAAAATTCTCCCCTTAACCTTGTGTAAGATCTTGACTTCATTCTCTTCTAAATTTTGTATTGCTCAATCTTTTAAGTATGCATGTCCTTTTTGAGTTTTTTGTGGTATGTTATATGGTGAAGATCTTGATCTAAATTTAATGTTATCAATTCTTGTAAAAAAAAAAGTACATCTTTCCCTAGCAATTTATAATCTTGAGTTTATCAGACTTGGGAATATTGCTTTAGATAGCTTCTTCGTGTCTCTTAGTTTGTTCCACTGATGTGATTTTTAGAGTTTAACCAGCATCAAAAACATTTGGATGGCTACTGCTTTGTAATATAGTTTGAGGTCTGGTAATTAATTTGCCTCTTTCAGGCTTTTTCCTCATTATTTTACTTCCCATGAGATTTTAGACTATTCGTGATTCATTAAAAAAAATTATTTCATCTGCTTCTCAAAGCATTCTCATAGTAACTAGATTGACATAGCATTAAAAATATAAATTAATTTAGATAGTATTGTCACTTTTACTATATTGACATGGCCGAACCATGAACAATGATGTCCCTCCATCTCCCTTTATTTCTGTAAAGAGTTTTTCTAATTTTATTCATATTAATCAATCAGTAAACATTTGTTAAACAAATACTATAAGTCAGGCACTGTACTAGGTATGAGCTACAAAGACAAAAATTGAACATTCCCTCATCCTCAGAGAGCTTACCTTTATAAATCTTGAGTGTCTTGGTGAGTTAACTCTCAGATATCTTATGCATTTTTTTAGCTTTTTAGAATACAGGATCTTTTATCATTCCTCCCCAGTTTTTGTTATTACCATAAGGAAATGGTAATGATTTAAAATTTTGATTTGTATTTCCCTGCTTTGTTGAAGTTATTAATTGCTTCTGGGAGAGGAGTATTAAAGGTTATTATTAATAATATGTTATATTTTACATTTTACTTGACTCTTTTATGAACTTAAGCTGTTATGCTATTGATTAATATGTACTTAAAGTTGTTATTTTTTTCTTTATGGTACCTTTTAAACATAATACATTTTCCCTGTTTTCCTCTCTTGACTTTACTAATTTTTTTCTCTTGCTTTGATGGAAACTCCTACATCCTTAGTGTCACCTTAAGCAGAATGGATTATGTCCTGTTCCATCACTTTTACTATATATTGTATGTATGCATGTGTATGTGTGTACATGTAAGTGTATGTGTATATATAATGTATATGTATATATACATATGTATATACATTTTAAATATTTCTTGTATGTAACTAATAGTTGGCTTTTTTTCTTATCCATCCATCCATCTATCCACCTATCCATCAATCTGAATTGGAAATTTTAATTCATTTACTTTTAGGGCTATAATTATTAAAGTTTACATTTTCTTCCATACATCTGTATGTACACACATACAAACTCATACCTTTTCTTTTAAGTCAGTACTCCTGTTTTCACTAGTTTGAACCCTATCTCCTCTTCCCAAATAGTCTCACCTCCCATAACCTGCCTAATCATGCTTTTTTCTACCCCTCTTTTCTTTAGTCTATCCCTTTTCCAGTGTTAGGGAGCCCACTGGAACCTAATCCTCCCCTGCTCGCCAGTTCATTCATTAATCTTTTCAAGTCATATTAATGCTATTCTTCATAAAGTATTTTCCCTTTCTACCCTTTTCTTACTCCTAAGATGTTCTAGGATTATCTACACCATATTCCCAGGAATGAGAATTATCAGTGGAGGAAGTGGAAAGTGTTCTATAAGCCAAGTCTGAGAGGCTCAGTCTTGTAAGAACAAGTCTGGAATAGTCATTACTAGTGGTCTCCTTGTATCAACCTTTTCTCTATCTACCATAAGATATTCATATTTATGATTCCACCAAATATTAATATTAATTTTTAATGGAGGGAAGAAGCTTTATTTCCTAAATATTGATTAATTTCCCCTACCATTGTAATATGATTGAAATATCATATTATAATTTCCCCTTTTATTTCTCATAATCACAGAATTATTTATTACTAATCTGATTCAATATCCATAGAAACTGAGGTATTTCTTTCTTGCTAAAAAAAAATATTACTTTTTTGATCCTATAGTTCTAAAACTTGACTAGCATTAGTACTACTTTCTTGTTGATTTAACTTCAGGTTTCTTTCTGTTGCTGTTCTGTGGATTATCTCAAGTTTGAACTTCGTTGTCTGTTTCCAATATTTCTGGGCAATTTTTCTATATGATTTCTTAGAGTATGGTACTAGGATTACTTTTATCATGATACTTCTATTGAAGTCAGTTAATCCTTAGATTATTTCTTTTCATTTCTTCATCCCTTACATTTAATGGTCATTTTCTTTTTCAGAAAGTCTACTGCTATGGAGAATATCTCTGTCTTTTGTTCTAAATTTGCTAGTCTCTACTAGGTAGAATTGCTGGTATTTTCCTTATGACTTCTAACTTCTGTCTCAATTTCTTTGGGACATTTAGTTTTCCCAATTTATTTTCATTTAATTCTTTGATTGCTTTTCTAAATTATTCTAAAAGTTCTTGGAGTTGTTCTATTATCATTTCACAGGGCCTTGTAGAATTGGATGTGATATTCTTACCTTCCTCTGATTTTGAGTCAGTTTCCCGTGATGTAAAGAGACTGATCTTTATTTGGAGTATTCATTTCTCCTCCTCCTTAGTCAGCTTTTGTCTGTCTTAGTCATCTAATTTGGGGATTTCCCTATGCTATCCTTACTGAACATGTGCTTACTGCCAATTCTTTCCCTTCAGAAGGCTGGGTACTATTGTGGCCCCTCCACCAGACCATGCTGTCTATTCTCTGCTCTCTCTAACTCTCAGGGCTGGACAAGATCTTGTCTCTTTTGGAGTGTGAGGATGTCTAGTTAGGCCACTGTTGAAGAGAAACTCTAGGTGTTCACTATAATTGGACCTATGTTTCTTCTTCATCAATCCCATTCTTCTATCATCCAGTGTTCTCTTTGACACTCATTTTCTTCAATCCTTAGGCTGGCCCAAGGTGGGCCGCCTTGGTCAGGAATGTGTCAGAGGACATAGATAAGAGGGATACTCTCATAAGTTTTTGCATTTCAGTATCATCTTTAACCTTCTCTCACTCCTTCTATTTCTTTTTAAGCTCTATTAGCAAATTTTCATCAGGCTCTGGCCTACTTCCTTCTCCTTTTCTCTCCCAACCTCCTCACTTTTCTACAAATATCCCCTTATATTCTATCAAAGCATTATAAATGACTGTAGAATTAAACTACTTTTTCTTTTTTTGTGGGAAGGACTTGAGAAAGTAGAACATTTTTTTTTTAAATCGAATGGCTATTCATCTGTTTCCCTTCATGTAATCTCTCATGTCAAGATAGGGGAACTGCTTTGCCTTTTCAGCTCCCCATCAACTCTAGAATATCAAAATCTGATGTCTTCTGACTCTTTTATTAAAGACCATTTAATTACATAGGCAACCCCTGCTTTCTGACCTCATCCATTGACAAACTAGAGGGTACCTCAGCCTATGTGAAACCGTACCCTGAACTGTGACCAGCAGAAGCAATCAAGACACGGGGACCCTCTCCCTGGCTTTCCACTGAAGTCAACAACAGAAACTAAGCAATGGAAAATAGGTTTTTGGTAATAAGGGCCACCTGAGCCCTTCTGCTGTACTTGGCACAGTCTATTGGGACAATAATAACAATAGCTCACATCTAAATGCAGTATGTTCCAAAAGCCTTGGTGCAGTTTTTACTCTATTAAAGCTGAAAACCTCACTAGGACTTAGGACACCCTGTATAGTTCTTTATACAGTAATTTCCTTGAAACAAACTAGGCTGGCAGATAGAATGTCTTACAGATATATAATGAAGCTGAGCTTGGTGAATGTCCAAGGTCAGGTAAACTCGAACCTGAGTCTTCTGACCCCAAGGCCAGTGTTCTTTCCACTAAATGCTGAAAAATGCTAAAGGGAGTTTGGGGAGGCCAGAGATCCCTTCTCAGCTTTGAGATACCAGGAGAAATTGTTCTATTTCAACCAGTCCCTACCCTCCCTAGCTAGCACGGCATCCCTGCAATTGGTTCCTTCAAACAGGATTTTACCTAATTATAAAAAAATGCAGATGGAGGTCTGTCTGTTAATTAGCTTCCTCTCTTCTCCAGCCCTCACCTCATTGGCAGATTAAACCGACTCAGACTATTCACCCAGTTTCATCAGGTCCTGCTGACACAATGGCATCCTTGCCAGCTATCAGGAGTGGGGCAGGGGCACAGGGAGCCTCACAGGCCTTGACTGCCCTCAGACATGGTCCATGTTAGATGGTGAACATTGACAGGGTCAGTTGGCACAGCTCTGGGTCTTGGCAGAGAGAGTACGGAGGCAGGTCAGACTTTCTGCCACGTATCTGCCAGTGGGTATTACTGTCATTATAGACAGCAAAACATCCCGGGAAAAAAAAGAGATTTCAAACCCCACAAGCTCAGCCCTCCTTTCTCCTTGTTCTCCGTGCCTTATAAAAATAGAAAGAACACATGTTCCCATTAGTCCCTTGCTGGAGGGCAGCTGTGGGGTATATGCAAGCAGCCCATACACTGGAACCAAATTTGAATACCATTTGCATATTCCAGGTAGACAATAGTATAAGGCACACACTCCCCCCAGTGAGGCAGTGAGACAGAAACCAGATGACATTTACTAGGAACAAGGCCTATCGTTTGTATGTTTTCAAATCCACTTGATAAGGCCCCTCATGGTGATGGAGGCCCACCCCAGTTGGAGAGGCATTCAGAGATTCTTTTAATTAAACTTCTGTGAGGGAGGACCAGACCTCCCAGGAGAGTGGGAGAGAGAGGATGAGAGAGAGACAGAGACAGAGACAGAGACAGAGAAACAGAAAGAGAGAGAGACAGAGAAACAGAAAGAGACAGAGACAGAGAGACAGACAGAGACAGAGAAAGACAGAGAGAGAGAGATAGAGAGACAAAGACAGACAGAGACAGACAGAGAGACAGAGATAGAGAGACAAAGACAGACAGAGACAGACAGAGAGACAGAGAGAGAGAGAGAGAGAGAGAGAGAGAGAGAGAGAGAGAGAGAGAGAAAGGAGAGACAGGGAAAGAGACAAACAGAGAGATGGGATGGAGAGACATAGACAGACAGAGAGTGTTTCTCTTTGGAAACACCTTGGGAGTTGTGAATTTGGGCCATCTCTTCAAAAGCAGAGGAAATCTCTTGGCTAGCCCCAGACTTATGTGTCATTTCTGAGCCTTTACATTCTGAGTGATCTCTGGTTCCTGAAGCCACCTGTGGGAGTTCAAAGGTCAACTTTTGGGGATGTAATCAGTGTCTGAGCAACACAGGACACAATTGCTTTGAGGTCGTGTCAAGGCACAGCCAGAGGGGAAAAGGAATAATCCCACTGGAGCCTACAGGTGGCTCTGTTATTGACCCTCCCCTTCCTCATCTCAGAGGAGAACCTATTCTAAGAGACAAAGGTTTCCCTTGTGTCTTTGACCTGGCTTGACCCGACCTCTGTAACTCTATCAGGACCAATGGCCAGTAGTTATCAACTGTCAATAAATGGCAAAAAAAAACCACAGCATCTCATTCATAATACAGGGCAGGCCTATCTATTTGCTGATCGATCATGAACTTGCAGGTTGACAAAATACAGTCGGCGTCCCCTGTCTTCTCATCATAATATTGAGAATATGTGCTTCGACAAATTGAATGATCTACTCCTCTCCCGCCCCACTCTTGGGGCACTTAGTAAATACCAGATGGATTGATTGAAATAAAAGGTGAATGGGAGGTCTATGCCATTCCTCTGAAGAATCAAATGTCACTGAACTACAGTGCCAAAGTACTAATTAGTGCATCTCATTAAGGCTACCTTACTAAAAATCCTGTAGAGAAGGACAGGACTACATGGTCCCAATTATCTGGCTAATCCAAAAGTCATTTTCATTTGCTTAAAATTACTCAGGCAATTATGGCAAAAGAGATTGTGCCAAAACTGAATTATCTAGCTCAGCAGCCTCAGATGAGAGGCAACATGTTGTAATGGATAGAGAACAAGGCTCAGTCAAGGAAGATCTGAGTTCAAGTTTTGCTTCTGATAAATACTGGCTATGTGACCCTGGACAAGGCTCTCAGCCTCCCTGTGGCCAGAGACAAGTCTCTGAGAAGATAAATTGCAGAGCAAGAGTAGGTTTGCCCTGGTACAGGAGTTTTATCCCTGGAAGTTCCCTATACCAATGAAATCACAACTCCTTTCCAATGACCAATACTCAAATTCACTGGGTCAGTGGTAATTCTCCACTTTATCTTATGCTCTCTCAACTCAACAAAGGTTTCGTAATTTTTTGCTGACATGTAAGTGTTTGTGGAAGCAATCAGAGCCTGTAAAACAGGGGTCAGCAAACTGCTGGCCAAATGCTGACCAAATCCTGCCAGCTGCCTAGATGGGTCAAGAACTAAACGTGGTTTTTACATTTTAAAATAAAGTTTTATTGTATTTAAAAACATAAAATCCATCCTTACCTCACTGTATGGTGGCAGTAGATTTAGCCCTTGGCTGTAATTTGTTGACCCCTGATAAAAGAGAATGACCCCAGACAAATGGGAGCCCAGGGTTTTACTTCTCATTTGTCCAGAGAACTGAGGGGTTTTTTTTTGGGGGGGGAGGGCGAAGGCAGATTTGATCAGTGACTCAAGCTATCTCTACATGAGCCTAGGGGAATCAATCATTTTGCTGAAAGTACCAGCTGACTCTCTTAAACAGTTTGGCTTATTGTTTTCTTGGACTGATGGGGGATTTGCCCAAACTTTTAGACACTCAGACACAATATCAGTCTCTTCTTCTAATATTCAACACCTCATCATGGCATGTAGGTGACCTCAGCTTCTTAAAAGCCATGCTGGTGCAGCATGACTTCAGGCAAGTTAGAAAGCTTTCAGGATCGGATGCCTATCGACCAAGGACCAGGTTGGCCAAGTCTAGAGAGCCTGAACAACAGGTCTGGCCACAGGGTGATGAATATTTGGGGTGCATCCACTCTCAGAGACCATGTAGGAAGTTAGAAGAGGGTCATAACTTCCATTGGTGAAGGGAGTAGCCATTAAATTATGGTGGCTGGTGTATATATACCACCCTCACCTGCCATTTCAACCTCTAATAACAAAAATGGCAAAGTTTGCTGCTTCCACACAGCATTTCAGCATGTATCTTCACTCTGGTTGCTTGTCATGCCTAGTATGCACATCCTCTTTCTTGTAATCACTTGTTTCCTTCAAAACTTAGTTTGAATAAAACTGCCTTTCCTGCTCCCCCAGCTGCTATTGCTCTTCCCCTCCCCCTCCCCAGTGAGCTAGTATTTATTCTGTTCTATTTTGTGAAAAATCGCATATGTCATCTCCCCAGGTAGAATGAAAGCTCTCAACAGGTAGGAGCAGGCTTCATTTTGGTCTTTGCCTGCCTAGTACCTCACAAGTAGTAAGTTCCCAATAATTTTTTTAAGTTATTGATGTTTATTCCTATTGCAATAGTTAACTTGTCAACCTCACACAAATATGATGTGCATAAACAAACGAGAGGGAGAATAAAATATTAACATTTGACATTAGGGTTGGAAAGGTATTAAACACAACAATTCTCCATTTACCTGACAGAATTAAGGAATGAGGTATTATTCTGTATAAGTGTATTTTCAGGGGCAGCTAGGTGGTGCAGTGGATAGAGCACTGGCCCTGGAGTCAGGAGTACCTGAGTTCAAATCCAGTCTCAGACACTTAACACTTACTAGTTGTGTGACCCTGGTCAAGTCACTTCACCCCAATTGCCTCACTAAAAATAAATAAAGAAAGTATATTTTCTAGATAATGGAAGCTTACCCCTTTCAAGCATTGAAACTTCTTAAATTGCATCCATTTGGGATGGAGATCTTTATAAATCATACTATGCTGTGGAATTTTTGCTTTCTTTAAATGAATATCTTCAATATAATTTAACTTTTTCTTGATCCTTAAGAGTTAGTATTATAACCTTCATGAGAGGCAGCTAGATGGTATAGTGGATTGAGTACTCAGCTTGAGTCAGGAAGACCTGAGTTCAATTTTGGACTCACTTACTAGCTGTGTGAACCTAGGCAAGTCATTTAACATTTTTTTTTTGCTTTTGTTTTTTGGTTTTTTTGGTTTTTTTGTGGGGCAATGAAGGTTAAGTGACTTGCCCAGGGTCACACAGCTAGTAAGTGTCAAGTTTCTGAGGCTGGCTTTGAACTCAGGTACTCCTGAATCCAGGGCCAGTGCTTTATCCACTGTGCCACCTAGCTGCCCCCCTAGTCTGTTTCAGTTTCCTTACATGCAAAACAGAGATAATAAAAGAGCCTACTTCCCAAGCTTGTTGAGAGGATTATATGAGATGATATTTTTAAAGCACTTTTCAAACCTTAAAGAGCTATGTAAATTCTACCTAATATCAGTAGTACAAGTATTAATAATAATTTCTGTATTATATTACAGTGTTGCAGCTAGGTGATACAATAGATAGAGCAACGGGCCTGAAGTCAGGAAGACTTGAGTTCAAATCTGATCCCAGACATTTACTAGCTATGTGACCCTGGACAAGTCACTTAACCCTGTTTGCCTCACCTTCTACATTTGTAAAATGAGCTGGAGAAGGAAATGGCAAACCACTCCAGTATCTCTTCCAAGAAAACCCCAAATGGGGTCACAAAGGGTCAGACATGACTGAAACAATTGAACAACAACATTGTAGTGTTGTCCTTTATGGTTATTGAAACATTGGTGCCTATTGTCACTTAACTAAATGACCCAGATATGCTACTTGAGTTCTTGTACATATCTATTTTTTTAAATAGTCTTCCAATACTACCCTAATGGTTAGATTTCCAACTATTCCTTCTTTCTACTGTGTTTTCACTTCGAACATGACTTTCCCCAACCTGTCTTTCCTATGGCCCAATGTATTCCTATTTAACCTTATGGACTTGGATATTGGATCACTAATCTCATTAGATTTCTGGCTCAAGTAAAAGAAAGAGGCTTTTAGTGATGAATGAATTGATGAGCTCTCAGGAACAAAGTTCCTGAGGCAGTATGTTATCCTGAAAAGAACATGGGGTTTTGAGTCAGAAGCGACCTGTGTTCATTCCAATTCTGCCTTGGAAAATGGGAGACCTTGGGCAAGTCACTTAATCCCTCTGTGCCTCTGTTTCTCTATCTGTAGAATAGAGATATCGATAGCACCCCCCCACACACAAAGTTGTTGTGAGGATCGGATAATATAATTTACGCCAAATTTTGCAAACCTTCAAGTACTTTGTAAGCATCAACTATTATTTTTGCAAAGTTTCTTCAAGTCCCCTCATCTTTGACTTTGCATAGATTCGTCTGTTTAAAGGTTTTTTTTCTTATCTTTTTGATTTCTCTCTATGTCTCTGATAAGCTGAGGTTACCAGATCAGTGACCTCTTGAAAAATGTTATATTACCTACTGTATTTATATTTTACATGAACTAGACAGAAAATAAGTACTATTAAGTTGGAAAAAATGTTAAGCATGAGAACTCGAATGGAAGCCCATTGTCTAGGCGTGCATTGTCACATTAGCGCATTTTTGCACATACAATAACATGATCTAATTTATCATTAAGCATCTGCAGACGTTACCAGAGCATTCTTTGCATACTCCACTGTAAGCTACCTCAACATTATGCCATTTTATTAAATCAGAGGGCACAGCAGTGCTGATGGATCAAGGAAAGCTGAAGGTTAAGCCTGGCCTTTTTTTTTTCCCATTACAAATGCCCAATTGCCAGTGTTTGATTTCTCTCTCTCTCTCTCTCTCTCTCTCTCTCTCTCTCTCTCTCTCTCTCTCTCTCTCTTTATTGAGAGACTTCCAACAAAGCCTTGTGTTGATAATGAGTGGTTCAGGGGTGCCCTATACCCAGTAACTGACAGACATGGGTCTGGAGAGCATTAATCTTCTGTCTGAAGGTGGGAGGAGGAGGGAGGTTGAATGTGTTATCAGTAGATTTGCCTAATCTGGAAATACCCACCAAGACCCAATTCCCAATGAATTCAAATCCATCAACAGAATGAGTATAGACTATGGCTTGCTGCCATTATAATTTTGTCAGGTTAGCAACAAATATCAGAGAACAAACACTGGCTTTTCCTGAGCAGAGGCAGATTCTGCTCGTGCAGTGATTGCGATAGCAAATACATCAATCATTATGAACTAATAATAGCTCAAATGCAGCCCTGACCATTTGAACTAAGGGGCAAAATGATGAAAGCGGGGGGGAAAAGCAAGGGAATATGAAGCAAATAACAAAATGCAGATAGCTGGATGAAAGAAATAATTGGAACTCTTTCCCAGGCTTATTCTCGGTTCTAGAAATGATTAGAAATTATTTTTTGTATTAGTAGAAAAATAATAAAAAATCTAACCATCATTCTATTGCCTTTAAATTGAACCGGAATCAGCACATTTTCTAAAAATCGCTGTTGACAATTAGAACCTTATAAAATACGTTATACATATCATATCTCATTTTATCCTCACAACTCTCAGAGCTAGGTATATATTATCCCCATTTTCAGGATCAGGAAACTGAGGCATGCTTGAGTTAAATGATTTTTCTGAGAGTCGCCCAGCTACTAAATGTCTGGGGCAGGATTCATACTGAAGTTTTTATGACTCCAAGTTCAGCAGTTCACCTCCTTGCTGCCTCATTCTACCTCTATGGTTAAAAAGCAAAACTATTAATTGCATATACCAAATGCCTCTGTAGACTTTTATGGTGCTTTGCTTGTGATATGTCTTCTCATTTAAGCCTCATAAAAACCGAATGAAGTAGTTACCAAATGTGTTATTATGTTCATTTTACAGATAAGGAAACTGAGACTGAGAGGACAAGTGACTTGTCTAGGGTTCCACAGCTTGTGAGTATTAGAGAAAGGATTTGAATTCAGGGCTTTCTGTTTTCAAATCCTGTGCCCTAGCCACTATGCCCACTAAAAGATGACTGAGCAGAGTGGCCACCCCTAAAATAATTGCCAGAGTTAGATTTTGGCATCCTAAACTCCTTAGCAGAAAACCATCGTCAGAGTCCAGGACACCTAGGGGTAAGTACCACTTCTAATACAGATGGGCTGTGTGACCACCAGTCAATATCTTAATCTGTCATTGTCTCTGGGCAACTCTATAACACTATAGGTTGTAGAATAGGTGTCTATTTGCATTGGTGGAAGGAATTTCCTCCTCAGGACTTCCTCATATGAATTTTTTGTTGTTTGTTTGTCCTTCATTCTCAAAGAAGACCATGACATCAGGGTGATGTCATGACTTGCACTGACCTGGATTTAAGCGAGGGAGGGCTATGCAAGGTCACCAACCTCTTACTCTCCTCCAGAATCATCTGGGTACAGTGGCAAGATAAACATCAAGATGACTGGAGATGGCCCCAGATCTTTGAGGCAGTTGGTCTTAAGTGACTTGCAGAGGGTCATACAGCTAGTAAGTGTCTAAGGTGAGATTTGAACTCAGGTCCTCCCAACTTCAGGGCCAGTGCTCTATCCACTGTGCCACCTAGCTACCCGTTCCTCATATGACTAAAATAATAATGACTAGAATTTATATAGAGCTTTAAGGTTTGCAAAGCACTTTACATATGTTATTTCATTTCATTCTCACAACTAAGGAAGGTAGGCGCAATTATAATAAATAAGGAAATTGAGGTGGAGAGAAGTTAAATGACTGTCTAGGGTAATTTGGCTAATGAGGTTGGATTTGAACAGAGGTCTTCCTGATTCTGGGTCCACTGCCACATCCACTGTGTTATATAGCTGCCAATGAAATCTCAGGTGTGGTGTCAAGAAAATCTCCCACACTCCAAAATCAAAACCAACAATATTTCCTTAGCTCCTTACTATACCTACAACTTCCTCTTGAAAAACTGAGATTGAGGATGACATATTTATGTGAACACATATAGTTAAAATCCAGTTTTACAGAACTTCACACCTACCACCTGCTCACCTAGAGTGGGTTGTGAGATTTTTTTCCTTGCCTGCCTCCCCACAAAAAATCAATGCCACTAACAGAAAATCCAGAAGTACTCAGAATTACATCCAGACAAGATGAAAACACTGTGCTTCTTTAAAAAAAAAATCAACACCTCTAAGAGAAAATCTAGAAATGCTCAGAATTAGATACAGAAAAGATGAAAACATTGTGCTTCCTTTAAAAGAAAAATCAACCCCCCCAAAATCAACCCCACTAACAGAAGATCCAGAAATGCCGAGGATTAGATACAGAGATGACGGAGACACTGAAAGATGCTATAGATTAAGCGGCTAAATCTGGTAAATGATTTGGAATTCTGGGAGACCAGGTGACTAAGATGTCTCTGACATTTGAATCAAAGATGCCATGGCTAGGCAGACCCCACCCCCCACCCCCACACACTCCCCTCCCCCTTATGTTAAAGACAGAAGGAAAGGCCACACTCGTAGCAACATTCACTGCAGCACTATTGGGAGTAAGAATCCCCCTAAGATATTTTTTTTCAAGTGTGTACTATGTGTCAGGCACTGTACTAGGCCTAGAAAATACAAAGAAAGATTGAAGTCCCTGCCTTCAGGGACTTTCTATTCTAATGGGGAAGCCAGCAAGTAAATAGCAAGATATAGAAGATACATACAATTTAAATGGAAAGTAACCTTAAAAAGGAAAATATTGGTAGCTGAGGGATGAGGGGTGAGAAGGGGGGAACCAAGAAAGGCTTCATGCCGAACATGGTATTTGGGTTGATTTTGGAAGGAAACCAAGAATTCTGCCAGGTGGAGGTGAAGAGGTAGAGTATTCTTGGCACTGGCGACAACCATTGCAAATGCATGAGATGGAATGACATATTCAAAGATCAGGGTGGTTGGATTCTAGATTGTATATGGGGGAGTAAAGCGTGGGGTGACTAGAGAGATAGGAAGAGGCCAGACAAAGAACAACAAAAGAACAGTGGTAAAAGTGAGACACTGGACTTTATTGTTGTTGAAATCCAGTGGGTTTTCAGTTATGTCTGTCTCTTTGTGACCCCTTTTGGGGTTTTCTTGGCAGAGGTCCTGGTGTGGTTTGCCATTTCCTTCTACAGATGAGGAAATTGAGGCAAACAGGGTAAAGTAATTTGCCCAGGGTCACACAGCTAGTAAGTGTCTGAGGCCAGATTTGAATTTAAGTCTTCCTGACTCCAGGCCAGGCACTCTATCCCCTGCATTACCTAGCTACCCTAACCCTGAGATAATAGGTACAATTATTATCCCCATTTTATAGGTAATGAAAGTGAAGTAAACAGGAGTTAAGTGAGTTGCCCAAGATCACCCAGCTAGTAAGTGTCTGAGGCTGGATTGGAACTCAGGTCTTCCTGATTCCAGACCCAGTGTTCTACCTACTATGCCATCAAACTGCCCAATAGATAATTGTGCCATCACCTTGTTTGGGGAGGTGGGGGACTATGGGTGTGGAATTTTGCATATTTTGCAATTGTGCCATGTGCTTTTGCTGAAGTCTTTTTCTTTCTTACAAAGGAAGAGTATGTGGGAGTAGAGGTTGAAAAGAGGTATATCTGTCAATAACTGAAAAGTAAAATCTCCATGAAATTTAAGAATATTCTAGGAGGTTTAGAAAGCAACAATAACAGAGGCTGCATACAAGACAAGCAGGCTCATTTCATACCTCTGTAGGACTCAGACCTTGGAGGTATTTCCCCTCCTCCCCAAACTGAAGGAAATTAACTGTATCCAGCTCTCTCTTCCATGGAAAGGTCTCTTAGGCCTAGTGTCAGCAGAGGGGTAGGGCGAGAGGCCCATCAGGTTCATTAATTGCTGGAAAGTTAGAACAGTCAGTCAGCAGAAGGGATTGCTGACCTGGCTCCTAAGTTTAACCCACTGCAGGATGATTAAAGGCAGTTTGGAATATTAAAAAGGGCCGCCTGGGAGATGAATGAGAGAGCCTTCCCTTGTTCCTCCTGGCAGTTCTGTTCATCTCCGAGTTCAGTGGCTTAGCCAGAGGCCTTCTTTGTGTCTGTTGGTCCTTCTGGGTAAGTTTCTTCAGTAGAAGAAAAAAAAAAACAAACCAAAACTCAGGGCATTGAGTATTTAGAAGAGAGGGTTCTCTAATTCTCCAGCCCAACATGATTGACTACACCCATACTCAACTTGATCTTTCCCGCATATATGGATGAATGCAGGAAACCTCTGATGCAACTTCCATCTCTGCACGCAGAACAGAAAGCAACCTGCAATTATACAATTAGACTGAGACGCACTTTCCCATTAGTGTTTATTTCTGTTGCCAGTCACACTGCTTACTGGAAAAACGAAGGCCCTTAGTTAGCATATACAGCTCCCTTTTCCTTCTCACTGCACCCCCCCAACGCCCTCCCAAGACATTTTGCTGAATGTCTTGGTCTCTCTTCTGAAGCCTGCTGATTCTTTTCTTTCAAGCTGTTCCTTGGAGTTTGAGGGGCTCAGAGGTGTGTGGATTGCAGAAATTAGACTTAGCTGGCATATTTACCTTGAAAAGCTCAGGGCCTATGTAAAGAAGCCTCTGAAAACAGGCTGCTAGAGGGACAGAAAGGAATGCGAAATAAATGGAATGCAGGAAGGCTGGTCGACACTTGAGAAAGAGTGATTCTTGTGCCTCTGGTTGAAAAGCAGAGATAGGAATGGTGTCTGTTACTCAAAGGAGATTGTTCCAAATGGAATTGACTTCACCCCAAAACTGGGGGAACTCCAAGCTCCTTGGGTACTACTACGTTCCTTTTCTGCAGCCAATCTGACCCTCCAATGAACTGCCCAACAGAACAAATCAGAAATCACTCAACTGCTACTAGGCTCCCCAAGTCCATCTCATTTTATGTTACCCGAAGGTCTTAGGAAGTGATGTGGTTTTAATAGGGTAAAGTGAGAATTCATAGAAACACCCAACAAAAAAATTGAGTTCACATGATCTAAATTTCAGAAGAAAAATGACTTTAAAACCAGGTGCAAGGGGCTATATAGGAAAAGAATCAGAAACCTATAGTTTCCAAAGATGGCCAAGTACACCTCTAAGTTCCTGCAATGGAAAAATTTTCACTATCCTCTATTAAAATGTAAGTTTGTTGAGGTCAGAGACTCATTTTATATTTGTTATAGTGCCTGGCACTAAGTAAGCACTTAATAAATGCTTGTCTGTTCCTTACTTTTGTCCCTCATTTCCTCCTTCCTTTCTTCCCTCCCTCCCTTAGTTAGGAACTAAACATCACCGTATCTGATGCACCATTCAATTAGTAAACCTTTAGAATAACTCTTGCCATTTGTAGGTTACTCTACTAGGCGCTGGAAATTCAAAGATTTTTTTTTAAAAAGAAAACAAAACCCTAGAAACAAATTCCTGCCCTTAGAAAGCTTACATTCTATTCCTAGGTGTGATACCTCTACGGTGGAAGAAGTCACATTAGCTGTAAGTTGCACCCTCTACCTACTGAACCTTCATAGAGATGATGAGGGAGCTCACCCGAATCGATTCAATTCCAACTTAAGAGTATGAAGTCAACTACCATGTGTTATGGTGAATGGATTCTCTAGGACATAAAGGAATTGTGGCTAGCCGTTTTAAATGATCGTCAAAATCAGTAGCTCCCCCTCAATTCAATTTGGGTTCGCACCAAACTCATTTAGAAATGCCACTCCTTTCTTTTCTGAGCTGGCTGTCCCTCGTTTTATTGCTCCCACAGTACAGCCGATTAAGAGATCACAATCGTCAGCCTTTAGCAAATATATTCTGGCAACCCTGAACAGATATCCATGAAAACTGACAAAAAGTATTAGAGACAAGAAATAGCATAAATTAAATTTCTTTTAGGCCTGTTGCATGATTTCCTTTAGACATGCCCTGATTTCTTTGAAGCACTGGATATATACTCATTTTCAAGATTCATTCGGGTTATCTTTAGATATCCGAAGAACCATTCAGAATCATGCTCATTTACTAAATGATACCCCCATTCCCTGAAAGAGTTAATTACCTTCTAAAAGATAAGCAATTTACTTTCTACTTAACAGCAGGATAAGGACCACTGCTTACAATTCTGTGAATTCCTTAGAAAAATGGAGACTTTTTTTTATAAATACAGGGTATGATAATTACAATTATTAAAATAATGTCAATTCACAGAATTATTTTTATACCTACCCTTTCCCACCCTTTATGTAAAGAGACCTGATTGGCATCAGGAATGTCAGATGTCATTCTCATATAGAGCTTCAAAAAGTTACATGCTGGGAGATGTTCCAAAATAAGTTCATTCATTCAACCAACCAACCAACCAACCAACCAATCAACCATCAATTACATGTATTCATTAAGCATGTGAAACAAAATTGCTAAGGTCGAATCCTACCTCTGACTCCTAGAGGCTAGCTCTTGGCCAAATACTTGAGTTCTATCTTGTACCTTGGGGAAATCCTCTAGGATTGATCTATTTTGTTGCTATTTAACAGTGAATAGAGTGCCAGGGCCTGGAGTTGGAGTCAGGAAGACCTAAGTTCAAATCTGGCTTTAGATACTTACTAGTCACAAGTCACTTAACTTTGTGTGCCTCAGTTTCCTCATGTGTAAAATGAGTTGGAGAAGGAAATGGCAAGCCACTTCGGTATCTTTGCCAAGAAAACCCCAAATGGGGTCATAACAAGTCACACATGACAGAAACGACTCAACAACAATAACACCTAGGAAGGAGTTCTCACAATTAAACTTCTCCACACTTAAGGAATCACAACTCCTTGTATTCTTTGGAATTCATTATATTTGCCATCCTTTAGCTGAATTGAAAAGGAATCCATTGTGAAATTATTCCCCCTGGACCATTTTGAAAATAAACTTGAATTTTGGGGAAGCTCATGACTTTAATGTTCCTAGCCTTTAGGAAATGAGGAACACATTTGTTGTGTACATACTTTTAATCTCCTCTGTTGATCAAGAGAACAGCAACCACAACCAGAATCGTCATGGCCCATTGCCTTCAAAATGGAAATTTCCTAGATAACCCAACTTTGCAGAGTAATGGGATCCATTTCTCCTTGTGTAAATAGTAGGATGTTTTAGGGTCCTGAGTTAGGGTCTTGATTTGATATGAAGAACAATTGGAAATGTCTACAGAGGCACAAGGAGAGGAATACTAGTTACTGTGGTGCCTAAGGAAAAAATGATTGAGTCAAGTGGTAAAGATTGACTGACAGAGAAAGAAAGCATTAGACTAGGATTCTGAGGATCTGAGTTCTAATCCCATCTTTGCCCTGTGAAAATATTTTAAATTGACTGGGTCTGATTTGGGACTAATCTGACTGGAGGACTAATCTGGGGACTTGAACATTTGGCTGACTGCTATTAACTTAGCATGGGCCATTTATAAAAAAAGTTCCAACACACTGCTCCACTCCCAAATTGATAAGCAAAAGATTAGAAGCCTCTTAACTAAATAATCAAAGCAGAGTTTATTTATGAGATACTATTTAAAATTAAGAATACAGGGAAATAAAATGTACAACCTGACTGTGTTCCCGTTCTGGTGCTTCCACCTGCTGCCCCTGGAACTTCTTTTAATACAATAAGGGACTTAGCTGCCTCTTGCCTCAGGGTATGTTCCACTTTCACTACTCAGGTCCTTTCTTTCTAACTTCGAGCCTCTTTCACTTTGTAAATCCCCCTGCTTCTAACTTTCCTCTACTTACTGCCTCCACTGAACCCCTGTGTTTCTCTCTCACCAATCTCTCCTTCCGATCTCCTAGTGCTCCAGTCTTTCTGCTCTCTTAATCTAATCAGCCTCCCTCAGTCTTGTCTGCTGGTCTCCTAATCTTGTCCTTTGGCCTCCTTTTCTCCTAATCTTGTCGTCACCGCCCCCCCCCCCGCCCCCCGTTCTAACTCCCAGGTCTATAGATCTAGATCTATCTATCTATCTATCTATCTATCTATCTATCTATCTATCTATCTATCTATCTATCTATCTATCTATCTATCTATCTGTCTGTCTTCCTCTTCCCCACTCAAATCTCAGGGCTTTTTTTTTGTGCCCCCACAGACCAAGCTAATCCACCAGCCAGAGCTGCGGCTGAGGCAGGGGGGACGCTCGAGCATCACATGCCTCAGCACAGGCTACGCCAGAGCCCAGCCTGGACGAGCCCAGGATCTCTCAGATAGCTCCGCTCAGGGTGGAGGGAACTAGTGCTCCCTCCTCCCAGCTGTCTGACCTGGCATCTTGTACAGCCCGCAGGGCTTTTTGGCTCAGCTGAAGCAGAGGGGGAGGGGCACCAGCACCTCCCACACAGAAGAGACCCTGAGGGCCTAAGGCTTTCTAATCTCAGCCTAAAGGTAGGGTCCCCAAATCAAAATAAATTTCCACAGCCCACAATCTAGCTTTGTGAAATTAGGAAAGTTAACTTACGCTCTCTGGGCCTCAGTTTCCCTCTTTATAAAATGACATTGGACTTCTAGTTTCATCCAATATTTGATAAATCTATCCCTGAGGACAAGAAGACAAAGGAGACAGATTTTCTAAATGAAATAACCAGGAACTGGACAAGATGCAGAGATTAGAAACAAAGGGTTAGAACGGTCAGATGCCAGAATGGAAAAAGCATCCTAACTTGGTGAATGTCTGGATGGAAAAGGAAAAGTCCTGTATGTCCAGGATCACAAATGTGGCGAGGCTGGATAGAGCTACAGCTGCTTATCATGGGAAATGTGGGCAGATGGAGGGAATACAGATAAATAAAAATATCTCGGCTTAGTTTTCTATAGCAATTGGGAAGCTAAGTGGCACAGTGGATAGAGCACTGGGCATAGAATCAGGAGGACCTGGGTTCAAATCTGGCCTCAGACACTTACTGGCTGTGCGACACTTCACCCTGTTCGCCTCAGTTTCCTCATCTGTAAAATGAGCTGGAGAAGGAAATGACAAGCTATTCTAGTATCTTTGCCAAGAAAACCCTACATGGGGTCATGGAGAGTGAGATATGACTGAAACAACTTAATAAGAACAACAAATGCAAAGGTGAGATTTTTCAGATCATAGCTTAATTTTTAGCTCTGACTTCGCTGCTGCGTTTTACTTCCATATTTGAACATTTCTACAGGATATTTTCATTGTAATATCACTCAAAATTGAACACATCTATTTCTTTTCAAGAACCAATTTTACACACATCTCAGCATCTAAGAGGAATTCACTTCAGTTCAATCAATGAACATTTATTAAGTGCCTACTGTTTGTAATGTGCTTTACTAGGTGCTGGGGATATGAAACTTAAGGCCAAATAGTCCCCAGTCTTGAGATTACATGTTATTTATATCAAGAAAGAGATGCCCAGTAGGCACCAAATGATTCAGGACTGGAATTGATGAGAGAGACAGACAGAGACAGAGAGAGAGAAAGAGACACAGAGAGAGAGAGAGAGAGAGAGAGAGAGAGAGAGAGAGAGAGAGAGAGAGAGAGAAAGTAGAAAAGTGCAGGAAATTAATTCAGGAGTCATCTAAATAAGCAATGGCATTTGAACTCACTGGATACAGTAAAATTACCAAATGAGAAGGTTTTTAAAAAGCTGATAATTGATGAGGAAACACTGATATGGAAAGAAAGTACAATCCATGATTTTTTGTCATCGCCTAGGCTAGAAACCCTCCATCTTCATTTTTTCTATATCATTTTGTTTTAATCATTCTGTGATGAAATTTTGTTCTTGTTATTTAAATATCTCTTGGATTTACCTCATGCCTTTCCATTTTTATTGCTAAAATGTGAGTCCATGCTCTACTTACTTCACTTCTTGGTGATGATTTAGCATCATGGGTGGAGCTTTATCTAAGAATTCTGGCACCTCAGGAATATACAATAAGAGAGGGATGGGACCATGCTTCTTTGGAACAACCATTCTAAGCCTCTGTCTGGGCCACATCTGGTCCAAAAGAAGAACACAAGACCCTCCATTTCTCTCATTTTCACTGATTGCTCCTATGCCTAGAATGTTGTCCTTCTTCATGTCTGCCTCTTCCCTTCCCTGAATTCCTTCAGGTCCCAGCTAAAATCTCACCTTCTACAGGAAACTTTTCCTTAATGCTAGAGCCTTGATTATCTCTAGTTTATCCTGTATATATCTTGTTTGTATATAGTTGTTTACATATGTCTTCCCAATTAGATTGTGAGCTCTTTGAGGGGAGGAATTGTCCTTTGTCTTTCTTTGTCTCCCTTGCTTTTAGTCAAGTGCCTGGTACAATGTAGGGACTTAATGAATGTGGTGGAGGGAAGAGAGAAGAAAGGAGAAAGAAGAACTAAGCTACAGTGCTTTTAAGTTGAGGGTGTGGAGTGAGGTTGGAGAATTCATTACCCATCAGGCCCTTTGTCCAAGTGGGCTGCTGCAATCCTATTTGTCTGCCATGGACAAATAGTTTTAGAAATGGCCAAACAAGAGGGAGCCCAGTTGTTTTCCATTCCAACAAATAATCTCTGCCCTGCTTTCTGGTCTGTTTCCATCCAAACCTTGAACAATCTCAGTAACCAGTCTCCTTCCTTCAGCCAATTATCTCATTGGTCTCTGGAAGCTTGTAGGAGGGACTACTATTAATTTATGTACAAGTTATATTCCTTCCCTTCATCTTCCCAGGAAAATGCAAGTTTTTTGAGGGCAGAAACTGTTGTTGTTGGGGGTGGGGTTTTTTTTGTCTGTATCCCCAACCTAAAACTGGACTTTGCAAATAGCAAGGACTGAATAAGTGTTTGTTGAATTGCTTAATTAATTTGAATTCTGTATAATTTGCCAGACTAAATTTTTAGACCAAGGGTTCATAACCCTTTTCTATATCATGGACCCTTTGGCAGATGATGAAACCTATGGACCCCTTCTCTGAATAATGTTTTTTAATGTGTAAAATACAACATAGAATTAGAAAAGAAACCAATTATACTGAAATACAGTTATCAAAATATTTTGAAAACTAAGTTATTGAATCTTAAGAGTTTCTGCTTTAGAATAAAGCTTATCATGCCACATCTTTTCTCAAGAACAATGACTCCCTATTTCCTCAAGTATCAAGTCTAAACTTTTTTTCCCCCTGACATTTGGAGCTATATATAATCAAGCCCCATTATCATCTACATGACTTTATTTCCCACTAGTTACCAACATTCTCTTCTCCTTTCAGAATCACATCCTCCTTGTCCCTTTCACTGCTATGCACATTATTCCTTTCCTTTTTTCATGATATTCTTTCAGTCTACAAAGTCATCTTTTTTTCTCCACCTATTAAATCTCATTCTTTTTAAAGTTATTATTCTTATCATCTTGCTGTGAATATTCTCTATCGATATCCTTCTGGAAACATGGTGCCAGGCAGTAAACATAATGCTCTGGACATGACCTGTCTAGGGTAGAGGAGAGGTGGTTTATCATCCCCTTATGTCTCCAAAACTATGCTTCCTTTGTGTCAGCCTAAAATCACATTTTAATTGTCACATGACTTTGTTAAATCATATTGACTTTGTAGCTCCCTAAAACAGCCAGACATTCTTCAGATGGACTCTTTATTAGCCATTCCTCTTCTATCACATACTCAAGAAATTGAATTTTTGCGCCCAAGGGTAAGAATTTACATTTATTTCCATTAAATTAACCATTTTTCATTCAGCTCAGAGTTCTGGTCAGTCAAGATCTTTGTAAATTCTGACTCTGGCATCTCATGCAAGGTTTGTCAGGCTAAAACTATAAAACCATTCTTAGCTCCCAGGCCATAGTGAGGCAGAATTGGCAGGTAGGCCAAAGTTGGCTACACCTGATCCAATGCTTTTGCAAGTTTGACATGCATGCCATCTGTTTTTTAATACAAATCACTGATAAAAAGTGTTTAATAACAAATTGTAGACTCTTTTGTTTTTTGGCAGGGCAATGAGGGTTAAGTGACTTGGCCACAGGGTCACATAGCTAGTAAGTGTTAAGTGTCATAGGTCGGATTTGAACTCAGGTCCTCCTGAATCTAGGGCTGGTGCTTTATCCACTATGCCACCTAGTTGCCTCCAAAAGTGTAGACTTTTAGGGAATTTGAATGGGGATCTCCATCCAAGTTGACATAGAACCATTAATAACTATTTTTTTTAGTTCTAACCAATCAACTTATTATGAATCCAACCAGCTATATCACTCTCTAGCCCATGTATCCATCCTGAATATGGAAATAGCATAAATGTTTTACTCAAAAGGTAGATATGCTTTATCTATGTCATTCCCCTGATCTATTAGCCCCTAATAATCTTGTTAAAAAAGGAAATGATATCAAGCCTGCATAATCTGTTCATACTGGAGCCAAGAGGTTCTGTGTGTATGTATGTTTATGTGATCATTGCTTCCTTTTCTAGATGTTTGCTAACCATCCCTTTAATGATATTATTTAGAAACCTGCCTGGAATCAACATAAAATTCATTGATCTAGAGTTTGAAAGGCTTCCCCTTTTTGGAAAACTGGACAAAATTTTGCCTTTCTTCACTTAGCTCTCCATTTTCTGGGATTTTTCTAAGATGACAAATATGGGTCAGCAATCATATATATCTATTAATTCTTTCAATAGCTTTGGATGTAGTGCAAGTCACTTGAACTCATCAAAAGCAGGTATGTGCTTTCTTATGATTTTCCTTGTTTTTAGTTTCAATTCCCTATCAGCCAATTTCACACTACTTTTCCATTGGTTCTCTCAAACAGAGGAAACAAAAACTGGGCAGTTTATGCCTTCTTGACCATCAGTCATAATTTTTATATACCCCCTAAGAGGTGGTCCCATCCCTTTTTGGAGCCTTCTAGTTTCTCCCATATACTTAAAAAAGAACACACGCACACACACACACACACACACACACACACACTTTTCGCACTATGATCTTTACTCTCTAGCCTTGTCTCATTCTGAACCTGAGTATTCTGGCACTATTCCCATGGGACCATGCCACACTTGTTCATCCTACTTTACCTGTCCTTTCTTCCATCTTCTATTGATCTGTTTTAAACTTCTAAATTGGACAGGAACTTCCATGTGCATCCACATCCATGTATTAGACAACTTCAACTCTCCTTACTGGAATAATTTCCATCTATGTCTTCAGAAGGTTATTCTTAATATCCCCCGCACTCTTCTTGGTAGATAGACATCCTTGTCCCTAGGTTGTAGCAGTTTTCTTATCCTGAAAGACCTCTCCATGCCTAAAGTCCCTTCTCCTTTCCTCTCATTGGTCAGTTCCTCTAGCATCTTCCATTTCAAAGAAGGCTTTGGCCAGCCATGCTTACTCTTTCATTTCTCTCCTGGCTTTGCTCCAGACGCTCTTGTTTTCTTTCTCCACCAGGATGCTTAGGCAGGCATTTTCTCCTCTCCTCCTTTCCCTACCCCATTTTTATTTCCTTTTAGGTCTTATCTTCCCCCATTTGAATGAAAGCTTCTGGAGGGCAAGAACGTTGGCTTCTATTTTTACCCCCAGTGGCTTAACACCATGCCTGGTAAATGGTAAGCACTTCAGAAATGTTTGGTGGCTTCAATGACTTGGTGTTCCTCTCTGCTGTCATAATTCTAGACTGAAGTTGATCCCATTCCTCCAAGGCTCCAATAATATTCACCCTAAAAAGCAGTTTCTTCTTTAGGTAAGAATCAAGGTCTAGAAAAGAGTTCCTCTCATTGGCTCTGCTACCTTTTCAAGGATGGAATTATCATTAAGATCAACCAAGAAAGTATTAGTTGCTGGGGGAGAGACAGAGAGCTAGAGAGACAGACAAAAAGACAGATACAGAGAGACTGAGAAAAGAGACAGAATCAAGGGCTCTTTTTGAAGCTGTCTAGATGACTTAAATATCTCTCATCAGTACTTGCTTCATAACTCTGTGCTCATTTGTAATATTTCCAGGATTTCTACCAATGTGATCTATATAAATCCTAGTCTTTATATTTAGTACTATTTCTGTTTTGCTCCATTGATCTTCAAAACAATGTTCTTTACCATATTCCCCCCTACTAATCCTTTCCCCCAGCCTGGTTTCGTGGATTTCCTCATATGAAATATGAATATGTATTCTCTCTCTCTCCCCCTCTCCCTCTTTCCTCTCTCTTCCTCCCTCCCATAATGTGTGCATGCACATATATATAATGCACACACACGTGTATACATATAGATGCACATATGCATGTGCACATGTAGGGTTTGCATACATTTGTAGAGATGCACGCATGCATGTATATAATGTGTATGCACATTCACAATGTGTATGCACGTACATGCATAGACATAAATGTGGATGTTTTGTATATAAGTGTGTACATACATGTACACATGCATGTGTACATGTATACACACCTCCTTTACCTAGTAGAGCAGCTAGGTAGACAATGGATACAGCACTGGGCCTGGAGTCAGGAAGACCTGGTTCAATCCAGCCCAGATACTTACTGTGTGACCCTGGGCAAGTCACTTAACCCTATTTACCTCAGTTCCTCATTGCTAAAATGAACTGGAGAAAGATATGGCAAACCATTGCAGGATCTCTTCAAGAAAACCCCAAATGGAGTCATGAAGAGTCAGACAAAACTGAACAACAAGGACCTTTTACTCATCCTGTTCCTTTTGAATAAGGTATCACTTTCCAAAACCATACTTTAGTAACAGGTTATATCCCACCAAGTCTCAGTGATATCTTGAAGCCAAATTTGTCTCCTTAAAATGACCTCACAGTTTCACCTTGATTATTATCAATATTTTGTACCTTTTGTATAAACAGTGGAAGAAATGAGCTTTTATTATTGGCTTCTTTCTTTCAATTTTTTCCTCAAGGATAGTCTGGGTATTTCTGCTTCTAATCCTTCTTCCTAAATTCTAGGTACTATCAGTGGTATCTACTGTGGCGGACATGCATAGGGAGTTTTCTACTGCTTCCATTCTATTTTGTTTAAAAACCTTTGATAAATTTTCAAAGATTCCACATAAGTGCATTCTTACCAGCCCCTGTTTGGTATACTCCATCCCTGGTCAAGAGCCTGTCCTTACTGTGATACCACTTATGCTGTGGTCTAGAAATCCAATCCTGTTCTTAAGCACTATCTTATTCACCATCTAGTCTAACTTTAGACCTTTAAGTTTTTTCATCTATAAAATAAGGGTACTAAACTGGATGATCTCTAAGGTCTCCTACAGGTCAAAAGATCTGAGATCCCTTAGGGGAGATGCTATAGAAAGACAAGAGTAAAGGGTTAAAGACTCAGTCTTGGAATACATAAACAGTTAGTAGGTATAGAATGGGGAGAGAAATTATTAAAAAGGACTAGATGAATCCCAGAAAGTTCCACTGAGGATTAAGCCTTGGAAACAGATGCCAGAAATCATTATATTGGGGAAAAAAAAAAAAAACAGTCGATGTTGACAGACTCAACAGGCAGGCTAAGTCCAATGAAGAGAAAGAACTAGCTTGTGGGTTTGGGCAGAAATGTCTTTAGCAATGTTGGAAAAGTCAGTTGCTGTGGCTGTTGAGAGCAGAAGAAGGAGTTAGCCGTAGTAAGAAAAGACAAATTATTCTAAGAATCTTGGCCTGAAGGAAAGACATAATATGGAGGGGAAAAAAGAACTATAAATTTAGAATTAGATCTTGGGACAGAAACAAAATTTTGTTTATTGGTAGAATACAAAATGAAAAGAAACAATGAAATAAAATTGCAAGGTTTTCTAAGTGAGCATGAGATAAAATATTTAGTTATACAATGGCTGTTTGGTAACTAAGATGTTTTTTGAAGATAATAATAAAAAAGGAGGAGGATAGCTACCATTGATATAGTCTTAAGGTTTTCAAAAACACTTAAAATAGTATCTCTCATTTTATCTTTATAACAGCCTTGGGAGGTAGAATTTTATTATCATTTCCCATTTTATAGATGAGGAAATTGAGGCAGACAGAGATTAAGTGACTTGCCCATGGGTCTCCTAGCTGGTATGTGAGGCTGAATTTGAATTCAGGTTTTTCTGACTCCAGGTCTAGAGCTCTATCTACTGTGTCACCTATCTGCCTCATATTCCATTTATTTCTATGTGTGTACTTTGTTTTTCCAACTCTCCCTCAGTCATGCCCTATGACTATTGTCTATGCCTTCCCTTATGCCCATTCAGATTGTGAAGGTAAGGCAGGTGAAGACCTGCCTGTTGAAATTCTACCTACTATAAAACAAATACTATCTTCCCATCAAGCTCTCCTGATTCACACATTATCTTCAAATCCCCTTACCCTAACCAGAAGCAATCTCTCTTTTCCAAGAACTCCCATAGTACTCTCTTTGCCTCTTTGCTAATAAACTTCAGATCTATTTTTATTATAATTTTTGAATTTATGTCATCTCCCCTACTAGATAATAAAAACCCCTTGAATGAATGGACTGGGTCTCATTGATCTCTATATTTCCCCGAGTGCCTCTCTTGTGCCTTGCATGGCATAGGCACTCAACAAATGTTGACTGAATAATTAATGGAATGAGATGACTAATTTGGTGACCTCAATTTTGCCAAGTACATGAAGGAGTTTTTGAGGAAGATTTTGATCAGTTGCTCTCCATGAAGGAAAAATGAAATTTCTATTAGCAAGAGAGAGTTTGGCAGGACTTAAAATTTTTTTTCATAGAGAGATAATATACTAGCATATGCTGCTGAGTGGAATCTGTGGCCCTTCATTCCTAGAAATCTTCAGAAAAATAGTAAAAAGATGAGAATTACCAATACTCATTGTTTAGTCATAATCTGTTTTATAGAGAGAAGCCTAGTGAAGATGATCACTGGAAGTTACTTCTGCTCTTAATAGCCTACGTATAATTTCCCGATTTTTATAGTAAAGTTGCCATGAGCAAAAACAACTTTCTTCCCCCTTCCAACTCCTCCTTTTTATTATTATCTTCAAATGTCTGGATGTGTTGGTTACAATTAGGTTTAAGAGCGCTTGAATGACAAGAGAAGGCTGAACTTTATTCACAGTGGGAATATATGCTTTTATTGAAAGTTTTTTTTTATGTGAATTGCCTAAAAAGCCTTATTTTCTACACCACCCTTTCTTGAACAATAAAAAAATAAAATAGCAAGAGATTTAAAGTGGAAAAGACCAAGTGACAGTCAGTCACTGCCTGATACAGTCAATAAACATTTATGAAGTGCTTACTGTATGCCAGGTCCATTGCTAAACAATACATATACAAAGAAAAGCCAAACCACATGCTGTTGCTGTATGTTATGAAGTGTCCAAGTTAGCCTTCCTTTAAAGCTCCCAGAATCCACATCTCCATCCTCTGTGTTGAGTACTTTGAAAGTAGATCAGATTCTCAAATGTGATGACATACTACATTCTAGATGAAGAATAGTTGTTTGCTCCCCATTTTACATTTTCTGGTTCTGTTTGCATTTAAAATGCAATCATTTCCTCTTTACCCTAATGAGGGTGCATTTGTGTTTCTTTTTTGTTTTCGGTTTTCTTTCATAGAATGGTCCTCAGACCATGTTCACAAGGAATGGAACATCTTCATCATGTTCTAATCCAATCTACTGGAAAATCTACATAGGAAAATGAACCTGGGTCCGGGTTATGAAACTCAGTCCAAACCATGAAGTTTATGAGTGAGCCAAAAATCACATCTTTAAACATCTAAATCTTATATTCCTCTAGACAGGAGAGTCTTTGAAACAGGGTATTATAGGAAATATAGGAAATAACCTCAATAATCAGTCTAAGTGAAGGGTCCATATTTTCACCCATGCCAAGTACCCCTTTCATCATGTAAATAACAACTCCTTCATATAATCTCATTTGATTGATTCTCATCTATGTTTTCCAATAAATCCTTCACAGACAATCTATCTTACACACTAGAGCCTTTCATTCTTTTGCTATCCTGGAGGTATCAGTCTACTACTACCTGGTCTTCTCTCATTCTCATAGCAGGACCAGCCCCACTTTGGTTCCTGGATACATGTCCTACATACTATCTTTTAGGCCTTTTATCCTGGGTGAAAAGCTAAAAGGGGGGTGAAATAACCTGGCAACTTTCCATTGTTCTTAGGTTATTATATTTTTAGTGTTTCTGAAATCATAACATTCTAGGAACTATGGCAGAAGTCATGAACTTTGTAACCAGCTGGAGAAAAGAGTATGAGGTTGACCAAAGAGAACTTAGTGAAGGAATCTGGGGAGAAAAGACAGTGTGAAACTATAGTGGCCTTGGGGAGACTTTCCCAAACATATTTTGTGTTAACTACCTATTCTCAATAGAAATGTTTCCCCTTTCTCCAAAGTTGTGCTCAGATTTGAATTTGTATGCATCCATGCATTTATTCATTTGTTTTGTTTCTCTATTTATTTATGTATTTAGGGTTTTTACTTGCAAACCATGTTTAAAGCATTGTGCTTAAAGTATATTGGGGGAAGCTAGTGGGCGCAGTGGATAGAGTGCCAGTCCTGGATTCAGGAGAACTGAGTTCAAATCCGCCTCAGACACTTGACACTTACCAGCTGTGTGACCTGGGCAAGTCACTTAACCCTCAGTGCCCCGCAAAAAACAAAGCAAAACAAAACAACAAAAAAATTAAGTATATCAACTAGAAATGTAACTTATTCTATAATCATTAGTTTTGCAAATATTAAGTAGCTGAGTCCCATCTGCAGAGATGGGTCCTCACATCTTGTCCTTAGTGCATTGTAATTGTTGCATTCAGCTAATTTTATTTAATCTGATTTAACTTAAAACATTTCCACTCATCATTGTCAAAAAATTTCTACTGTGTACCCATTAGAGCATTAGTATGAAATACAGTTATTGCAGCAGAGATGAACTTGGAATCTCCATGTCCAGTTTCCGAAGCTATGCATCTCCATTCTGACCAGCTCACCGGCCTTCTCAACAACTCTTGTCCAGGGGACATACGTAAGTGTAAATGCCAATTCTGAGGCTGTAAAAAAATGGGATTATCTGTGAAAAACCTGTGTTTCCCTCCATGTTTTCATCAAGGATGCTCTCATATACTTTATTCTTAGAGGTATATAAAGCTTTTTATAGAGACGAGAAAGCAAGCATATGGTTTGGCAGTGATAATATATTCCTGGTAACTTGGGGAAGAGGGAGGAATAAGATACTGCCCAGCAATTAACAATAACAGCAATTAACTTTATCTAGTACTTTATTGGTGTGCCAAGAATGTGCTAAATACTTTTACAAATAATAATTAATATTTATGTAGCAATTATGTGCCGGGCAATCCACCAAGCACACTTTACACTTATTATCTCATTGATCCTCACAATAACCCTGGGAGGTAGGTTCTATTATGATCCTCATTTAACAGAAAGGGAAACTGAGGCTAACAGAGATCAAGTGACTTGCCCAAGGTCACACAGTAAGTGCTTGAGGCTGTATTTTCGCAGAGATGATACTCTGTGCACTATTGTGTTCCTTAGAGTTCTCATACATTCTCATTTCAAAGCCTATCACTGAACACTTCCTGATCATGTGTCCATTCAACCTTCATAGATTACAATGGGGATATAACATCGGACATGCCATTTTACCCTTTCTCACTTTCCTTACCTATAAAATTCAGGGACAGGAGTTGACTACTTTCCTTCCCATTCCAAACCCTTATCCCTTGATCCTAGGAGTCTACCTGGATTGTAGTGAGGATGGAATTGATATAACATTCTTGGCACACTTTAAAACCACATTACATACGTCAACTATTACTATTCTATTTTCCCAGGGTGGGACGGTCCAACCAATCTTTTTCATATAACGGTGGATTTCTCTAAGGAAGCTTCAGAGTCTCAATGCATTAGCCCTGCAGTTCCTGGGGAATGTTAGCATTTGATCCTAAGACCTCATTAGCCAGAAATTCTTTATCTGCATCTTACCTAAGATATCTACCATGAAACCAACAAACAACTTTGGAAAGCCTCTTTCTATAATCCCAGAGCCTGGTACAGTGCCTGGCACATAGTAGGTGTTTAATAATATTTATTGACTGTCCTGATTTCATAAAGACGAGAAAGCAAGCATTTGATTTGGCAGATGCTAATGTCTTCGGGTGACCTTTCTATTTCTATAGACAAAACAGGAAACAAGACAACTGACACAAAATGAAGGACATCTGTTGGCGGTGCTATAGTAATCTATTCTCATTAGCAACAACCACTTTTAGACTCTATCACGTCAGTACCCCCGCCTCATGCATCCTAGAAAGATATGGAAATGGCTCTTCAGATCTGGAGCCAGGAAGATCAGTTGGTTCTTGACCATAGGAGAATCCATGCTGGTGTTAACAAGAGATAAATTAAGTACCACAGAGTAGGGGAGTTTCAAACAAATGAAGGAGAGCACAGGCAAGGCCTTAAATAAACAAACAAATCAAACTATTTGGTAGCCTCAGTAAAGAAGGAGGAATGCCCACATAATGTTCTCACTGTCATCCATTACCAAAACCTTGAGTTCCTATAACTCCTTGCTATAATTTCCTCCTGTGAGTTCTTTCCACTGCTTTCCTATTCTCATGAACTGGGATATTGGATGTGTTTTTCTTCACCAAATACCCACATGGCTCACTGATAACTCTCTCAAGCCGTCTAAAAAACAATAACTGAAAACAACTGAATTTGGTAGCATAATTAAAAATTTTGAGGGCACGGTGATAACACATTTTGAGGGGTTGGGGGAGAGGGGTTGGACACGGGATTTCACTGCTACAGGAAATTTTCTTGGTGAGGAAAACTCCCTTTACCCATGCAGATAATAATGAGAGCTAGCATTCCATAACCTACTTTTTCTTTTGCATATTTCATTTAATTTGATCCTCATTACAATTCTGTGAGGGAGGTGCTATTTTTATCCCCATTTACAGAAGAAAAAACTGAGGCTGACAAAAGTTAGGTTATTTGCCTGGGGTCACACATCTTATAGGTGCATGACAGGATTTAATTAGTGTCTTCCTGACTCCAATATAGTACATTATCCAGTCTACTACCTAGCTGCCTTTCAGATCAGCGCTTATAAGCTAGAGAGTTACATAGAACACTGGAGAATAAAGGAATTTGTCTAAAGGTTACATAGCCATGTGTCTCAAAGGCAAGACTTGAACCGAGGTCTTATGACACTCTCTAGCTATTACTGTCATAACAAATAAAGCAGGAAATGGAGCAACAGGAGATTTATATCAAGCAGAGTCAATTTCCTTACTCAATGCAAGAAGATGGTCATTTAGCTGAGAAGACCTTCTTGCCTCCAAATATCTATTGCCTAGGGTATCACTGTCCCTGAAGTTAACACCATTACAAAGTATTTTTCCTCCCTAGTTCTTTTTAAAATAAACTTTTTTGAGAAGGTAAGATTTTAGAACACTTTCTTCCCAGACAGGAGAGTCAAGAAAAAGTTCCAAGAAAAAAACAAAAAACAAAAAATAAATAAAATAAATTAAAAATAAAAAAAGAAGTTCTGAGAAACCCAGGCTGGGGCATAAAGGGCACAGAGCTCAGAGCAGAAATAGGAAAATCAGATTTCGGTTTCTGTCTTCATAGTTTTGCCTACCTGGTATGGCTTCATTTAGTTCTTAAGTACCCATCTTTAGCAAGTGGTTTATTTTGATTGATGTTCTCCTTACAAGACCTTGTTTGTTTGGGACCTGATATACCTATATTTTTAATGGCACCAGATTCCTAACTCTCCTTCTCAGACATTTTAATCACCAACTTTATCTCTGCTTGTTAAAAGAAGACCCACCAATACCCGCATACATTTGCAGATTAGTAACTCTGGCCATTAGCAAATTGGAAATTTCACTTCTCATCCCCTTCAGAGTGGGATTTCTCTCCCCTTAATATATGTGTTTGGATTGCCATTTCTGCCCATTCCTTATGATTATTTTTTTAAAAAAAGCATTTCAATCTTCCTCGGCTCAGCCTTCTGGTTGGTTTCATGGATTTTAAATGGAATGGCTTATCTGAGGGACCAGAGCAAAGACAGTAACCAAATATTGATAGGGAAACAATGCCTTGGTTCAGTTTTGTTAGATGCCAGTAAATCAGGGAGTTCATAGGAGGTCACACCCATGTATACTACTATCACCTTCAATTTGGCAACAATGAGGAGAGAGAAGAAGTGAGGGGCTCATGGGCATGAAAAGAGAAATAATATCCATTTGGATAAGCACTGTTTACTGCCTCGATTTTGTCTCCAGCACTTAGGACAGTACCCAAACCGTAAGAATGCTTAATAAATGCCTTTACTTGATTGTTTGAATGGTTTATGCACAAGGTTTTGTTAAATGAGTGTAGATTGGATGCCAGTCATACTGATGCATCTCTAACCCTTGTACCAGGGCCTTGGTTACAATTTTTGGAGTGGGGAAGGGAAGTTGACGTATTTTCTTGCTTGAGTCCCTAACCCAGAAACCTTGGTAAATACATTGGGCAATGGAAGGTATCAGTCTTGAATCCAGAAGAGCTAGGGGCATTCCTGCTTCAAGTCCCCATAGCAGTTGTATGATTATGGGTGAGTTCTACTCACCCTTTTAGTTGCCCCTAAAACCCTTGTAAGAACAGAGATTACAGACAAGTTACTGCTACTCTGTATTTGGTGGAAGGTGTTCCTACTCTGGGTATCCCCCATACTGATAATCAGAGTTCTACACTATCATCAATCCCATCCCCACTCCACCAAAAGAAAAGAAAACTATAGGAAGCCCTAGTGTTAAAAATACCACCAGTATCACTTATATTCCCATTCAGAGTGTTCCTGTAATTGGGCTCCTCTATGAGGTTCCTCCAGAAACTCTTCTGTACCATTCCCCATTGTTCTCATCCTCCACTGGTCTGACACCTTAGTCCTAGCCTCTTCTTATAGAGTACATCTCATTGCCTCTACATCGAACCCTGTCATCACACCCAGGATGCCAAGGGCCACAGTGAGTGTCATCCAAATCAGGGAACCATGAAGTTTTGGTAAAGGAACAGGGAAGAAGCACATGTTTCTAATAGCCTTAACAAGGTCATTACCTCTCTCCCATTTAGGCAGCCCATAAAGGTAGGAGGAGAGCCCAGGCTTCTGGGCTAGAATCTCTAAATTGGTCTTTATATTATGGCTATAAATGTGACTATATTGGAAAGATGACAACCAATATCTAAGGAGACCTATGTTTCAGAGTAAGGTGTTTCTGAAGGAATCCATGTGCTAGCTTGGTGCTATCTCTGTGTGTCTTTGGTGCCATTGGTGTGCCTCAGGAAAATTTTAGTACATTAAGCTATTCATGGAAGGAGAAGGATGTGTTTATCCTAGGAAAAAAAGAAGACTAAAGGAGACAAAATAGCTGTATTTCAATATTTGAAGGTTTGTCAAGTGAAGGAGGACTTGTTCTATTTGCAGTAAACAGTAGGTGAAAGTTGTAAAGAAGCCAATTTAAGCTTGAAGTGAGAAAAAATCCTAAGTATTAGAGATGCTCAAAAGCAGAAGGAACCTGCCTAGAGAGGTGATGGATTTCCCCTCTAAGAGAGACTAGATGACCGCTTGTTAGGTATTTATAGTGAGATTCCTTTGTGGTATGGACTAGATGTCTATGGAAGTCCCTTCCCTCTCTCAAAAATTTGTGATTCCATGATTTGGGGGACATTTCCTATGTCAGAGGTATTAGGATCTTTTTTTTTTTTTAGTGAGGCAATTGGGGTTAAGTGACTTGCCCATAGGTCACACAGCTAGTAAGTGTTAATGGTCTGAGGCCAGATTTGAACTCAGGTACTCCTGACTCCAGGGCCATGCTCTATCCACTGCGCCACCTAGCTGCCCTGGTATTAGGATCTTAACAGAGCAAAGAATTTTATTCCTTAAATAATCATCCTTTAAGAAAATTCATAAGATGATTTTCTCAGAAGGAGGAATTCTTTATCAGTCCTTCCACCCTAATTCTAAGTGAATGAAGGTGATGGAGAAAGAGACTGGGAGTGGGGTTAGGGGTGGGAAAAAGAAAGGGAGGGAGAGAAAAGGGAAAGAGAGGAGAAAGGAAGGGAAAGAGAAAGAGAATGCCAGAGAAATAGACAGACACAATGGGAGAGGGAAAGACTAACTCTATGTACATGATTAGAGTGATCCATGTCTCATTCCCAATCTAGCTGCCTTCCTAAGCTTTCTTGGAAGAGTGAGTTTTTCTTCCCAAATGATTCTATTCTAGGTTCCCAGAGGCTGCTGGACTACCCTAGTTAGTCCTCATTTTATCTTATGAAGAATGGGGGCACTTGATGCAACTCAAACACATGCACAGGAAGTACAACCACAGCTGATAATATATCACAGAGTTGTCCTGGGGCAATTTACATAATCTTGTACCTAAGTGGAATCAGTGACTTCCCCTGTGTCCAGTGCCTAATAGTATCTAGTCACTGGATTAAATACCTTGCTAATAGCAAACAATATACCTGTCCCTAATTATGGAATGAATACATAGGGGCATTCTTATTCAGGGAATCATTGGTGGCTTTGCTACTAATGAACAATTAGCAAGGTTGACAGGATGAGCTACCTGTACTTATGTTTTCAGCAAGTATCCTCCCCTTCCTCCAATGTTTTTATGCTCATGCTGGTCATTGGCTATAAATGAACAATTTCCCCCTCTGAAAACCACCCTGTTGAAATTTTCAACTTTTCAATATTTAGGAGCACAAGAGAGATCTACATTTCTAAAACCATGCTTCTCTGGATCTGCCATGCCCATATCCTTAAGCGTGAACATCTAGATCATACATGGCAAGAAAAATGGACCATTACAGGGTGTACCATTTCAAAGGAAGTACTTGATACAGTTGTTTTAAGAGTTGTACTCTTTCCTAGAATAAGAGACATTTTAGGGGTCTTGTTTTGTGTCCATTCCTTTCTTAGGTCTTTGCTTAAAAACTATAAAGCAGAGTGGGAGCTAATTAGCTCCCAATTACTACAAATCAAGGCACTGGGGAATTCCACTGTCCCTTAAGTCATCAAAAGAATGGATTTTATTATAGTTGGTGTCTTCAGGTATTTTTTTGTTAATAAGGGAACTGAGAATAGCTTTGTTTCCTTTGGAAGGAAATGAGCTCATCTGGCCCTCATAAACCCCACCAACTGACCAAACCAAGTCATGTCACCTTCAGATCCGTAAGGATAAACCAAAACTGTTTAGTCCTTGGTAATTAGGAAGAAGGGGAAACAAGAAGCAATATCCTATACTTTAGAAAATAGCATGAGTAAATAGCTCAGAAAATGACCAAAACACAAAACCCAACTGGAAGGAATTTCCTTTCCTTTCCATACGGTTTTATCCCAAACTTGTTTCAAATGGAGACTGTCTATTAACCCTGCCTTGCCAAGGGCATCCTAAGATAAGAGATAAGGGATTAAGGGATCAAGATGAGGGAGGGTATCAACACATAATTCAGACTGGGCAAAGACCCAGAAAACAAATTAGGGGAGTGTCCTGTGCTGCTGTTTGCCCTAAAGGAAGGCTGAGTAAGATAACACAGGGGGGCCCTTTCCATTTCTCATCTCTCCAACTTACTACCCCCCCCAAAACTCATCTCAGAGTCCCAATAGAGACTTCTCTCAGCTGCCTGAAACAGCTCATTTACCCTATTCCACCCTGAACCATGTTTTCTGTTTGTTAGACAACTGAGTTAAAACCTTGACTTAGTGTTTTTTGAGACATGGGAAGTCTGACTGGTCAAACTTCCATTACAGTTTGCCATGGGGCAAAGAGAGTTTTGTGCAATTAAAGAATCAACTGAGAAGGCGGGGGAGCATATAAATGGCTCATACTGTACTTCTGAATTTTAAAACATACTAAGTGGAAAGAGCTCATACCACACAAAGAGTTTCAGAAGATGCCTGGGATAAACACTGGCAAGAAAGGTAGAAAATGGAGGCTGAAGATTACAAAATTCAGTCACATTTTAAAATTTTCTGCTACAATAATTCACTTATGTGAATTAATGTGGCTGATTGAACGTTTGTGCTGTAATTTACTTATAATTAACATTTTATGTGAACAGATTTCACCATCTCCTTCATTGCTGTGAAACTACAAGCCATAGGTCAAAAATAAGAGATGAAACAGATAAGCACAAAATATCTCACTGAAATATTAATGAGATTTTAATTTACTGCTTTAAAAACACATCTTTCATCAATGTCCTGTATATCAAATCATTATTTAGTTTAATTTTTAAAAATCATATTAAAAATATAATGAACTTTTCTAGGTAGTTGAAAGACACTGAAAAGTCTAATGTACAGGAATTAAAAAGATTCCCCTCCCAAGCTCGTTTAAGTACCAGAAATCTTGCCTCATGACAGAGCTGAGGTTTGACATAGAAATAGCCATAAATCTCTCCCCAATTAGCCAGTGCACATTGGCTTGAGAGGGTATATTCTGCTGCTTCCCAAATGTAGACCCGAGATAAAGAAATTCCAACGTATGTGGTTAGATAGAAGACCAATTAAAGAGACTAAAAGCTGGTCAGGTACTTTGATCTATTTCCCTCAGTGAGTGGCAGACACCTAGCTAAAGTCTCACCTTTAGTGTCAAAGGAAAGAGAGCATTGAGGTTATAAATGGGAGGACTGAGAGTTCGTTTCTACATCAAGGTTACAGAGAAGCTCTGCCTTCCAGCCCCTGGCTACTATTTCACATTTCCACGTGGGTGAACAACAAAACTATTGCTGGCCACTGTGAGAACACATCTGTGCCTACTGGGGTGGCCTGGCATCATTTGGTGACTGAATCCTAGGAGACAGAAATCGGCTGCTACCACTACGTGGTCTATAATAAGATTTTAGGTGGTGCAGTGGATAGTGGGCCTGGCCTGGAGTCAGGAAGACTCATCTTCCTGTGTTCAGATCTGGCCTCAGACACCCACTAGCTGTGTGATTCTGGGCAAATCACTTTACCCGGTTTGCTTCAGTTTCCTCATCTGGAAAATGAACAGGAGAAAGAAATGGCAAACCCCTCCAGCACTTTTGCCAAGAAAACCCCAAATGGGGTCACAAAGAGTCAGATACCATTGAACAATAACAACAAGATTTTAGGCATTGAGGTGACATAGTAGATAGGGAGCTAGCATCTAATGCTAGGTCTTCCTAGAAGAATTTAAATCGTACTTAGAGGACCTCTAGCAAGTCACTTAGCCTCAGCTTCAATTTCATCATCTATAGAATGGGGATAATAATAGCACCCAACTTTCAGGTTCCTTTGAGTAACAAATGATATAATGTACACAAAATGCTTTGCAAATCTTAAAATTCTGCATAAATGTAAACTATTATCATCATCGTACCTTATATGAAAGGCAGCAGGGATAGTAGAGAGACAGGAAGCCTCAGAGTCAGGAAGTCCTGGGTTCAAATTCTGCCTACATACTGGCAATGTGATCCTAGGCAAGTCAACTTCCCAGTCCCCCAGACAACTCTCTAAAACTCTTAAGTTACAGAATTTTGGCTGATCTACAGTGGGAGAGGGAATTTACTCACTGGCACTGTGCTATACCAATGGTATCACATGTCTAGAGTTTTACTCTCCATTCCCTTCCCTTCTCCCACCCCACCTTCATATTAAGGGGACGAAAAATAATTTTAGGAAGTTAATTTAAGTAGAAAACCCTGCCTTGATTATCCTTATTGGAATCAAACTCAATTAGAATTAGAATTTTCACTGGGGTGGAGGGGGTGGATGTCATTGTTTACCCCATTAAGTTTCAAGCATAGATTTCTTCCCACAATGGTACTTGTTTGGTGTCTGTTAGACAGCTATATTTTCTAGCAGACATAAGACCTGTATCAGGAGTCGGTCTATAATTCGTTGACACAGACAAAGGTTTTATAGTCCTGGATTGCTTCCATCAGCTCTTAGCTAAGAATAATGCTCTGTCTTGGGACAGAGGTATTCATAATGCTAGCTAGTTTAAATAAGGTATATCTGTAAGGTATTTGGTAAGCAGGATAGTGCTACCGCCACTACTACTACTATAACTATTTCTACTACCTTAACCATAATACAAACACTCCACAACACATTTTAGCACAAGCCGTTCACATAAACTTGCCATTCACTGTAGCCTTGTTGTTTGCCCTTCGTTTTGAAGAGGACCAATGACATTAGAGGTATTTTCTTGATTTGCACATGAATTGGATTTAGGTGAGGCAGTTACACAAAGTTCTCAGCTCACTCTCTCTTCCAGTCATCGAAGTCCCTTCCCCCCCCCCCCCCCCCCCCCCCCCCCCGCCGGGGCAGAACAAAACTCCTTGGAATGCAGTAGATGTCCTTGATGTCTCTGATGTCTAAGTTGGCCTTCATGGCCTTTGGAACAAATTGTTCTCATCCACACCATGCCAACGTGAGAAGTCTTTACGTGCTCAGGGTAGCAGCCCCCTAACTCATCATCAGTTACCAACAACCTGCTTTAGCTCATCTACTGAGACTGTCTTTACTAAGATATGATCTTTGCACATGATTTAGCTTCTGGGAGTCCATAGGTGAGAGTTGGGTGGATGTAGACATCAAAGGTGGAAAAGCAGCCCTGAAAAGGACTCAGCAAGCTCGCATACCAGAGGTGTCCCTGAAAACCCTATACACTCCCTCGATTACCCTAGAGCTCAGAAGAAACAAGAATCTCTGGGGAAGATGGGAATGAGACTTCAACAGTGTCTCCGAATCTTAAGAACAGTGTTATATGCTACAAAGATCACCCTTAGACCCGATTCTTATCCTGACTCTGCCACCTAACTAGTCTTGAGGCTCAGCACTTAATGAATCCAGACCTCAGTTTCTTAATCTATAAAAATAGGATAGTAATAGCTTCTCTGCTTATGTCTTAGAATTGGGAGGAATCAGACAAGACAATGGATGCGAGCAGGTTTGAAATTCTAGAGTACTCTAGAAACAGAAGATATGATCCTCATTGTCATCAACTTACTAGAAAGAGAAAGAGAATTAAGAAGGAAAATATGTAACAGCAAAACACACACACACACACACACACACACACAAAGGCATACACAGAATTGGTCAGACATGATGGTATGCCCAGCCATACTTCCCACCACCTGCTTCTATTGAGTGGCAATATCAAATCAGTAAATTCCATGGATGGAAAAGGGACACTGAAGGGAAATTGAGGATGTTAGGAAAGAAGTCCGTAAAAAAGATAACAATTCAATGGAGACATTTCATTCCTTCCACTTTCTGGCAAGCACCAACCCATTCAAAGGACTTATTAGAATTTCAAATGAAAAGCTGAATAATATAAGCATTGTAAATCAGCTACAAACAGCCTTTAAAACTGTGTCAGGAGAAAATACACATGTAATTTTCTTTTTTATATTACATTTTTTCACACCCTCCCTCCCCCCCCCCCCAGTGTTTGTTTGCTAAGAAGCGGTGCTTGTTTGTTTATCAAGAATGAATCTCTGTGAGTTTGGGAAAATAAGGGGGCCAAGTCTGAAAAATTGTCTTGTTTGGATTGGAGGGGGCCTTTGAGTTCCCTATCTAGGTATACCACTGTCAGCCAACTGCCAGTTTTCTCCGGACCTATCAGTTTTTTTCAGACTCAAGACAGCAAAGGAGAATGTGGTCTCACTTACCGAAGAGGCAATGAAGTTCAGTCTTGCACTGAGGGCAGGGATCGAGACTGCTGTTCTCTGTGAGGAGCTCCAGAAAGGGAGAGGAAGTTGTGGTACAGCAGCCCTCTGATGGGGAAGGTCGATGGAAGTCTTTTCTCAAAGGTCTAGATCCTTTCACTTCTGTCCCTGAGAACAGCGAAGCATCCCTCTTGTTCATCACTTGGGGAACAGTCTAGTAGGGCTCAAAGAGGGCAAACCCTACATCAGATCTTGATCTTTCTTTTTGAGACCCTAGGAAGAAAAGATACATTTTTCAATTGGGCAAAAAAGAAAAGGCAGAGAACACCAGTTTATTTCCAAATACAAACCCTTTATTAGTTATTTCTATATCTTCTTGTATGATAATGGCAGGTCGCATGGGAGTTCTAAACACCATCTTCCATATGACACAAAGAAGCAAGACTAAAACAAGCTAACATCCCAGAGAGAGCCATCCAACAGAAAATATCTTTAATAATGCGTCTCCTTGCAAATCAGACTTTCCCTCACACAGGACACTTAGTGCTTTGCCCTAGAGATTGTTGAATGATGGGCTTGGCAAATAGCCATACACTATAAAAAGGGCTACAGTCAGATATGGTGAAAGCAAATACTATTCATGAAGCAATTTGTTGTTGTTGTTTTGATGTCTAGCCTCCATTCAGTTTCTATAGGTTCATGCTGAAAGTACAAAATCTCTTATAAAATCAAAACTATGGAGAGTTGATTTCAGGTCACTTGGATCATTCTGTTACCTTTACCTTCCATCTTGAAAGAGAGACTCAACCAAGTAGTTATTTAAATGAATGAAAAAAGGAAGGAAGGAAGGACAGACAAATGTAAAGTAATTATTTGGATTTTCTCTCTCTCTCTTTCTGCTTCCTTCCTTCCTTCCTTCTTCCCTTCCTTCCTTCCTTCCTTCCTTCCTTCCTTCCTTCCTTCGCTTCCTTCCTTCCTTCCTTTCTTTTTTTACTTTCTTTCTTTCTCTCAACAAGTATTTTATTGACTACCTATCTAAAAGGCACTGGGAATGCATACAGTTTGAGTGATTGTAATTTTCATTGACTTTGTTTTAATAATAATTAACATTATAGACACTTACTAGCTCTGTGACCCCCAAGCAAGTACACTTAACACTGTTGTCTCAGTTTACTCATCTGTCAAATGAGCTGAGAAGGAAACAGCAAACAACTCCAGTATCTTTGCCAAGAAAAAACCCCAAATGTGGCCAGGAAAAGTCAGACACAATTGAAATGACTGAACAGCCAGAAAGGGAAAGGGGCCAATTAGGGAGGGAATGGGTGCTACTTTTAAGCTTGTCCATAGTATTGGACCATCTGGGTTTTTTATTTGTTTGTTTGCATATCACTCTAAGTTTTGCAAAATGTTTACATTGTGTTGTTTAAAATCTAATGTGGGTTCTAATCTGCCCCCTCCTCCCCAGTCTTGGAGGGAATCTAGCTAAAATCACTGATAAATTCAGCAAGAGTTTAGGCTCTTAAGGATTTATTTAAAGTTATAATATAAGACAGTGAAGAGAGAGAAAGATTGAGAACATATTCCTTATAGCATGGGAATCCTAGCTTTCCTAGCAGTTCTGCTCCCAAGCCAATGTCTCAAACCAAAAGAGGAAGATCCCGTCTGCCAGCCTCAGCTTCCTACTTCCTGTTCTCCTCCCAGAAATGGGAGGTTCCTCAAATTGATTGGCTGAGAGCGGTCTCCTGTTGATATTGCAGTCCACAGCCTCTGAGAACACACCCCACTCAGGGTTGGCCACCTGTGGTCTCAATTTAATCAACTTTAACTAGGTTCAACTTCTGAGAACAACACCCTACTCAGGGCCAGCCAGGTGTGGTCCTGATTTAATCATCATTAAGTAGGTTCTCTCAGTCTCACCCAATTCAATCAATTCCAAATCAAACTTCAGGTGGGGGCTCCTGGGCATTTGCCAAGTCCCATTATTTTATCACAACCTGTTAACTCATTCTAACCCCATAATAACACTGTGAAATAGGTGCTATTCTTATCCTCATTTTAGAGATAAGGAAACTGAGATTGAGAGACCTGAAGTTGAGGTTAAGTTACTTGCCTAGGATCATGCAGCTACTAAGAGACTGGGGAAGAATTTGAATTCAGGCTTTCCTGACTCCTAGCCCTCCACTCAATAGACTATGCCACCTACCTGCCAGACAAACAAGTCTGTACATTCTCAGACCCTAAAAGTTGAATAGACAAGGACGTAGGTTGTATGGTAGCCATCTTGGTTCCCTATTCTCAAATCCACCTAGTCTTCAAAAGGTGGTGGTAAAGTCCCATCCAAGGCTTCAGGGCCAAGAAGGTCCGTAGGGAAGGGAAAAAACAAGGATTCACAGATACATAATTTAGGATGGATATATAGAAGATGGAGATATCTGTGTATGTATCATTCTGCATCCCAGGTCAGTCACCTCTATGTTATGGATAGCATGCCTTATCAATGGTCCCTGGGAATCACGAATAGTCATTGTACTGGCTACAGTTCTTACAGTCTTTGCAGTGTTGTTGCTATTATAAAAAATTATTTTCCTGATTCTGCTTACCTCACTCTGAACTAGTTCATAAAAGTCTTTCTATACCTGTTTGAAGTCATATATTTCCTCATTTCCTATAGTAAAATAGTATTGTATCATATTCCTATGCCACAGTTTACATCATCATTCCTCAATCAATGACTTTAACCAAATCAATCGGAATCAAGAAATCAAACAAACTTTTCATTAGTTTCCAGGTTTTTGCCACCGTAAAAATGAGTTACTATAAATATTTTTGCCCGTAAGTCTACATTCATTTGTTGTGGAAGATGGTGCATGATTTCCATGCTCTTCTCATTGTCATATTGAGGAGTCTATTCTACCTTACACTACAGCAGTAAAACAGAATAGAAAAGTGACCACCAGAGAGACTGCCTCTAATGTTAGTCTTCCTTAATAAACATGTCTACTTAAAGTTTTGAGTTCCAAATTATATCCCTCCCTCCTTTTCCCTTTCCCTGAGGTAGTAATCATTTAGATATAGGTATAGGTACAATTCTGTAAAGCATTACCATATTATTCTTTTTGTATAAGAAGACTTGAATAAAAGAACAAGAAAGAAAGAAAGAAGGAAGGAAGGAAGGAAGGAAGGAAGGAAGGAAGGAAGGAAGGAAGGAAGGAAGGAAGGAAGGAAGGAAGGAAGGAAGGAAGGAAGGAAGGAAGGAAGGAAGGAAGGAAGGAAGGAAGGAAGGAAGGAAAGAAAAGCATGCTTCAGTTTCTGTTCAGTCATTATCAGTTCTTTCTTTAGAAGTGGATAGTATGCTTCATCATTAGTCCTTTGAGATTGTCTTACATCATTACATTGCTGAGAATAGCAAAGTCATTCATAGTTCTTCATCAAACAATATTGCTGTCACCATGCACAATATTCTCCTGGTTCTGCTCACTTCACTGTGCATCAGTTTATATAAGTCTTTCCAGGCCTTTCTGAAATCATCCTGCTTGTCGTTTCTTATAGCACAATAATATTCCATTATAATAATATGCCACAACTAGTTTTAGTGCTAATCTTTAACATATTGACTATGAGTTGATGTGTTCTGTCTTCTTCTTTCATTGTGTGGAAGACTGGAAGGGCAGGAGAGTGGGGAGGGGTCTCTTGGCTTCCAGACCCAGCTGCTTAAAAGGGGGTAGTTTGGGGAAATGAGGTGAGAGTGTTTGCTGCTTGGTTTAAGGATTTAATTCCTTTTTATTTACTTTACATTTTATTTGAAGGAAATGTCATTTGATTTAGTGTGTTTCATTTTGCTTCCCTTGGGGAGGTTCAGTGGTAATGGGGGCTTATGAGGTGGGGAGTGAGAGAAACAATTATCCCTTGAACACCACCACCCTGGGCATAGAAAAAAGGGGTAGGAGATGGGAAAGGGGCCAATTAGGGAGGGAATGGGTGCTACTTTTAAGCTAGTCCATAGTACTGGACCATCTGGTTTTTTTTTTTATTTGTTTGTTTGGTTTTTGCAGTATCTTATTTTGAGGTATTTCACCTGTTTACACTAATAACTATTTGAAAATGAAAGCTGAATTTGTAGGATGTTTGAGGTATCCTGAGTAATAACAATGAAAACAAGAGAAAGGTTAGTTTAATGTTTTATGTGGAAAAGTTTCTATAGTTGCAGGTGTAGGGAACACAGCAAATTTTTTTTTTAAAGGCCCAAACATCACTTTTAATACAATGCTTTTCCCCCCCAAGATTCCTAGAGGTAAAAACATTCATATTAGTGGTGTAGATACCGCCCCCCCCCCCAGCCTGCTGCAGTGTCAGAACCACATTTCTGGTTTTTTGTCACTATCTGTGGGAAGATGGTATTTCAAGCTTAAGAGCCTCGTTCATAAAATCACAGGAAGCAACATCAGACTACTTTCCCCTGTGATGCAGGGTTCGAATAACTTGCTGTTGATGTGTCTTCTTCTGCAATTTGTCAATCTTCTCAGAACAACCTGCCACCCTTTTCTAAAATAAAACATTTTCTTTATTACAGCATGTGCAATACGTAGGTGCCCCCAAAGCCACCACATTTGCTTGGAATAAACTTAATACAAAAATGAAATTAAGTCAGTTCCTATTCTAAAAAAAAATCTCAGCACCTCCAAGAGTTTTTGTCTAACTTCGTTATTTCTGGGAAATAGCATCCTAGGTTCAGAGAAATAAATTCCACAAAATAACGCTACACACCAGTAAGTCTTCCTGAATTAAACATACTAACACACAAATGGATACAATAAAGTTTAATCTACAGTAATAAATGTATTATATAAGTATGTAATATATGCTTTATATATAGTATATATGTATACTCACAATATACATATATAGGTATATATACATGCATGCACACACATATATCCATATACACACATTTTAAATATGCCTATGTATTGTAAGGAATTAATTGTGATTTGGTATGTTGTTTATATGTGGGCATGTGTACATATGGGCACTGAGGTGGCACAATGGGTACAGTACTGGGACTGGAGACAGGAAGACTGATCTTCCTGAGTTCAAATCCAGCTACACACTAGGCAAGTCACTTAACCCTGTTTCCCTCAGTTTCCTCATGTAAAATGAGCTGGAGAAGGAAATGGCAAACCATTCCAGTATCTGTGCCAAGAAAACCCCAAATGGTGTCACGAAGAGTCAGGTACAACTGAAAAACGACCAAAGAACAAAAATATGCATAAGCATGTACATATATTTAATGACAAGCACCAAATAGCATGGGTCTGCCTGATTTGTTTTGTTTGTGACAAACACGTCCTCACATGGAATTTATTTTGGCTCTAATGTCCAGTTTGGACAACTGAACCTTTATGAAAACTTACCCTACCCCATTGCATAAGTATTCCTCTTACTTATTCTTCTACTTGGGATCCTTCCCATTGCTCTGAATGTACCCATTCATTCTTGGCTTGGATATTCCTTTCTTCCTTCTGAAGGCTAATTTCTCAGTCTGAAGGCTTGGGTCTTATGGTAACATGCCCCATAGACATGACGAGATTGTATTGTGATTAAACTACCTCATGCTGTTATTTCCTTCCCTTCTTCTTTACACGTATGCCTCTTTTCCTCTTTTTTTCCCCACTAGGAATTTCTCCTGTGATTATCTCCATACTCCAAAACCTGGACCCAACCAGAATTTAGGAAGTTCAGACAGAAACCATATTAACGGATACTTCTACTACTTGACTCATGGCTCTGACATGAATAACTTAGAGATGTGAAAATAAGAGAGAGAACCAAGCTGAGGACAATGAGGTCAGGGGTGGGAGAAAGATGCCAGAATGAGTCTAATAGGAGAAGGGAGGGGCCTTGATAGAGAAGGTGAATGAGAGGTACTGTGTGCTAGCAAACAGACATACACTCAACGAGGAAAAGAAAACAGCCCTCGGTTATTCCGGGAAATGATCTCTCCTCCCCACAAGGCACAAAAACAACTTCTCTCTTGGCTCACTGTGTAGTTAGTCCACTTATTTATTAAAATACCCTCAGTATCTTGAGAAAAAATATTAACACATTAAAATAAATAATACTTCAAAGACTGAAATGAACATTTAAATAGATGTAGCCCATATCTATTCAATCTCCCTTTATTTTTTTTCCCCTTTAAATGCCTTTGCTTAGTAAAAAACCATCAAATATCATTGGGAATTATTACAATTTCAAAAAAAAACAACTCTACCACTGAAGAATTAAAGGGAGAGAGAAAGAGAGAATGAACGAGAGGAAGAGAGAGAGAAAGGGAGAGAGAGAGAGAGAGAGAGAGAGAGAGAGAGAGAGAGAGAGAGAGAGAGAGAGAGAGGTTAAGCTCAAAGGCAGAGGGAGCGAAATGGACCAGATTATACAAAATTAAAAAGCAAATACAAGGAGACAATTTGTGCCGAGTGATTGCAAGCAATTACAGTCCGGCTTTTCTGGAGGGAAGATGGGGGGGAGGGGGGTTATTTCAGCTTAAAAGGAGACTTTATTCATTCCTGATCAGCTTCTCCTACTATTCTCTCTTTTATTCTTGGATATCAATTTTTAAAAAAATCAGCCTTCAGATGTTACATGTCTAACCCTGCGAATCCCACCCCTGGGCAGACAGGGAGACTTAAGCTTCCAATCGGCTCTTTCTATAGCCCTGAAAAACCAATTTGCTCATAAAGAATAAAATAAAGGGGGGAAAAAGAGGGAAAAAAACCCACAACAAGGGCATGTGTTTCTCTTGGAGGAGAGCTTCAATTTTACTATAATTGTCTGAAGAAGGGGCTGCTTTGATCTGCAGAATTATGATGATGCTTCCAATGTCTGTCTGCTAATGTCACAGCTGCGCTTTGGCAGAGTCACGCCAAGGGGGCTCAGGGACTCACTTAGGACCCGACCTGCTTCTGGGTCCCTCTTGCCTTGCCATCTTCCCTTTGTCTAAATGGAAAAAAAAAACTTCCTTTTTCAAGTACCATCCCCAAGCACCCAAAGATGTATCTCAGTCATTTTTCATCAAGTTTTCTGCAAGATGAGGTCAGGGATAGCTACCAAATCTGGGTACCTGGGTATGGGCTCCCTCCTTGACTGAGGAAAGAGATTAAAGGATCTTAAATTGACAGAAATAGGTTCCAAGGGCCATTAGTAAAAAAGAAATAAATCAACATACACACAGGGTTTGAACTGGATGACTGTTCACTACATAGGCAGGAGCAGCATTTATTAAACACACACACACGCAATTATTAATCATGTTTCCCTGATTCCACTTCTCTGAGTTAATAGTTATTTCTCATCACTGCCTCCTGTGGCGTGATGAAACAAAGGGCAATTTGAGAGGCAGAACTGGACAGCGTACTGCTCCACTAGATCTGGAGACACAGGAACAGGGTTTGAATCTCAGTTCTGCCTTTGCTACTTGTGTGTCTTTGGGTAAGTCACTTTACCTCTGTGTGACTCAGTTTCCCCTCATTGAAATAAAGGAGTTGGATTAGACAGCTTTTGCAGTCACCTATGAATCTTTCAAAAACAACATGAGACATCTAAGAGAAAAGAATATTTAGAGATGATTTTTCTTTGTATTCTGGACATCCCAACTCCCTCAGGGTTCAGCAAAGGTCAAGAAGCCAGAGTTCTCTCACTCACTTGAACCATTATCATGACCCAGTGTATATGAAGTTCCTATAGTCTTTCCAGAACCCATTTCAGACCTCCAGAGAATGACCCACAAGGCTTGCCTCTCTACCCACCTCCAAGTGGATTCTGGGATCTACCTCCACCTTTCTTCCTCCTCTCCACTTATCTTCTTCAAGGTCCTGCTTGAGTATGAGCTACAAGCAGAATGGACATCAGAATCAATTCTTGAAGTCCACTCTGATACCCAGTTTGATGACATTTCCCAAAGTGGTACTTCCACAAATCAGTTGTGACTTCCGAGGATTCTATTCCATGTAAAAAGGGTGGCAAAAGTCCTCATAGGCAAAAGAAAACAAAAAAAAAAAAAAAGGAAGACTGGAAAACAGCAGAAGGAGGGAGCAAGATGAAAGACAATGGCCTAATCCACCAGTGTCAAACATGCAACCCACAGCATTCTTGAATGCTGAGGGAACCAGATTGAAATGCAATTGGGAAATGTTTAACAAAATAAATAAAAGCACCAAATCCAAAAATAAGTCAACATATGCCCACGGGGATCTTTATATATCCACAGTTAGTGACTGCCATTTCTATTGAACTTGACATCACTGGTCTAGTCCATAAACATGCATTTATTATCACAAAATGACAAGAACAATAACTACACTTTTAGTCCTTCATCTGTTTGGTCTATTGAGTACCCTCCAAAGTTCTTGATCTAAGAGTAAAGGCCCTTTGCAATCTAGTCCCAGCCTCCATCCCTAACTATCTTCTGTGTTTGTCTCTGTGTGTGTGTGTGTGTGTGTGTGTGTGTATGTATGTGTTTTGATACTGTATCTCCTTATCTAATCTAGGCTAGCACAGCAAACTCACAGACCTGATTTTACTACTGATTGGCAAAGAAGCTTTGCCTTGCCTCATTCCAGGCTTGAACTTTAATCAATCTAGTGCCTCTGTCCCTCTCTTCTTTGGGGCTCAACATTTTGATGCCAGACAGCAAGTGCAGATACCTAGTAGATAAATCCCAAGGAATCTCAGAACTCCTGAACTCAAGCAATCCATCAGCCTCAGCCGCATAGGCACCTTAGATACAGCCTCCTGGGTGTATATCCCTTTTCATATATCGCTATCTCTATCTCTGTCTCTGTCTCTATCTCTCCATCTATTTCTATCTATCTCTATCTCTTTATCTCTATCATCTCTATCTCTCTCTATCATCTCTATCTCTATCTCTCTCTATCATCTCTATCTCTATCTCTATCTCTATCTCTATCTAAATGCTTCACTCTCATCTATTTGTCTACCTTCATGTCTTTGTCCACTCCCCAGCCTGGAATGTTACTTTCCCCTCTCTGTTTTTAAGAACTATCTTTCTTACAAGACTTATTTGAAGCTCCAACCCCAGACAAGTTGAACAGCAGAAACCCCAGCAGCTTATACACTCTGAAACATAGCTTCAGAAACTGAACCTTCAGAAGTGCCTTCTCTGTACTCAGCCATGGTGTCTAGAGATTGAGTCACATCCCATGCCAAGCGGTCAGCACACATTTATTAAGCACTTACTCTATACCAGGTATCTGACTAAGTCCCAGGGATATAAAGAAAGACAAAAACATGGCCTTTGACTTCAACAGCAGTAAGGACAAAGACACATTTATTAAGTGCTTACTATGTGTCAGGCATTGTGCTAAGCACCAGGACTATGAATATGAAAAGAAAGACAGTTTTTGGCCGTGAGGAACTCACAGTACAGTGGCAGACACAACATCCAATTAATGGACATATGAGATGTCTACAGAGTCTTCTTAAGAAAGAAGGCCCCTCCCCCTGGGAAGAGACAGAAAAACTTCCTGCAGAAGGCAGAATTGGAGCTGAATACTGAAGGAAGTCAGTAGCAGAAGTGAGGAGGGAAGGGGGCAGAGAATAGCCATGTGACGTAATAAGTCAAATCTATGTAGAGCTTTAACATTAGAAGACCTCTCTGTGTGTTATAATGTCATTCATTCCCCGTAAGAACCCTTTGAGATGTTACTATCCCCATTTTACAGATGAGGACAGTGAGTCTGATAGAGGTTAAAGCGATTTTCCCAGAGTCACACAACTATGTTTGCCTAGGGTAGGATTTGAATTCTGATGTTCCTGACTCCAAGCCCAGCTGCATATGCATTATCTGCTTGTAAGGATAAGATGGGAGGGGGGCCCAAGATGATCTTAGCAGCTGCCTGCCTATGCATCCCCATTCCATGCCGAAAGAGATAAGGCAGCTCACAGACCCTGACCGCCATGATCGTGGAGGACCTCACAATCTGGCTGCATGGCAATGCTGATTCTCAAAGGCCATCCACCATTTTTTGCCTGTCTATAGGCATGTTTTAAAAACACACTGGGGGCAGCTAGATGGCGCAGTGGATAGAGCACTGGTCCTGGAGTCAGGAGTACCTGAGTTCAAATCTGGCCTCAGACACTTAGCACTTACTAGTTGTGTGACCCTGGGCAAGTCATTTAACCCCAATTGCCTCACTAAAAAAAGACCACGCTGGTTCTCACAAAGTGATTCCCACATTATTGGGCCACCACAAAGAGTCAGACACGACTAAGTGACCGAACAGCAACAGCTACACACACTAGGTCCTTAATCCAGTGTCTAACCACGTTGAATGATTCCCAGCTCTGTTTCCCAACTGACAGCATCCCAGAGGCTTTCAATGAATTCTGGCCCACCTCATTTCATCAGGAGGCTGACCCTGGTCTCCCCTGTCGGCCTGCCATCGCATTGACCTCAGGAGGCACATTATCTCTGGAAGGCAACTGTTAAAATGTACATATATTACACAGGAGCAGGAGGAGGCCCTCTGACCCTCTCCCATTAGCACAAAAGCCAAAAATAGTTGATCAGATTAGCTAACTGACACCTTGTCAGCTATGGGCACTCCAGTCCTGAGTGGCTGACATACAGTGTAGGTAATTTCAGCTGCAGTAGAGAGGAAATATGGCAGCTACCAGTAGATGGGGTTGCCAAGCATGAGAGTACAGGACCTAGGATTCCACAATGAGATGCTTTCTCTCCAGCCTGGGGTGCCACTCTACCCTCTTTGCATTTAAGTCCCGACTTTCTAGATAGGTGAATTCCCAAAAGGAGACAGGTGCCGAAATCAGGAAAGGAGTGTTGGAGATAGGGAATTAAATACATTTCAATCACTGTCAATTTTTGTTATTGTTCAGTCATTTCAGCAGTGCCCAACTCTTTCTGTCCCCCATTTGGAGTTTTCTTGGCAAAGATATTGGAGTAGTTTGCCATTTCCTTTTCAGACTCATTTTACAAGAAGAAGAAACTGAGGCAAACATGGTCAAGTGATTTGCCCAGTCACACAGCTGTTAAGTGTCTGAGGCCAGATTTGAATTCATGAAGAAGAGTCTTCTGGATTATAACCCTGGCACTCTATCCACTGTACCACCTGGCCCCCAAATATGAATTAAACTTTTATAAAATTCATTTAAAGTATTAATAATACTAACTTTATTTTGCTTAAAATAGCTTAAGTTCATCTATTTTTATGTGACAGAACCACCTTGGAGACAGTATGTGTTATTTCACACATAGACAGCGTGTGAAACTTGGAGTCAAAATGACCCAAGTTCAAATTGTACTCTAGACACAGTCACTGGGTAACCCTGGGCAAATAACTTCTTTTTGTTTCCTCATCTGTAAAATGGAGATAATAAATAGCACCTACCTCACAGAATTGTTGTTGGGGACAAAAAAGTTAACATGCGTAAGGTGAAAGCTTAAAATCCTGTATAAATTATAATTATTAATTATATAATAATAGTTATTGGTATAAATAATTTATTGTTATTTTAGTAAGGCATCAGGTCCTAAGAACAGAAGACTTGTCCAGAGACCAGCACTGATTTCTCCCTGTTGGTGTTACCTTGCTTTGAGTGGATTTCCTTCCCCTTGTAGGTACCTGTCCATCCTTCAATTTAGCTTGTCAATCCACTCAGCAGTGAGCATGATCTCAACTTTTGTTGGCTCCAGCAGATAATATGCCATACTTCCAGTGCTTAATAAATCCTTTTTATTAATAATTAATACTCAGTGTTAATGAGTAACCAATTACTAATGGTGATTATGATGACACTGAGCAAATGGTTATGGGCTTCCACAGGACAGTCCTCCTTGCTCCCCTCCAAATTACAGTCCTAAATGAGTTTACAGAATCTTGTTGTGACAGGTATAACCTCAATGTCTTCACTTCACAAGACAGTTGGATGGAATGAAATTCTGCTTTCAACAGATACATTTTCAATGTGGCACACAGGAAATTAAATGTGAAAGTATCATTAACATAGAAGACGTGTGTCTAATTCCCTACACGGGGTGCTGACAAACTGAGATTGTTTATCTATTGCTCATCATGGATAGATATCCTATGGGATCCAGTCTACTCCTTGAAACACAGTCTCTTTGCTTGTTTGGGGGGATGGGGGAAGAGGTAAAGACAGGGAAGGACATATGTTGATTACAATCCAGACAGAGTCAATGAGTCTCACAGCCAATTGGGACTTTGAAGATCACCTTACTTACTTACCCATGTGATCTTGGGTGAATAACTTTACTTTTCTAGGACTCAGTTTACTCATCTGTAATGAAATGATTAGAGTGTACGGCCTCTAAGATTCATTCCAGTTCTGTGGGTCTGTAGGGAGGTAATCTCAGAAGGAGGAAATTAGCAATTAGGGTAAGGAGGGGAGTTAGAAAGGCCTCCTCCAGAAGGTGAGATTTGAACTGAATCTATAAGAAGGCTAGGAAATAGAGGTGAGAAGGCATGTCTTGTATTTCTGTGTAGTCTCCTGCATTAGAATGCAAGTTTCTTGAGGAAAATAATCATGCTCCTGCCTTTCTTCATATTCCTAGCATTTAGCACAATGCTTGGCACATAGTAAGTCCTTAATGAAAGTTTATTGACTAACTAATAATAAAAGGTAGCTAGGTGATACAGTGGATAGAGCACTGGGCCTGGAGTCAGGAAGACTCATCTTCCTGAGTTCAAATCTGTCCTCAGATGTTTACTAACTGTGACCCTTGGCAAGTCACTTAACCCTCTTTGCCTCAGTTTCCTTATTCACAAAAGGAGCTGGAAAAGGAAAACCACTCTAGTATCTTTGAAAAGAAAACCCTAAATGGGGTCACAGAGTCAGACACAACAATAATAAAAGTTTATATTTTTGTGAATCTTTAAAGTTCTCACCAACAACATCATCTCATTTGACCCTCACAATTTCCCTGGAAGACAATTAATAAAAAGTGTTGTTTCCATTTTACAGATCGCTCTGACAATAAGCATTTATTAAGAACCTACATCAAGGGGGCAGCTAGGTGGTGCAGTGGATAGAGCACTGGCCCTGGATTTAGGAGGACCTGAGTTCAAATCCAGCCTCAGACACTTGACACTTACTAGTTGTGTGACCCTGAGCAAGTCACTTAACCCTCATTACCCTGCAAAAAAAATCCCCTACATCATGCCAGTCACTGTGCTGAAAAGACAAAAATGAAATAGGCCCTTTCTTCAAGGAGAGATTATATATTACAAAAATAATATAAGATAGTTTGAGACCTGGTGGGGATGGAAGTTGGAGATCAGGGAAGGCTTTGTGTATCAAGTGCAATTTGAGAGAAGTTTTTAAAGAAACCAGCGACTCTGAGAGGTGGAAGTGAAGAAAAAAAGCATTCTAGGCATGAGGTAGAGCCTTGCAAAGGTGCAGAAATGGGAGATGCCATCACATACGTGGATGCAATCTCAATTTGGCTTGGCTATCTCATAATGTAGCATGGCCTGTGCTTAATAAATCCACTCAGTTGATTTGTTGTTAATGGGTGACCAATTATGAAGGTAATTGGTAGCAGGTAGACCTGGATAGTTGAAGTATAGAGATCATTGAGAGGAGTATTTTATAAGATGATCAAAGAGGTAGGAAGAAGACGTATTTTGAAGAATTTTAAATGGGCAGCTATGGGATACCATAGTGTACAGAGCACTGTGTCTAGAGTCAGGAAGGCTCATTCTCCTGAGTTCACATCTGGCCTCAGACACTTACTGGCACTTAACTCTGTTTGCCTCCGTTTCCTTATCTGTAAAATGAGATGGAAAAGGAAATGGCAAACCACTCCAGTATCTTTGCTAAGAAAACTACCAATGGGGTCACAAAGTATTGAACGTGGCTGAAATAAAAAAACCAAATAGACAACAACAATAACAAAATGTCAGATGGAGGAGTTTATATTTGATCTTATAAGTAATGGGAGCCACTGGAGTGCATTGAGTAGGAGAGGGATGTGATCAGACCTGTGCTTTATGGCTGTATGGACTATGGATTGAAGTGGGGAGATTTGAGACAGGGAGATCAAATAGGGGTCTGTTGCCATAGACCAGGGGAGAAATAATAAGGACCTGTACTAGGATGAAAGTGGAGAGAAGGAACTATACATGAAAGATGTTTCAGAGATAGAAAACACAGAATTTGGCATCTGATTGGATGTATGGGGCGTGAAAGTGATGCATGATGCTAGGGCTGCTAAGCTACTTAACCAGGATAGTGGCACCATCAACAGTAATGGCTTTGGAGGAACAGACAAATTCTATTTTGAATACGCTAAGTTGAGAGGCCTATAAGATATCAATTTTAAAATGTCTGGTGACCAACTGGTCAGGCAGAACTCTGGAAAGACAAGGGCTGGATCTGTAGATTTGGGAGTCTTCTGCATAGAGTCTTCTTTGAACCCATGGGATATGAGGAGATCACCAAACGAGAGAAGTAAAGAATTAAAAGAGGACCCTTGAAAGAGCAGCACAGAATGATTCAGCATCCAAGCAAACCGAGGGGTCTGCAAGGAGCAGTCTGCCTAAGGCCATACAGCTGAGTGAGCAGCATCAAGGCCTAGACTCAAACCCAGATCTCCCGACTTCAAATAACCCAGGATTCTCTCCACTGTGTCACAGCTATCTTTTGCAGATTTGTGGGTGTCTATGTGTGTGTGTGGTTTTCTACATTTTTAAAAACCAACATAGACTAATTTATTATGTAGCACTTAACCACTAATCACATTTACTTAAGAATTCATCAAAGGAAAACTGATAACGAGATGTGTTATCACAACCTACAATTTTCAGCCCCATTTCAGAGTCTTGGTTGTCCTTGGGGATTTAGAACAAGGAAAAACAACAGTTACATCACCACCACATTCCCATTCGGCAGCTACGTTGAGTTCTTTTTTTTTATTTTATGAAACACCAGATAAAACACAGATGCCTACTTCATGTTGGTTGAGTTTGACTACTAGATTGCCTATACACAGTCCAAAAATAGCAAAAAAAAGGGGGGGGACTAGTGATAGCCCCCTATTATTTTGATAAAAGAAAGATCTTTCTTTTTTCAAAATAACTGCAGACTATCCATACCTCCCCCCCCTGCTTATACTTGTGGAATTTTTTTTGTATCCAAGTGTAAGACTTCACATTTATCTCTAGTGAGTTTCATCTTATTAGATTTCTCTACTATAGCATAGAAACCTCTGCACCTTGGAAGCTCACCCTACCCAGTGAACTACTTCTGCCATTAGAAGTACCCTTGGGGAAGGGAATAAGTATTTCTATAGTGCTTACTATGTGCCATGCATTATATTGTCTCATTTTATCCTTAAGACATTGCTGCAAGGTAGGTGCTGTTATTATCCCCATTTCATAGTTGAGGAAACTGAGGCAAAGAGGTTAAGTGACTTGCCCCAGGGTCGCATTGCTAGTAAATTAATCTAAGGCTTGAATTGAACTTGGGACTTCTGGGATCTGGGCCCAGCTTTCCGTGTACCATCAGGACCTCAAGCCCTGTGGCTTCTCCCTCTGATTGATTCCTCCCAGAACCTCTATTTTAAGGAAGATGCCCAAGTCAGCCATGTCTTTATCTCCCTCTAGACTGCATTGATGACTATCCACAGTCCTTTCTACTATGCCCCTCCTCACAGGGCATTTTCTTTGGTCTCCACTCCATTTCAGTCTCCTTTTTTGTGTTGTTTTCCCCTACTGGAATGGAAGTTCCTTGAGGGCAAGGACTGTCTTTTTTCTACTTCTATTTGTCTCCCTAGGGCTTAGCATGGTGCCTGGCACACAGTAAGTGATTAATTAATGCTTATTGATTTGACTTATGTTTCAGGGGAAGAAGGAATTCCAGGAGGCTCCAGATCTCAAAAAATGAAAGAAGAAGGGAGATCTGGTGGGAGGCATGGAGAGAGAGCTGGTGAGTCAAGCCCTGAGCCATGATGGTGTCAGAAAAGTGGGAACAGAGGGATGAAGCAGATGAAAGGTACCATGAAAACCCAAGAATGGCAAGTGGAATCCCCCCGCCCCTCTAAAGGGAAATCCCAGGGCTCTGCTTTATACATTGGTATCACTCCAATTAAGCCATTATCTTGTTGCTATAGATGCTTTTTCCATTGGTGAAGACTATAGGATCACAGATTTAGAGTCAGAAGGGAACTTGAGGTCATCATCCAATCAATGAGAAAACTGAATTGCAAAAAGCTTAAGTGACTTGTAGGGCCAGAATGGGAACCCAGGGCCTCTGACTTTAAATCCAGAGTCTACCCCTACGTATCCTCCAAAGAGCCTCTATCCCAAGTGCTTTAAGACTCTCTTCTGGGCCGATGGATCTCAAGCTTTTGTTGAACCTAAAAATCCCATTTTTAACAACAAAAAATGGCCTAGACATGATGGTAGTTGTACTGTTAGTATTGGTTGGTTAAAAAAAAAAAGCTATAAGATGGCAACGAAAAGAAAAGAAAAATGCTGCTAGGATTCAGTAATACCTTTAATTTGTATTTTACTAAGCACAATAGTGTCTACATATATCATACATTTTAAAAAATAGTGATAGATATATATATATTCAAGACATTATTTATTCATTCTTCAGAAGTAAGGTTTGCTTGCTTATTATGCTGTCACGCTACAAATTTTGTTGGAGCTAAATAAAGAGCAAAATGATGTTTGGTGGGCAGATACATCCTAAGCTTCTTGGCCTAAGTTAATTCTCACTCTAGCTATATAACTGGCCTTCTCCAAACAGACTTTTATGATATTTGTGATGCCATTTCTTGCAAATAAATTATCATTAGAAATATGTTATAGCCTACTCATATTGAGTCTGAATCTCTTCATTGTACATAACCTGCAATTTTTACTTCGTTCTTTGGAGGTGTTCCACTCTTTGCAACCAAGTTATACAGCATCACCAGTAGAATACTGGTGTTAAGGAGAGATAGTTTTTTGTGTGTCAGAAAACAGCCCAGGATCTCCCTTTCAATTTCCCAATTGCAAACCTGGTACTTTTGTACCTCCTATTCAGTTCTGGGCCCAGCTCATTGTTCATCTGCAGTGCTTGACATAGATGGATAGCGTCAAGTCAAATAAACTTCTTCACTGCCTTGGACTACTTCTCACATTAGAAGTACCCTCCATCCTCAGGGCTTCTTCCTCTGATTGTCTGGTTCCTTCCACACCCTACAGAATGCCCAAGCCAATCATGTCTACATTGGTCTCCAGGCAGCACTCCTGACTCTCCAAAGACTTTTTTAGATCCAGCCTAATGTTCTAGCCTGTCAAGATCATTCTAGATCAGACATCACTGTGGTGGCTCTCCCAACTTTGCGTTAGCTGCAAAGTTGATAAGCATACATATCATGAAATTACATCATGTTAAAAAGGACCTAAGTCTAGAGTGTGAGTATTCTTCACTGTTTTTTGTTTGTTTGTTTTGTTTTGTTTTGCTTTGTTGTAATGTGGGATAACTGAAGGGCTTGGATTCTAGGAGAAGAGATCCCCTAGCCTTGCCACAATGACTTCCTATCATTCTGTCTATGGATTGGCCGAATGGTATACTACTTCCTCCCAATCATAATGTTCCAGCACCAATGTCCTCACCAATTATGCAGATTTATCAGTTTGGTCAGACATGCACCAAGTATAAAACTGATTGTCTATGCTAAATAATCTCTGACCTTTAATTTTAGACCTAGGAAAGGTCTTTAAAATCATCTATTCCAACATTATCCATTTAGAGATAAGGAAAATGAGGTCCAGGGGAGCAAAATAACTTGTGCAAGAGACAGTCAACTAATGGCAGGAGCAAGACTTGATCTTACAGTTCCTGGCTCTCAATCCCTTGTTCTTTTGTATGACAGAATAATGTGCATAAAATAACACATCAGAAGACAGAAGAAAATACAGAAATCATTTCACTTAGTAGAAAGTGCACTGGAAAGTACACAGGAACAGGGCATTGGACCCGCCCAATGAGAAGAGAGTCACATTTCTATTGGCTATAGGACTGAGGTTACAGAGGTACAACTCAGCCACACACTAGCTGTGTTAATGATGCTCTATGGACTTCAGTCTCCTCATCTCTAAAATGAGAATAACATCATAATTCACTTCCTATGTCACTGGTTTCCTGAAGAGAAATATTTTGAGCTTTAAAGCATTATCTAAATATGAGATTTGTAGAGGGTCCCCTTTTCTGAAACCCCTATGTTAGAAAAAAAACACAAGTCAGCCATCTGTCATTTCTAATTTTCTGAACTTTCACACCTTGCCCCTATTCCTTGCCTATTCACTCAATCACTTTTCAGTCTCCTTTATTATCTTCCCCATTGGAAAGTAAACTCCTTGAGGACAGGGATTATTGTTTTGTTTGTATTTGTATTCCCAACATTTAGCATAGTGCCTGACACATAGTAAAATAAATAAATGTCTATTAATCCTTCCTTCCTCCCTTCCTTCCTATTATTAATTATAATTTAATTTAATTTAATAATTTTATTTTCTGATAATTATTAATTGTTGTAATTATCATGTTGACTTGATGCCAAAATATGAAGTTTTAGTCTGAATGCAGATTAGGATCTAGGATGGCATTACCAGTTACTACCCTGCCTTCACCCCTTCCTCACATGGCATTTTGAATGTGTCACAAAATCCTTTGGTTGAGGTCAGAAGATACATTTCAATGAAAGCACACACTTTTCATCACTGCCACTAGTCCAAACGCATAAGTTTTTACAAAATCAGAGACTCTCAGATTTTAGATGTCATCTACTTCCATTTCATTGCCATGGGGTAGCTAGGTGGTTCAATGGATGGCATACCTGGCCTGGAGTCAGAAAGACTCATTTTCCTGGGTTCAAATCTGTCCTCAGACACTTACTAGCCGTGTGACCCTGGGCAAGTCAACTAACATTCCTTGCCTCAGTTCCTCATCTGTAAAATGAACTGGAGAAGGAAATGGCAAACCACTCCAGTGTCTTTGCCAAGAAAATCTCAAATGGGGTCATGAAGAGTCAGATATGATTAAAATGACTGAATAACAACAAGACTTTCATTTTTGCCCTACAGAAAGATATCTTCTTGGAGTTGCATGAGTGAGTATTTTGGGACATGGGGAAGAAAGAGCAATAAAAAGTAAGAGTGTGGGAGTATGCCCATTGGGATTGTTTTATTTATTCATTTTATTGAGGGCTAGCCTTGGATGGGACTTGTATGGGGCTCCAACAGAGGACAACTGTCACTACCTAAGTTTAAGTGTCCTTTAGGGGTTACCTGAACATTAAGGAGAGGGCCAGATGGGCAAATGGAAAAATGAGAGATGATGATGACTTATATCATACTATTTACAAAGCTCATTTCTTATCGCCTTGTGAGGTAGTTAATATAAGTCAAATATACACATTTCAAGATGAGGAAGTTGAAGACAACAATATGTAAACTATGACTAGCAGTTCAGAATAATGGGAATTTTCTCAGCCAGGATCATCTCATCTTGGCATCAATGATCACATGTCAGAGGTCATCTGGAATCAAACGATTCCATTTCTGACTTTACCTACTGATGCATCATGTGGTCTTAATCAAGTCACTTAAAACATCTTGGTATCTGTTACATCCCTAAAGAGGTAATTTTATTGCTGACTGCATTCCCAAAATATCAGATCTAACAGATGCCGGATGTCCCATAAGTAGCAAATACCATGATGCAATTTGGTCAAAATGCCTAGAGTTTCCCAAGTCTTTGTTGCTTTAGACTCTAAAACAAAATAAAATCTGGTTGTTTTTTCTCCTGGGTCTCTTATGAACAGAGTAAGTGGACAAAGTGTCATAGTTGATAAAGAGCCAGATGCAATGTCTAAGTTTGACCATGGGTTCAAGAGCTGCCTCTAACACATACTGACTGTTATCCTTGATAAGTCGCTGAATCTCTTGATACTCTAGGAAATATTCTAGATTGCAGAGAAGATGCTTACCTGTCTTGGTAGAGTTTCTTTTCTTAGGAATGTCCCATCCCATGAAATCATAAGTCTAATCCCTATTCCTATCTCTGCCTTCATGAATGACATTTAATGATTATAATAATAGCTTCCTCAAAGTCCAAGTCATGATTCATTCTATTAAAGAAGGAGAATGCTAAGCAGGGTGATATATGGTGAGGACTTCTTGTGACCCAATACTGCTCTGGTAGCTGCCCCATGGCAATGAACGGAAGTAGATGACATCCAAAATCCAAGAGTCTGATTTTGGTAGAAATCCTGAAATGCTGCCCAATTGGGTTCCTATTAACTGACTGATTGGATTAGCATCCTTATCCATGGTATGCAACTGTTTCCAAGCTTCAAAAATAGATAAGGTGATATAGGTTGCATCATGATGATCACAATGATCAGCTTGACCCAAAGGAAAGTGGAATTGTGTTCTTTAGTGCAATGGTACCCCAAGAAAGCATGATCTGCCAGAACAAATCAGAAACACAGCTATGTAGCCTACTGGGAATCTTAATTCGGATGGAACTGACCACTAAAATGGACAAAATATGAGTTGTCCAAGGAATAAACTGAAGACATTCATATTTACATTATATACCAGAGCTACATCATAACAAAATTGGAACCAAATCTACCCATCATAGATGAGGGCTTCATACTACTTTTTACTAAATGGTACTCGTGACCTCAAATCATAAAACAACATATAGCTAACCACCACAAGGCAATCACAAAAACAAAAACAGAATTTCATTCCTATGCTTAGATTTCATGAAATCAGTGGATTATTAAATTCGGAATATGCAACAGTTGGGAACCTGAAGTCATTGAAAACCTTTACTTAATGACAAGCCCAGAAATTATATCTAATAATGTAAAAGGTGACAAACACAAGTCTAACATCTCAACTGATTTGGAAAGCAGATGAATATTTTCAGAATGTAATTCTGGAAAATTCTGTTTAAATTTGATGGCTTGGATCTAAGTAGCGGGTCAACTATACAAACACCTTCTTCATCTCCTGGGCTCTAACTCTTTCTCTAATGATATGAGGTCATTTGGATACCACATATATAAAATTCTTAAAGTACACCAAAGAAAGACAAAGATGAAAGGTTTTAAACTTGAGTCTGCAGATCAAATTAAAGCAAGAGATGAAGACAATAACTATAAATACCTTGTCATCCTCTAGGCAAGTAGAAGGTTGTGGCTAAATATGTTAAGAGACTTAGTGGCCTCCAGAAATCAATGATGCATCAGAAGAACACATTTAAAGCAATTAGCACCTATACAATACCAGTATTCATGTGCACTTTTGGCCCTATGAAATGGAAAATAATATATTCAGACAGTATCCTAACAAAAATCCCATACAATATTAAAGAAACATAGAGCCCATCACTCTAAGACAGGCATAAAGAGATGAATACTTCTTCAAAATTGAGGAAGAAGATTGATAGTCATTCTCAAAGCCCATGATAAACAGATCAAAACTGTACAGAAATACTTTGGGAGCAAGCAGACATCACTTCTCTGAGAAATAGTATAGGTTGACAACAGGGACACTTTATTTGATTTCCTGAATTTAACTGAAAGTGGTTTACCTTCAGATGGGGATTATGAAACAGCTAATATCCAAGAATAGAATCACAAGCCCCTCCTTGGGTGACAGCTACTTGATCGCAGTTAACAAGAAGTAATGGCTGTGTAGAGAGGGTTTGTGGAAACAGAAAAGTATACAATGGCAATTCGGGACCATGTCATCATCACCAGAAATTACAGAAGAATCATCCTTAAAGATCCTGGACTTAGCTAGAAATGTAGATTGTTCAAGGAAATGCTATATTACATCACTGTAGGCTTTAAAGATTTAGCACCTATTGAATTTCTAGGAAGACATGATCTGGTGGCTAGAATTACCCATAGAAACTTGCTGTCTTTCATGGATTCAGAGATGATAACTGCTCCCTGATCCCTATACTGTAAAAACACAGACTTCAAACCATACTGAAGAAAAATCAAACAATAAACTGCAGGAACTTGAATATTATGATAGACTCAACTCTTTCCCCCAAACATAAACAGAACACTGATCCATAAAAATGTAAGAGAAATGTTTTTAATATATCACTGTTCCAAATACTCACAATTCCCAAGTTCTATGGTATAAAAAGCTTTCAATATGTAGAGAACTAAGAAAAGAATTCAAAATCATGTGGCTACTGCATGGGGGTGCAGCTAGGTAGTGCAGTGGATAGAGCACTGGCCCTGGAGTCATGAAGACCTGAGTTCAAATCTGGCCTCAGACACCTCCTAGCTGTGTGAACCTAGGCAAGTCACTTCACCCTGTTTGCCTCAGTTTCCTCATCTGTAAAATGAGCCAGAGAAGGAAATAAACCACTCCAATATCTTTGCCAAGAAAACCCCCAATGGCACCATGAAGAGTTAGAAACAACTGAGCAAGAACACTGGATGAGATGTATGTCTGACTGCTACTGGAGTTTTACCAGAGGAGGCCTTCCATGAGCCTCTGGAGGATGAGCCCAGACCTGGATGCTTTTATGTAACAACAAAAAGCAGATGTTTCAGTCCTAGTCCAAAGAATATTAAATATAAAATAATAATGGAAGAATAACAACTTGTTCTAATATGGTTTCTATCTGAAGAACATTTTAAAAAGGATAAGGACAAGGTGATAACAACAACAGTATCATTGAATATAATATAGTATTAAATATAGAGGACTTGTCCCAGGTCTGTTTTATCTAAATTCTATCAAGCAAGAAGAGAATGCTAAAAAATGATAACTTTGCTGTTGTTATCCTCGTTGCTATTGTTATTATTATTATTAACAAAAATCAATCAACAATGACCATACACTTATCTAGGACCTCCAGTGTGCCAGGTCTCCTGTTTGCTGTTAGGGAGATAATGACAACAACACCAACACCAAAAACAACTCCCCTTTCTGCAGCATTTTGAGCTCTCCAAAATGCTTCCTTCTCAACTACTCCATAATATGGAATAAACAGGAAGAGACCATATAAACCCTTATCACAGATGATATACCTAGAGCTAGAAGGGCCTCAGAAGTCATCTAAGTCTTCATTTTATAGATGAGGAAACTGAGCCAAAGAAAAGGGAAAGATCCACCTGAAGTTCTCAAGATATTTCAGAATGGAAGAGAATCACTATTTCATTAGTCTCACACCCGTCCAACTTCCTGCCATAGCTTGCTTTCTTGATGCCCAAATGACAGAATTACTTGCTAGCATTGAATTGGGATGCTTACACAAAAATTCTTTGGGAGGTCAGCACATGAAATGGCTAAGCACTCCTGAAGGGTCCTTCCATTCCATTGCCTACAATGAGACTAAAGAGACAGCAGCTTAAAAATCCACCTTGGTTGCATAATGAATCGCTCTTCAGGAACCCTGTTATTGCCTTTAGAATGCAATTAAAAACCAGCCACAGCAAAACCAGGTGTCTTGCTTTAGCAGTATTTTTTCCTCAGAGGACTTCAAAGCACCGTAATGGCATACGGCCACATGCCCCTGGTGAAAGGAGCAAACGATTCACTCTTAAATGCTGAATTAACTCTTTATTTTAATAGATGACTTCATTTAGACAGAGTAGGGCAATATCCTTAAAATGGACTGTGCAAAATCCCAGGATGTTATCCCATTTGGTAGAGTTTGGGGGGATATATCCCTCAGTGCAATAAGGAGAGTGTACATTGCATTAGAGATGAAAGGGAGCTTTGAGGTCATCTAATTCAACAACTTATTTTATAGTCAGGGAAACTGAGGTCCAGAGCAATTGTGATCTGCCCAGGGTAACACAGGAAGTGACAGTGGCAGGATTGGAAACCAGGTCTTCTGACACCAAGTCCAGAGCTCTTTCTATTGCACCACTCTGTGATTTCCAAACAGGGATTTCATCTTCTGTAATGGGAAAGTGGAACCATTGTGTGTCTAATAGTTCTGTTTCCCTTTCTTCTTCTCCTTGAATCTTTGCTCCTCTTTCAGTGTCTCTCTATTTCTGATTTTTCCTCTCTCTTTTTAAAGCTGCTTTTTCTTTCTCTGGGTCTGGGCTACTTTGGCTTTAGTCCTCATTGGCGTGGAGATGTACCATTTCTTTTCTATGACATGCCTCCCTCTGTGTCACTGTTCTTGGGCTTCTTGCTGTAGTTGTCTATTTCTCTTCCTAGATAATTTCCATTCTTCTTCTTCTTCTTCTTCTTCTTCTTCTTCTTCTTCTTCTTCTTCTTCTTCTTCTTCTTCTTCTTCTTCTTCTCCTCTCTCTCTCTCTCTCTCTCTCTCTCTCTCTCTCTCTCTCTCTCTCTCTCCTTCTCTTCTCCACTGTAACATATCTCCCTCTTCTCCATTCAAGCACAGCACCGCATTACAACACTCCCATGCATCCCTTTTTTTCAGCTGTTATATGAACTCTTCAAGGCATTTGATAAGACAGATTGTCCAAAGAACCCTAAAAGGGATGAGCACACAAAGGAATGTTCTAACCCCAAAGTACAGAGTTCCTGCTAGGCCAGTAGGCAAATCCTTGATTGGTCCTGGGAGGGGGGACAGGGCAGGGGCACCTTGTTTTCACATCTCAAGGTGCTACCCTGGAGGTCTAGAAGAATTATAATCCTCATCAGTAGACTCAGGTCCATTACCTCCTTCCTCTCCCTGAGGGATGTGGGAGGTTGACAGGACATACCTATTAGTAACCTTGGTTTAGAGCTGGGGAAATGGAGGCACAAGGAGGTTAAAAGCCCAAGGTCACCCAACAAGTCAATGATGGAGCTGAGAAAAGAAGTCAGGTCAGCCAGTGTATGGTTAACACCCCATCCTAGTTCTCAGCCAGCTAAGCCCTGAAGCCTCAGAGGACTCATTAGTTATTTTTTTTAAGTTGAATAAAAAAAAAGTCCTCTCTCTAGATTAAGTCATCCTGGCTTCAAATTTCTAAAGCTGCTTCTCTCTCTCTCTCTTTTTTATTCAGCATTTGAAATGTTTTTAAGGGTTTATTTCAAACACCTTTCTTTTTGAACCGATTGTTCAAAACTTTCATTCCACTTTGTCAGTGTTTTTTGTAGTCTACTCTGATTTCTAAAAGGTTTTTATTTCTTCTCTATTAGCAGCCGCCACCTGCTTACTGTTTGGATGGGTTTTGCTTTATTTTCTTTGCTTTCATCTATTGAAATGGATGAGAAAAACCTTCGGTAATGAACCTTGTTTCCAGTTTTTCCCCTAACCTCCCCTATTTTTATCTCCTAGTGCAACCACTGAGAATGGAGGAAAGGAATGGAAATATGCCAACATGTGGATAACTCTATGGGAGTTTCACAGCATTTCCAACCAGGTTGGGGAAAGAGGTGTAGTAAGAGGAAAGTGGGATATCTCCCATCATGCTTTAGAAACTACCTATTGCCATCTTCTATGGTGTCTAGGTGTAAGTGAACTGTTTGGTTGGGTGGGGCAAATCTCAAACACGGGCAAAGAATGTGCCTGAGATCCTTTATGAATGGAATGCACTGCTGGCCATAAAGGGCATGTTTTCCCTATCTTCCCTATCCTATTGAATATCAGGCAAGACTTCTTTAAACAGGACAAGCCAATGTGACCATTTGGTTGCTCATACATTAGACTTTGCAGGAATTTTGTGACTGTCATTAAACTCATATCTTGACAGTCTTTTGTGGGGAAAAAGACAACAAGGCCCTTTGGAGGCAAATTTGTTATTTCATTATCTCAATGTAGGGCAGGATGTGGAGTGGATAGAGGGCCAGTCTTGGGAGTTGGAGAGACCTTTGTTCAAGCCCTGACTATGACACATAATGACTAGATAACCCTGGATAAGTCATGTAACTTCTCTCATTTCCCCAGGTAAATCCTGAAGACTATAAGTTAAAAAGGAGTTGCAGGTTTGTATTAAAGGAGGGTTTTTCCTACTGATTAGGGTGCCCTATATCAATAAAATCACAGGTCTGGACAGAGTGAGAGGGGGAGAGAGAGAGAGAGAGAGAGAGAGAGAGAGAGAGAGAGAGAGAGAGAGAGAGAGAGAGAATAGATTGACCCCATAGCTGAAAACAGTCTTTCAAATAAATATAAGTATTTTATCAGCTCACTCTGCCCTCAGGGTAGTCAGCTAAATGAACTCAATGTTTCTACACTACCCATCTAGCAGAAATAGTTACTGACTCCAGATGGGTGGGCAAGTGGCCATTTGCAAGGGTGAGTTACATATTCTGAGGCTGCTCAATTATTCCAGGTTTTGACCTTGGCAAATTATTCCAGTTTTGAGACTGCCACTGGTTTCCCATGTAAAAACAATACCTGCTCTGTGTGTTTGTGTCAGAAAGCATGTGGGCCCCAGATGAAATAGCTGAGGGAATGTGTTAACGGTGTGGGGGGGTAGCAGAACATAAGCAAGTGTGGGGGCTCTAGTCTTGTTGGGGCTACTTGGGCAGGAATCACACCTACTGCTGAAACACTACAGATGTGTAAACAAAAGGAAGGAAAGAACAGGAAGGAGACTACACACTCTGGTGATCTTGTGGCTTACTATGGCCAGTGATGGACCTTGTCTGGTTCTTACAGCACCAAGAAAGCTAAGACAGAAATGAAGAATCTCCTCCTCCTCCTCCTTCTTCTTTCTTCCTTCTTCTTCTTCTTCTTCTTCTTCTTCTTCTTCTTCTTCTTCTTCTTCTTCTTCTTCTTCTTCTTCTTCTTCTTCTTCTTCTAAGCAGTATATTCTGAGATCTTAGGTCCCTCCTCACCCTTTGTTCTCTCTCTCTGGTAAGGTGAACTTCAGACCTCTTTTGTCCCCCAAGCAGAAGGACAAAAATCCAGAGGGTCTCAGGTCCTCCCTCTAAGTCTTTGGTGCTAGGAGATTCACCTGCATCTGGCCAAGCAGGTCAGTAGAGCCCCTCCCTAGCTCTCTCTACTTCTCTATCCCAACACTAATTAGTAATGCAATCCCACAAAGAGCGAAGCTGCCTGCCACCTCCCCTCACTCCCAGTGATTTATGTTCAATTTGTACAAATGGAGAAAATGAGATTTCAAATTTCAATGCCATTTCTGCAATGAGGTGATTAAAAGAGAGAGAGGTATCGCCTTCTACTGTATAGAATATTGATCCCACTGCTATTTTCCTTTGCAATAACCATTAGCTCAGTATTATTTGCAAACCTCTAATGTGAACCTGGAGATGTAATTTACATTTGTGCTTCACTTATTTGCTTTAACAAAACAACACAAAAGCTTTGGGTCTTTCAATCTATCTATATTGTCAATAAAATTAGCAGCTTGAAGGGAAAAATTATATTCAAAACCATAACTTCCCATTAACTACCACAAGACACAACACATTTTTCAAAAGAGAGACAGAGAAAGAGAGAGAAAGAGATAGGGAGAGAGGGAGGGAGGGGGGAGAGAAAGAGTGTGTGGGCAGAGAGGGAAAAGAGAGAGAGAAATAAGGAGAGGACAGAGAGAAAAAGAGAAAAAGAGAAAAAGAGACAAAGATAGAGGCATAGAGAGGAAGAGAGAGCTAGGGAGGGAGGGAGAAAGAACAAAGAGAAGGAGAAAAAGAGAGGGAAAGGGAGAGAGAGAGGAGAAGGAGAAAGGAGGGAGAAAAAGAGGGAGAGAGGAAGAGAAAGAAAGAGAGAAAGAGAGGGAGGGAGAGGGAGAGAGACAGAAAAAGAAGGAGAGAGACAGAGAGAGAGAGACAGAGAGAGAGAGAGGGAGAGAGAGAGAGGGAAAGAGAAAATCTTTCCTTCTTGTTTATCATCTCAAGGGCTCAAATTCAATTCAAAATCTTAAAATAAAATGCTAACCCCCCTTCTCTTATTTGGCTTGGCTTGGGGCCTCAGGCCTTGCAGGGAAAATTTGGAGTCCAAGCTCTTTGAGGGTGTCTGGGGAGGAGGCCGAAGTCACACAAGAGCCAAGTGAGCCAAGTGCCGGCACACGCCTTAGCTCTGAACCCAAGGCTTCACCCCCCCCCACCCCCCTACCCCCAACCAGGCACGATTCCTGCCTGAATCCCCTTAGTAACCAGGACAAAGTACATCCACGCACATCCATCCATCCACACGTGCAGGGCCTGGTCACAAGCGCTTCCCCCAGAGGCTTCCCAAAAGAGAAGGGAGGGCAATTCTGGAGGAGGGGGGAGGGAGAGGGGGGGAAAAGAAAGAAAGAAAGGAAAGGGGGAGGTAATCAAGAAATAAAAGAGCAAGCCTGTGCTAACCCTATTCAAGTGGTAGTTTGTCAGCCCCTGACTCTTAACAAATAGGACCCGGCAGCAGCCCTTTCTCATTGCTTCTGTCTCTGCAAACACATCAGCTGCCTACCACTGCCTACTGGAGTCTGGAAGATGAGAACAAGAAAAAAAGGGAGAAAGAAAGAAAGAAAAAAAAAAAAAAACTAATGACCCATAATTGCCATGATAGTGGAATAGGGGCCAGGCAGCTGTTTTACATTCCTGGTATGTATAGTATGCAAATATCTACAAAGGCCCGACACAGTTTCTCTATTGTGGATCCTGAGGGTAACCAAATTAGCCTTTGGCAGCCATGGTAATTGGGAGGTACTGTTCCCATTAGGAGTCCTGCAAATTATGAAGAAAAATGGACCGAGGGCTTTGTCACAAATAATAATACCAAGAAGAAAAGAGCAGGCGTCTGTCTTTTCTTTCCTTCCCTCCCCCCACTCTCTACCCCTCGCTTTTTTTTTTTATTTCTACATTGTGCTGTTAATACCTTGCCATTTAGTAATAAGAAAACAGTCTCAATCCTGCCCCCCCCACACCCACTACCCCCAGCTAGACTGATCTTGGACTTTTTTTTTTGCTAGAATGTCAGGTTTGCAGGACAACATGTGGAATGGCAGGAGAGACCCCCTTTGTCAAGCCCCTTGATCTGGGTTTCAGTTGGTAAGAACAGAATATTGGGGTGGATAGTGTTGGCCTTGGGTTGTGGACAGATAGGAACAAGGTCCAAGTCGTTATCAGGGAGAGGATGTTCTTTCCAAGGATCCCTACTGTCTGAATTCTACCTAAGGCTGAGAGAGTATCTGTCTACTGCCTTGTAATTTGCCTTTATCTTCCATCTCATTCCCTGTCTTCGGTATTTGAGGGTCTATGGGTTAGCTTGAATCCCTGAGCAAGTCAGATTCCAAGGCCATTCACCTCCAATCATGAGCATTATGTCACAAACTCAAGTAGAAAAGGTCTGGAGTCTTTAGCCCTGGGCCTTCCCTCGAGATGGTCTAATTCCATATCCCCAGGAGCTTGACTATTGGTGACCAGATGGGTCATCGGAATATCAGATGACACTGGGATGAGATCAGGCTTTTGTGCAGTGCCACGGATGAGGAAAGACAAATGGTCAGCTTGGGGCTGACTTGCCAGCCAAGTGGGTAACTTGGTTTGGGGGGCAGAGGGCAAGCTCTATCCTTTTTGAGTTCTTGGTTCTTCCATTTCTCATGTACGGTTAATTTTTTAAAAATAAAACGAACTTTGACCTATAATTAATTCTCAGATCTCCTTATCTCAGTCTTCTTACTTTGGTAGCGGAGTTTTCCCCATTACAAAAAAAAATTGGGAATCCAATGCCTTTTGTTTACTTTCCTCCAACTAAGTAGCAATGTGTCTAATTTTTACTAAATTCATACATGTAGTAAAACAGCACCTTGTTAAAACACCAAAGGTGTTAGATCCTTCTGTGTTTGCCTGGTGAGAAAGGTACTACCACCTACCTAACATGGCCAAATCCAAACTGAATTTCCCATATGCAAAACAGCTTTGCATCGAATCTGAAACACAGTCAGAAACCAGGTCACAAAGGACCTCACCAATTTTGTCCTCCAGAAAGAGGGAGGAGAGAACTTAAAACTACTTTTAGGTACTCAGAAAATTCACAAAGAAATACTAAAAAACAAACAAACAAAAATTACTAGGGTGGGCATATGCCCCAAAGCCAAATTGAGGCCCCACACAATACATGCCCACTGAATGAAAGAAAGAACGATGACCATGAATGCCATCATCGGCTAATCTAGACAATCCAGTCCAGAATGCAGTTTTTAAGATTTTGCATCTTGTAAATACATGGGCCTATAAGGATGTTGAGCAAACCCTTTGTCAATAAGATGGTACAGATCAGCTAGGGGCTCTGACATTTTCTATTGAAACTTATAATCTGTAACTCAAATGTTGAGTTCACACCAAAGGAGTTCAAGCTCAAAGGCTTCTCAGGAATGAAGCTGCTCCCACTCAGGGCGTTTTTTTCTTGAAACATCTTAATTTGACTTATTTCCAGCCCTACCTCAAGAACCCTCCAATTCCAAGCAAGCATCAGACTTCCAAGTTATTACATACAACAATAACTCTTCATAGCTGAGTTTATGGAGAGACAATAACACTTTCCACTCTAGTGCTTCCCTCCTTTTCTCAGAGTCCTAGCCTGAGTGTTGGAACTTGCCCCCCAAAATATGGTAAAAAGAATCTGGGTTTGCTAGGGAGTCAAGCAAACTTCTGGTGAACCCTACGTTTCTTATGAATTTATACAATCACTCCACTCTGTGATTAAGCCTCCCCCCACTCCAGGAAGAGAAAGAACCCATCGAGAGAGTGGAAACTTACCCTTCACCCCAGACCTGCCCAGTCCATAGGAATCACCATGACAAAAGTGAGGTATGGCATTGCATCTCTAGCCTCATTTCTCCTTGGTTCTAGCCTATGCCACATCATGCTCATCTTTTCCCCAGCATCCCACTGGGTCACTGTCACTACCTCCAGGGCTAAACAACAACTCTCCTTTTCTCTGGCCCATGGGAGACTCGGCATTGCCTGAGCTCTGTGGCTCTATCACCCACCATTGTTGCTATTTCTGCCCTGTCACAGCTATCTGCTTTGCTTTCTTCAAGAAAGCATGTTACACTTCTTACAATGAAATGAGACAACTAGGACCAATTGCTGCTGGGCTAGGAAATATATTTCTAGCTCTTTTTTTTTAGTTAGGCCCAGAGCAACAGACACAAAGCAGCCCTTTGGGGACCTGTGAAGACCCCTTTACTAACTTATCTCAAAAAATAGTCCCTGAGCTAGCTGAGTTTAGGTAAAAGAATTCCAATGTTCCCACCTGTCACTCTCTGTATCTGAGAGTTTTAAGAAAGGGCAGGAATTAGAGGATGAGAATATTTGCACAGAGTTGTTGCAGGAATATTAATTCTCTATATATAATGGAGGGGGGGAGGGTTGGGCAGTGAGATATAGTGGTTTAGAGAGCACTGGTCTTGACTTTAGGGTATACATTTAAACCCAAACTCTGAAACTTACAGCTAAATGACCTCAAACAACTCACTTAACTTTTACCTCAGTTTCCTCATCTGTTAAAGGAGAATAGTAATGTATCATGATACTATGTATCATTGTGATGGAAGTACTTGTAAAATTTAAAACACCAGAAATAGAAATGTTATTACGATCAGCTGACTCAATTGTTATTATCTATTGTTTGTTGTAACCCATCCATCCATCAAGGCTCAATTTACACTGATTTAGGTAGTACTCTAAGTTTTCCTTATGACAATCCTAGGAGGTAGGTAGTGCAAGTGTTATTATTTCCATTTTACAGATGAAGAAACTGAGTATCAGACAGGTTATGGTATTTGTCAAGGGTCACATCCTTGAGCTGGGTTTCACACACTACTTCTGGCAAATCTTTGTGAAATGCAATAAACCCAGTTTCTCCTTATGTACCTATCAAATTAAGTCATTCTGACAAAATCTCCAAAACTTCTTTGAGGTTTCCAAGCATACATATCTAATTTTCTCAGCTGAATGAATGAGATGTTCTATAAGATGTATAGCATTTTTCCTGATTTAATTGAATTTACCAGTATGACAGAATGCTATCATTCCATGATTCAATGTTTTTTTTCTTTTAAATTTGCCCTTGACAGTAAGCGAATTTCACCTCTGAGTCTAATTCCAGAGGAAAGGAATAACTAGCACTTTTGACACATGGGGCAGGAAGCATGAAAAAAAAATTTCAAAGACAAATTCATTTGAGGGGGTATGGGGAAGGGAGACTACATAACACAAACTTCCTCTACCAGAGCAAATCAGGACCAAGGCAGCATCTTCTAGTCTTAAAGCATTGCTTGGAGACAAGGAAAAGTGCCATTCACACAGCCAGTATGTGTAGTTCCACTCACTAGCCTTGTGACTTCCCAAACCAAACTACCTTCTCATGGACCAGTCATTTCTGTCTATTAGAATGTAAGTTCCTTGAGGACAGGGACTGTCTCTGTCCTCAGTTCCAAAGTGCCTGGACATAGAATAAGTTGCCTAATCTAAGAGCTTTTTCATTCATTCATCCATTCCAAGTCACTACACAATACTGCCTTTTCCTATTTTAATTGGGATTATCCATTTTTCTTCCTCTCTAGAGTCTAAGGATAAATACCCTGGGCCCCAGTTGCCACACCCTGGCTGTAGCTTGGTCCCAAAGATTCAACTCTACATATCAAACACACCTCGGATCCTTGGTTTGTCTGTTTCTATTACACTTGCTGCTAATTGCAAGGGGAGCCTAAGCTTTACAAGTCTCCCTATTCTCTCTAAGAGAAGCTTCCATGGCCACACCCACCAGGCAAACTCCACTCCTTCCCTACTCCATTATGCAATGCTCAAGACAAGGTCTTAGTGCTAGGAACTACAAACTATCAAAGCTCTCCAGACCCAACATTGGCTAGAGGGAAAGAAAAATGCCTAATGCTAAGGAGACAGAAACAGTTAATGGAGTAATTGAATCCAGTCAGAGATGAGACCAAACACCAATAATAGCGCAGGAGGCCTGTCAGCAACTTAATCAGGGCTCTCCTGGCATGGGGAGGGAGGTTTCTGGACCTGGGGACTTTCCGGGCCTCCCAACAACCAGAGGTCTGACCGCACCCACACACTGGACTAGACCCGGAGGGGCCCATTATCATTAATTCCTGAGCTTTTCCACCAACCCTACCCAGGCAGTTTCCAAGCTACCCAGAAGACAATTAACTCAGACAAAATTGTTGCTGAATCTCTAGCCCTGTGATGGGCAGAGGCGCACAGAGCTGACCCCTGACCAGAGGAAACTTCTGAGTAGAGAGTTCAGTCATCTTCCATGTGATCCGACATTGAGACTCCCACATCTCAGAGCTGCTGGAAGGGAGGTTAAAAAAAAAAGTCAAATTAATGTATCAAGTCTACTCCACCCAAGGAGGATTGGGAGGGAACAAACTCTGTACGGTGGTATAGGGACTCCCCTTCAATAATGAGAGTACCTTGCTTCTTTCAAATTTAGGCAAATTCTCCATCTTGAAACCACTGAAACCCTCATCTTAATCTCAGATCTGTCTTCCCTGGTCCCTGGGGTTTCCCCTCAGGGTCTCCTTAGCTACTAGAAGAAGTCCCTGGCCTGAGTAGGAGAGGCTGATGCCACCCGCCTGTGAGTGTACTTAAACTTTGCGTCTGATCAAGTTATGTGTATTGGACCAAAGACTAGTTAGTCAATTCTTTCAGGTCCCTGAGTGGCGATTTGTGGTAATGTCTACATCAATACTAATGGAGCGGTTTGCTAGCTGGTTTACGTAAAGCAAATAGCTACAGGATGGAGGGGCTGGCTGCCTCTGAGGGTTCTCTCACAGATCATGAAGAAGTGGCCGGAGGAAAAATCCAACAAGAACAGCACACAACTGTGCCCTTCCTTCTTTTTTCCCCCATGGGTTTACACAGCCCTAGTCACTCTGCTAGGTTGAAACCTCGTCCCCTCTGCTCTCCCCCCTCCCCATTTCTTTCCCTAATCTCTTCCTTTCTGACAGGCCTGTTATTGTCAAGGTTTCAAAATAATTATTACAATTGTAACTCATCTCTCATGTATATTAAACCCAGAGCTCCAGAAGGAGACGACCTATGGCTTCAGGAGGCCGTCTGTGACGCTGGCACAAACTCTGTCTGCCGACCTACAGGAATGACTAAAGCCAGAAAAAATCTGTGGCGTTCCGGTCCACCTCTCATCCTTTTTCTTTTGTATAAACAATTCCGGCATTTGCCGCGGAAGGAGAGGAAAAAGTCAGTCTGGAAGGGAATTTATTAAGCGTATGTGTCTGCATATTGGCTGGGTCTCTCTACTTCTTTGAGGGACATTGTTTCTGATAATTATGATGGATTGATACTTAGGACTTCTTGGCAGCTTTTCTGTTTGCCTGTGAAAATATCACCTCTTATTCCTTTGTCCATTGCATAACCTGATGTTACAGTATGTTTTCCAGTGGAATAAACAGCTTGAAAAACTCATGTGAGTGCACACACACACACACACACACACACACACACACACACACACACACATATCCTAAAATGGGGTGGGGAGGGGGAGCCTGAGCTAGTTTATCCTATACTCAAGGTATACTGCAGTCTCCTCCAAGCTTGCTGCCCTATAAAGCAAATTCTGACTATGAACCACCCTAATGTCCCTAAAAGCTGAACCTAAACAGCTGAGACATATCGACTTTCAGTTTGTTCAACAAGGCAAGAAAATGGTTCAATTCCTGGATTAAAGGTTGTGAGGTACCGCCTTGGAGTCCCAAGTCTACCCTTATCCCTTCCTCTACTCGCTAGAAATCAGACTCCTGAGAATGGGAACGTTTTACTTATTGCTCCATTCACAAGCCATGTCCCCAGAAATAATCACACTGTTGTATGCTTCTCACCTGCATCTCTTGAAATCCTTCTTTTCTTTCCAAACTTACCTCAGGGGATACCTTTTGATAAAGCTTTTCTTGCCTTTCCCAAACAACTCTGTGTTCATTTTGTCTATATCCTCTATCTACTTATATTTGTGCACATTGTCTTCTCTGTTAGAATGTAAACTTCCTGAGGACAGACACTCTTTTGTCATTAAGTCACCAGTCCTTAGTACAGTGCCTGGCACGTTGGAAATGAGTTTGAGTTGTCTGATTTTTCTCTCCAAAGCCGCTAAGACTCAAAGCTTCAAGTCCCTTAGCATCAATACTGACCCCAGCCCATTCAGCAAGTCCTGAATGGGAGGAGCCTGGTTTTTGACACTTCAAAAGCAAGGAAATGGCATGGAAACTTGTATGCCGAAAATGGGAATGTAGCCCGGAGATGCTTTTATTGATGCCCGTTGCTGAAATAAGCAACGTTAAACACCACGTCACATGAATTTTTATTTCATTTCGTTTTCTTGCATTTTAATTTTTATTACTCTCTTATTGTTAGTTATGTCATCGTTCATCATGGCCCGACCCATGTCTGTGCGGCAACAGCTTAGGGTACAATTTATGGAAGCTCAACATAAATATGATGCTACACGGAAAGGGAGCGACATATTAGTTTAGAATTTGCAGACTATCACACACTGAGCACACATCGCTGATTTATGAAACTGGGATAGCCTGTAAATTCTCAAATACAGCACCGCATTCATAAACTCCCAATGAACAGAGACAGCACCCTAGCATCATAGCCTCCAGCTCAACCACCACCTCCCTATCCTTCCCTCCCTCCCCCATCCACAGCAAACAAAGAGAGACATTTGCAGGATTTTGCAATTGAGACCAGTTGTGTGAGTGTGTGTGTATGCACACATGTGCGTAAGCACACACACGGGCACACAGTTTTGTTTTAAAGGACTTAGTTATGATACAAAAGGTTCTCTTATCTGTCTCCTGAGGGGTCAGGAGTGGGCTACTATCATTGCCAGTGACTTTAGCATTTTCTCTTTCTTACGAGCTGACTCCGTAAAAAGTGAGGTCACCCCCAACATTGCCCATTCTTCAGTCTCTTCCGAAAAGAGAAAGTCATTATTGCCAGTCTCTTGCTTTTCTTTATATCACCACTAAGGGAAAAGGAGAAGGACCTATCAACCCTAAGCAAGAGAAATGGACATCTTCTTGTGGTAGCAGGTAAAGAAAGAGGATGGTTATGAAGTCACATGAGGTTTGGCGATTGTTTTTAAAAATTATGAGCATTTAGAGGCAGCTAGGTGGCGCAGTGGATAAAGCACCAGCCCTGGATTCAGGAGGATCTGAGTTCAAATCCAGCCTCAGACACTTGAAACTTGCTACCTGTGTGACCTTGGGCAATTCACTTAACCCCCATTGCCCCACAAAAAATGAATAAGCATTTTATTAAAGTGTGGTTTTTTAAGATGGCTAAACATTCTACTGCTTGACCAAACTGAGCCCCCAACACTCTTTGACTATTCTCTCTTTATTCCCCAGAGTCAGCTACGTGGCATCATGGATGGAGCACTGAACCTGGAATCAGAAAGACTCATCTTCCTGAGTTCAAATCTGGCCTCACCAGCTCTATGACCCTGGACAAGTCACTTTACCCCATTTGCCTCAGCTTCTTCATCTATAAAATGAGCTGCAGAAGGAAATACAAACCACTCCAGCATCTCTGCCAAGAAAACCCTAGATGGAGTCATGAAAGGTTGTACACAACTGAAACAACTCTATTCCCCAGCTCAATTCACCTTATCACTAAATTTTAAATTTGTTTAGCAGCTGTTCTGTAGTGCCTGATGATCATCTCAATAGCAAAGCTACTCAACCCATTTTCTGCTTTTCTAAATGATATAGCTTTGAAATATTAATGACAGTCAATATTGAAATTATGCCTAGGGGACAGTTAGGTGGCACAGTGGATAGAGCACCAGCCCTGGAGTCAGAAGGACCTGAGTTCAAATCCGACCTCAGACACTTGACACTTACTAGCTGTGTGACCCTGGACAAGTCACTTAACCCCAATTGCCTCACCCCCCAAAAAATTATGCCTAGACTCCTATATAAATCTCTTCCACATGCATGATGGGGTCTGAAGGATTTCATTTCATTCTTTAACTAGTTTTAGGAGTCAACAAGGGAAACTCTTCCTCCCATTTTGGAAAAAAAAAAACCTTATTGGCAAAATCTCCTAAAGTACAAAATATTCATATTCATCAGGGTCTACAAATCTCACCCTAAATCCTAAAAGGACTAATCTTTTCCAGGAAAGCAGATACTATACACAATGGCAATTTGGAAAAATGCATAGCGAAAGTACTGCTCTGGGAGTGTCTCCTGGGCTGGGCTGCTTATTTCCCATTGGAGCTTCCTGATATATATAACCCATGGCTTGGACGAGATGAGGATAACTAGTTTTATTCTTTCTGGGGAAATGGAAGTTCACTAGACCTTACCATCATCTGCCCAGCATCTATACCCTGCAGACCCAGAAAATATCAGCAGGTCTACTATGGGCTCCCAGGACTTGGCAGCTGTTTACCCATCTGATACCCATCAAGACTTCTGATCTGCTCTGCAACTGAACTTTCTTTTACACATTACCTTCCCCAATTAGAGGACAAATCCCTTGAGAACAGGATAGTTTTTTATTTGTAGCCCCAGCAATTAACACAGTGCTTGGCACATAGTAAGTGCATAATAAAATGGTAATAATAAAATAAGAAATGTAAATAAATAAATAAGAAATAAAATAATATTTTTTAAAAAAATTCATTCTAGTCCTAGACCTAACACTAACCAATTCAGTGGACTTAATCAATTGCCTTTCCTTTTCTGTACCTCAGTTTTCTCATCTCTAAATGAGATGATTTCTTGGTTCCCTTTTCACTCTAACAATCTATTATTCTATAAGCAGGGGTCTACTTAAGGTCCATAGATATATTTCAAGAAGCCAATGATCTCAAATGGGAAAAAATCCATCTTTATTTCAGTATCATTAGTTTTCTTTGTAATCCTATTCATTTTATTCTTTTAAAAACATTATTGTAAGAAGTCTGGTTTTTACCAGACTGTCAAAGGATTTGTAACAAAAAGGTTAAGAATCCCTGTTGTATTTTTTGATTCTCAGGTGTTAGATGCATACATGTTAACTCAATAATTGGATGTTTGGTGGTCAGGTAGTACATATAAGGTCATATCCTGGTCTGAGGAATGCCTTTCTTTGACATTAATTTCTGGCCAAAATTGCCTCCCATTCTGATGGCAACCCATTCCAATATGACTCTCTGCCATTGGTGAGACCTGATGCTATTAGGGATCTTGGCCCTTTTAATACCGTCTTGCAAAGTAATAGTTCTTGAGAACCTCTGTCAGGTCCTGGATAACAGACTTTAGCAGGGCTACCTGCTTCCCAGTGGGAAGTGAAAATATACTGTATTTAAGACCTTGCCATAAGAAGCTTGGAGAGAGAAAGGGTAACTGGTTGCTCCTGCCTACTTACTTCCACGTAGGGTATCTTCTCTTGGGTTGCTTCTAACAGAGGAAGAACCAGTCCACATTTCATTCCCCTAATGGGTACTAGAGGGACAACAGTAGCAGCAAGATCTGCTTCTCCATTCAGATTGCAAATAAATTTGTACATAGTGGCATGAGTTAATTAGTGTGCTATGGTTTGGGAAGTTGGTGACAAGCTGCCACTTTCTATTTGGCTCCTTCTTAACAGGTGGCTGCCGATTGACAGAAATGCTCAGACGTGTGGGAGGCCATTTGTGTATTTCACACCATGGAATATTGGTTCCCACACTTTAAAGAAAACAGCTAAAATTCTTTGTTATGTACTCATGTTGTGGTAAAAATATCCATATGGTGCAAAAAAACAGAGGGAGAAGAACTCACAGCTTGTCAAGTAATTGACTATCGAACATTAAATTTGTAAAGAAAGAAACTTTGAGAACTAAGGATTAGATTCTTATGGGAGACAGGTGCCAAGTGAAAACAACAACAATAACACTAAACCCCTAAACAATACAAGTCACCACAAAATCTGGTAGAGGGAAAAAATTAGATGAATTAGAAAAATGCATCCTATAAATCTAATCAACAAGGTATTGTCTTATGAGAAACAACATAACATTCAAGAATCATCTTGAGCCTTGATGTAGCCCAAGATTATCAGTATGAATTTTAGCAAATTTGAGTTCTCCCATTCTCCAGCATTCAACTAGAGAACTTCCTCCCCCCACTTTTTTTTGAAACTGCATTCTGAGTGCCTGTGATTTATAGCCAGCCGTCGATAATCAAAGCCATCTCTGGATTGAAACTGACAATCAGATCAAGCATCTAAATTAAACATGAATATGAGTCCCTTTCGAAGTATCCATTAAATGAAAAGAATTCCACTAAAGACACCACAGCATTTATTTGAGCACACCTCGGAGCAGAATTCAAACTGTGAACAAAATGGAAAATGTCTCAAAGAGCTCTCAAAATTAATTAGAAAAATTAAAAGAAATTTGAAAGAAAACCACTGTGTGGAAGTGGCTGAAGTTCAGAGAATTGATGCCTTTCCTATATTCTGGAGAAACAGATCTGGGTTTCTAACCCCCTGTGCCTCACCTGATGGGTCCATCCAGCATCTCTAAGGTGATGAAGAAACACCAGCCTGGGGTCCCTTTTTTCCTCTGGGGGGAGGGAACATACAAAGGGATGGTTTGAGGTCGCTGTTGATTTTTTTTCTTGTTACTTTATTTTAAACAAAAAGCTCATTGTTTACTTTGATAAACTGTGACATTCATAAGCAGAAATTTATTTCTTTGTGTGGTTTCTTTTCACTAAGAGGTAAACTCATTGAAAAGTGGTTTAGGGTATACCAAGAAAAGTCTTGCTTAGAAAAGAGAAAATGATAGATGGGAGAGGAGAGAGAGAGAGAGAGAGAGAGAGAGAGAGAGAGAGAGAGAGAGAGAGAGAGAGAGAGAAAGAGAGAGAGGAAGAAGGGAGGAGGAAGAAAACATGGAAGGAGAGAAAAAAGAAGGAATAAATGGAGGGAATGGGAGGAAGTGAAAAAAAAGAGGGAAGGAGGAAAAAAGAAAATAAATAAGGGAAGGGAGGAAAGGAAAATGAAAAAGTAAAACAAGATATATATACAGAAATATTGGTCTATAATTTTAAATACAAATGGAGTGTTCTGGTGGGTCATTAAGAAAGACAACACAGTAAATGCATATAGCCTTTGTCTTGATTTTCTTTGATAAGTCTTGTTTCTTGTGCAGATAAGACACTCTAGGTACCTAGAGGAGTATTTCTATTGCTTGATGATTAAACTCATTGGCCCATCAGTCTTGTGTCCCATGACAAATACTGTTCATAACCTGCTCGCCTGTCATGTTATATTGCTCCATGGGAAGAGATTTTGTCAGCATAGACCTTCATATTGCTTTCACCCAGGTCTGTCCCCTCCCCAGCTTTCTCTAGGGATGTTCTAACCATGGTTGTATCGTACATTCCTAAAATGTGGATAGCAGTTCTGTATAACTACTAAGAAAGGACTGTTATATATACAACAAACACTTAATAACTGTTTATTGAATGAAGAAGTCTGTTAGGTCTATGCTTTGTGGTCCCAGGAATATGTCTCACAGTTTCATTTTGGTGGTAGGTATGTGTGGTCATAGCGATAATTTGTAAGCCACATACAAACTCATATGCAGCTACCCACGAATGTCTCTTTTCCCAGGTGACAATGGAGGACATGTTTGTAGGATACAGGATTTAACTAAAGGACTTCAATGATGATTTCTATGTATACCTATGTCTGGGGTGGGTTTGATGGGGGACAACAAATCATTCTCTTTTCCACCAACTCAAAAGCATTCACCAGCATGGACTTTCATTTGTTTTAAGTCAAAACTCCCCACATCTAGGGATTTGCCAATGAAATATCACATGGCTTTGTGCAGGATGTGCCATAAAGACATGACTTTGTCTGTCCACTGTCATTCATATGTCTAGTGGGTTGGAAAGTTCCAACCTGCTCCCTATGCTTTGGGGCTAAGGCTTTTACATTCATCGTTTTGCTTCCTGGTCACCAACTCCTACACATGTTAGTGAAAAACAGCCATGATTTGACTTGATATACTGTACATTGTTTCCTAAAAGGATAAAAGGGGGAGAGGGGAAAAAAAACAAAAACAATTCTATGTGAGGTGGGAAGTATACTCAAAGGACTTGTATAGAAAAAAAGCAGTGAATCTGCAGCAAAGGACACTGGGAGATACTCCTCCATCTTGTGAAAGCTTCATGGACTCAAATGGTCCATTCCAAGCCAAGACTTTGGTGATTTTTTTTTCAATTTTTTATTTTTCAAAATGGGTGAGAAAAAGAAATCATAGATTCTTTCTATCCTAAGGCAATAAGGGGAAAAGGTTTATTCTTTTCATAGGAATAAGTGGGAGAAGTATTTGTTCATTTCTTCATTTATTTGAACTATAAATACTGCTCTAAAAACTGTCTTTTATTTAAGAAAAGATAAAAAGAAAGGAAAAAAAGGATAAGAGGGTGGCAAATGAAAAACAAGCTGCTTTTTTATTCAATGACAGGATTAATAAAAAGCTGATTAATAAATAAACAGAACTGGAAACAATCTTTCCACTGTTCTCTTATAGTCCTTACTCCAAGTTTCTTTTTTCTCCTTTTCAAATTTCCTCCAGCTTTGGGGGAAAAATTATCATTTTCATACTGGCTAATATATCCATTTTAGATGTTATGGAATGTATGGCCAAGGGGTGGTTGATAAAGGAATAAGTGAATTTAAATCAGGGAATTCACATTAAATTTTTGAAAGTGGAAAAAATACATAATGTGTGCAGGTGTGTGTATATACATATTATATATATATAAAATATGTGTATGTATATAAATATGACATATATTGTATATATACATAAATTACACACTATATAGATATGAATGTGTATGTTGTGTTATGCATGTATATATGTATATTTTTTTTCTTTCTATATGTGTGGACAAACATGTATATTTATACGAATATATTTTTTTTTCTCTAGACCCACACCCTTTATCTCTTGGATAGGTGCTTTTTTTCTCAAGCTCCTAGAAAAAGTCTACCTGGGTTACAAAGCCCAATTTCTCCATTTTTCCAGAACCAACTAAATATCGAGTGTGTGCAAAAAAAACCCTAAAACATGGTAGCTTCAGGAAGAAAAAAAAGATAATTATCAGAGGGAAAGAGAGGGCAGGAAAAAGAAAGAAAATAAAGAGAGATAACACAAGGGATCTGGGCCAAATGAAGACAAAGCAATGTACTTAACCCACCTGGAGTGCAAAACAGGGCATCAAGTCACTCTCAGCCAATCGCCTGGGGTCTGCGACGGAGAGGAAAATCCGCATGGGTTCATTTGGCCGAAGAGTGTGTTTCATAAACCTTACAGTGCTGCTATGAAAGCTAGCAGGATCTTCCCACGTTTCCTGTCATTCCGTGGAGATTGGCTGCTGGAGTGTTGGTTGGTGGGGGGTGGGGGTGGAGGGGGAGAGGACTGTTGGGTTGTGGGGGGGGGGTTAGGTGGGGGGGTCAAGCAGGAATTTATTTTAACTGCATCTACTGAATGGGGAAAACTGTTTATTCCTTTTGGGTCATGTGAGGGAGCCACTGGCAAAGATAATAATATATGAAGCAACAAAATAAGGGTGAGAGGCAGACACACAGAGAGGTAGAGAGAGGTGGAGAGAGAGAGAGAGAGAGAGAGAGAGAGAGAGAGAGAGAGAGAGAGAGAGAGAGAGAGGCAAATGGCTTTCTATTATTCGGGACACTGGTGATGCACACTGAGGCAGTTGGAAGATTAAATTAAGTATTATATCTGCTGACCCTATTGCCATGGTTACCGGACAGCGGAAAATATTAATCAACCCAAGCCTTCTCATGTGAACATACAGAAAAAAATGATAAATATAAATATATATGTATATCCTCGCCACTCTGTCATGTTAATACAAAATGCCAACCAATGTACCACCTGATATATTTTTTTAAATAAACAAATTTTGTAAAAATGTCTTGCTTCTTAGAGAAGGCTTACGTCAGTTGTCACTTATGGAAAGCAGAGCATGAACATCGCTGTGGACCACTTGCTCACTTTCTCTTTAGCTGATTTCTTCCCCCATCCCCTTAAATAATGGACTACAACATCTGGCTTGATTGCAAAGTCGAGGGGGCTATTTTATTTGTTTCCTTCTTCCTAGAAAACCTGTCCACCAACTACATAGCCAGCCATTCCTACGCAATTACAAAAGCGGAGCATAATACAAAAATAACAACGCCAAACAAAACCAAGAAGCCCATAAAGCACATAAAAACATCAGCCTCTCAGCAAAGAGTGTGATAAGACTGCAGGGATCGCCATCCACTGCTAGGTGCCCGGAGGGCTCCAGGAGCAACACTTCTGCTCGGGTTTAAAACGAAACTGACTGCACCAGCTGTAAATCTCGCATGTGCACCTGGCCAGTTTAGGGCCCTAGACTTTGTCTGTGTTTGTACCCAGCAGATGAAGCTGCTTCCTGCTTGTCTCCCAGTACACTTTCACTGTTCCCAGAAATCCAACTGCAGAAGGCACTGAGACCTTTGGGTAAAATAAACTTCTTTTAGCCACATCTTCGCTGCTTAAACCAGGAGAATTGGCACTTTACTCCTACAAGCTCTATTCTGAGATTTGGTCATTGAGTCAGAGCTGGCCATGGAAATTGGAAGTCATTTAATCCATCCTGCCTCATTTTTACAGATGAGAAAACCAAGTCTCCGGGAGGGAAATGATCTCCATTCTAGTTCATTTTGCAGGGTGGGACAGTGGAGAGAACTCTCACTTTGGAGTCAGTAGACCAGTGTGCCTACTCTGGTGTTTGATCTTGGGGAAAATCCGGTAATTTCTCTGAGTTCCAGATTCTTCACCTGTGAAAGGGGATGCTAATAATGATGCTTGAACTACCAGCCTCTCCGGTTTTTTTGAGGAAAGTGCTTTGCAAATTGTAACTGAAGAAATGGGAATAGTTGCTATGGTTGTTGACAAGGTCACACTCTTAGTCACATTTAGTCTCATGCTGCTAATGCCTCTACCCCAACTGTTCTTCTTCTGATTGGTGAATTCTTCCTTGAACCTCCATTTGAGGAAACCCCAAACATGCTCTCTTAAAATCCAGAGTGACTACTTACATGACCCATGACTCCTCCCTTTTCTCTCTACCCCCAACTGATCCACTTCACCTTGCCCCTAGGAGACTAATTTTCCAGTTTCCCTTCACCTTCCCTTTTAGCTCCTTTTTATGTGCTGAATTCCTCTCAGTAGAATGTAAGCTTCTTGAGAGCAGGGATTATGTTTTTGCTCATGTTGGTATCAACAGCACTTAGCACAGAGCTGGACACAAGGTAGTAAATGTTTACTGACTTACCGGAGTAAAAGTGGTCAGGTGTCTCAGGGAATATTCTTTAGAGCCAAGATGTCAAGCACTTGGCCAGTGGGTCCTATCCCATAATGCACCTGAGTCTTGATTAAAATGTAATTGGGAAACATTTAATAAGATAGATAGAAATATAATAGGACATAGATAATGTTAATGTGTGGTTTTCTAAGTAAATATTCAGCCAGCAGGGATCTTTATGTATGGCTTCTATTTGAGTTAGATATCTCTGCTTTAGAGATATCTTTACAACCTTCTCCCAGAATTGTGGTGCAGTGTATAGAGGTCAGAACTAACATACCGAAGGAATCAAGGCACATTTTCATATCAAGAACTCAAAATAGCATCTTACCTACTATACTCTGTTTCCAAATTTTCTCTTACCTCCTAGAAATAGAGGCTTTTGATTTTTTCATTTCTCCCTTACCTAGGGTTCAGTTTTGTAGAGTTGGCTATGTCAGCTCTGTGGTTTGGCCCCAAGTGTAGCATTCCTGTCATATGACAAGAGATAGATGACTATATACTATATCCATTATTTCCCCTAGTACATGCAAAATTCTATACTTTAATACAGATGCTGGTAGAGGGATCACTCTTCCTGACAAAATTAAAGTGACCAGGTGTCCTCTCACTTGTATTCTTCAGAATCTTTCCTCCTCTGGACTGCCCAGTGTTCTATCAACACTAAGGTCCCTATATAATCTCCTCTTCCTCAAGGTACAGCCCAGCTTTTCTCAGTTTCCCTCATTTATATCAGGAAAGAGTTGTCTGCCTAAGGCCTTCTGAGTTTCTCTAGAAATGCACAACCTGTGTTTCAGGAGGTTTGGGGAAAGTAAAACTGGGCCAAAAAAAGAAGAAATTGTAAGATAATTAGAAGGACACAAAGAAGAGTATAAGGTAGATTATGACTCATTTGGTGGACAGATATTGGTATATACCCTGAAAATAGTCAACAATTGGGGCGGCTAGATGGCGCAGTGGATAAAGCACTGGCCCTGGATTCAGGAGTTCCTGAGTTCAAATCCGACCTCAGACACTTGACACTTACTAGCTGTGTGACCCTGGGCAAGTCACTTAACCCCATTGCCCCGTTTAAAAAAAAATAGTCAACAATGTGAATGTGATATTAATATCAAATTATTTCTACCAACTTTTTTGGTATCAATGAGCATATCACTTCTCTGCTCAAAATGTTTGTATAGGGCAGCTAGGTGGCACAGTGGATAAAGCACCAGACCTGGATTCAGGAGGACCTGAATTCAAATCCAGCCTCAGACACTTGACACTTACTAGCTGTGTGACTCTGGGCAAGTCACTTAACCCTCATTGCCCTGCAAAAATAAATAAATAAATAGATAGATAGATAGGCAAATAAATAAATAAATAAGTGAATGAATGAATGAATGAATGGATGGATGGATGGATGGATGGATGGATGAATAAATGAATGAATGGATGGATGGATGGTTAAATAAATAAATAAGTAAATAAAATGTTTCTGTAGCTACTAAGTTCTTTCATCTAATATTCAAGGCCCTCTACAAGGTGACTTTTCAAATTTATCCCACATTATTCTTCAGCGCACCCTTCACAGTACAGTGAAATTGGACTACCCAGAGTGTATAACCCCTTGTACTTTCCCACCTCCACATCTTTTCTCGAACTGTGGCTAGAAGGTCTACCTCTTTACTTGAATTCCTACTGATCATTCAATGTGCAAAGCAAATAGTCCCCTTTTCTAGAAGCAGTCAGGTAGCACAGGAGCTGGAGTCAAGAAGACCTGAGTTCAGATCCAATCTTAGACACTTAGTTGCTGTAATATTCTGCTTAACCCCTGTCTGCTCTAGTTTCTTCAGCTGTAAAATGGGTCAGTATTTATACCTACTTCCCATGGTTATTGTGAGAATAAAAAGAAATCTCTCTAAAGTGCTTTTTAAACCTTGAACTAGCATATAAAGGCTGTTATCATTATCATTCTCTATGGATCCTTCTCTTATTGCCTCTATTGATAAAGAAATTGACCTCAAGGGGCAGCTAGGTGGGGCAGTGGATAAAGTACTGGCCCTGGATTCAGGAGGACCTGAGTTCAAATCCTGCCTCAGACACTTGACACTTACTTACTAGCTGTGTGACCCTGGGCAAGTCACTTAACCCTCATTGCCCTGCAAAAAATAAAATTAAATAAAATAAGATAATTGACCTCAAGTCTCATGTGGTACCTGTTTTGTATGTCTCTGATGAATTGAATAGTTTGTTGCATAATATTTATTATTTTATTATTAGTGTATGATTCCCCTTGCAAGGCCAAACTTTCTATATGTGCTCTTGATCCCCTCTCCTCTTGTCCTCTCTAGCAGATCACTTCCTCAATGACTTCCTCTTTCTCTTTAATATTCAATCATTCTCTATTGGTTCTTTCAAATTGATTTTCAAACCCAACCAAGTCTTCCCAATCTTTAAAAGCCTTCAGTGCACCCTTCTAACCCTGCAAGCAAGAGTACTATATCCCCCTTCCCTCTCTTAGCCAAATTCCTAGAAAAATATGTCTAATCCCCCAAAAAAGAAAAAGACCTATTTGTACAAAAATATTTATAGCAGCTCTTTTTGTGGTGGCTAAGAATTGGAAATCAAAGGAATGCCCATCAATTGGGGAATGGCTAAGGAAACTGTGGTATATGATGGTGGTAGAACATTATTGTGCTATAAGAAATGACAGGCAGGATGACTTCAGAAAGGTATGTATGAAATGATGTATAGTGAAGTGAACAGAACCAAGAGAACATTGGGCACAGAGACAATACTGTTTGATAAAGAACTGTAAATGACTTGACTATTTTCAACAATACAATGATCCAAGACAATCCCAAAGGAACATTGATGAAACATACCTTCAAAGAAAGAACTGCATTGAAGGAACAGACTGAAGTGTGTTATTTTTCACTTTCTTTCTTTTTTTTCTTTTAATCAAGTTTTCTTGTGCAAAATGACAAATAAGTTAATGTTTTACATAAAAAGAAAAAGCTGTCTACAATTGTTGCTTCCACTTCCTCTCCTTTCATTCCCTCCTAAGCCTCTTATAATTTGTCTTTTGACCTCATTACTCGACTGAAACTACCCTCTCCAAAATTACCAATGATTAATTGCCAAATCTGATGGTCTTTTCTGTCTTAATGTTCTTTAACTTAGCTTCTGTATTTGACTTTGCTGACCACCTTCTACTATAAATTCTCTCCTCATGACAACTCTTTCTTAGTATTACTCTTATATGTCTGGCATCTTCTTTCCATGTCTTCTTCACTGACTCACCGTCCATATCATACCTCCAAACTTTCAGTGCTTCCCAAGGTTCTGTCCTGGATCCTCTTCTCTATGTCTCTACCCCTCCTTCCTCCTTTTTTTGTTCCCACTCTCTCTAACCTTATCAGTTCTTGTGGGATTAATAATTTTATTTATAGGTGACTCCCATATCTATGCCCCAGTTGTTCCCATAAGCCTTACTTCTCCACCACCAACTGCCCATTGGACATTTCAAACTACATGTCCTAGATATATCTCAAACTTAATATGTTCTCCCTTCAACTCAACCCTCCTCCAAAATTCCATATTTCTCTTATAACACCATTCTTCCAGTCTCTCAAGTTCATAATTTTGACACTGTGGTCAACCTGCTTTCCTTCATCCCACTTATCCAGTCAGCTGCTGAATCTTATTATTTCTACCTCCACAGCATCTCTGGTATCTGACCCCCTCTTTTTCCTCACACAGCCACAACCCTATTCTAAAACCTTGTTACCTCTTGCCTAGATGATTGGAACAGGGGCAAAGAAAAGGTGCTCATTATCATGGCTACTACTTAACATAGTGCTAAAAATGCCTACTGAACCATTAAGACAAGAAAGTAAAATCAAGAGAATAAACAAAAGCAAAAAAGTAAACAGAACTTTTGTGGATAATACTGATGCTAGAATTTATATAATGCTTTAAGGTTTGTAATGTGCTCTACGAAGATTATCTCATTGGTTTCTACAATCCTTCAAGAGCTTATCATCATTCCTATTTTACAGATGAGGAAACTGAGGCACAGTTAGATTAAGTGACTGCTATAGTCACATATTTAGTAAGTGCCTAAGACAGGAATTTAACTCAGATATGCCTGAAACAGAGTCCAATATTCTTCTTACTGCAGTACTTAGCTACCTGGTGATAATATAATAACTCACTTTAAAAACCCTAAAAACTTTTTGAAAACAAAAACAAAAATTGAAAATAAATTCAATAAAGATGGAGCATATAAACTAAGTTCACACAAATCACAAATATTATATTTATATTTATATTTATATATATATATATACATATATATATATATACATATATATATATATATATATAACCAACAAAATCCAACAGGAAGAGTTGAAAAGAGAAATTTTGTTCAAATAACTATAGACATTATAAAATATTTGAGAATGTATCTACTAAGATGCTCCTAGGAACTACATGAACTCAACCGTAATAACCTTTTTATAGAAATAAAAACAAACAAGTACTGGGGAAACACTAATTGTTCAAAGATAGGTAGAGCCAATAGAAAATATGACAATAATACCAAAAAAATTTTACCTAATTTAGTGCAAACTACCTAAGGAATATTTTATGGAGCTAGAAAAATAATAATGCTATTGACATGGAGGAAGAAAAGATCAAGAAATCCAAAGGTAATGATGAAAAAAATTGGGAAGAGGGTCTATCAATACTATTTCTCAAACTGAACTATAGAACAATGACCATTTAAATCACTGGGAACTAGTAAAAAAAAAATAGAGAAGCCAATCAGTGGAACAGATTAGATAAAAAAAAACACCTTACATAAACAAACAAACAGAGAAACAGAGTCTTTGATAAATCCAGAAACAACAGTTAGTCAACAACTGCTGAGAAAACTGGACAGCAGTGTGCAGAAATTAGGTTTAGCTCAACACTTCACACCACATACCAAGATAAGCTCCAAATGGATATTTGACCCAAAGTTCATATCATAAATAATTTATAGGACTAAGGAAATTACCTTTCAGATCTATGGATAGGAGAAGAGTTCATGATGAAACAAGTGATAGATAGATGACACCAGCCCAAATGGACAATTTTAATTATATAATTTTAAAAACAATGAAAAAAATCTAACATAATTATAATTATAAGGGAAATGAATACATTGGGGAAATGTTCATGACAAGTTTCTCTGATAAAGAGACAAATAAGATAAGACAAATAAGGAACAGATAGTAATTTATAGGATAAAGAGCTAACCTCCCCCATTCCCCCACAGATAAACAAGTAGTCAAAGATATGAACAGGAAGTTTTGCAAGGAAGAAATCTAAGCTATCAATAACTACATGTTAAAAAATGTTCTGTCACTAATAATTAGGAAAATGCAAATTAACAGTAACCTTGAGACACTACCTCATTCTCAAGATTGGAAAGATGACAAAAGAAGAAAATGACAAGTGTTGGAGGGGAAAACGGGTACGCTAGTGTATTATTGCTGGAGCTATGAATTGATCCAGCCATTCTGGAAATTTGGAACAATACCAAAATAGTTATTAAGCTGTGCATAGCTTTCGATCCAGTTGTACCACTAGTAGGCCCATACTCTAAAGAGATTAAAGAAAAAAGAAAAGGATCTATATATACAAACATATTTATAGTAGGTCTTTGCGTAATAGTCCAAATATGGGAACTAAAGAACTATTTTACTTTCGGGTAATGGCTAAACAAATTACAATATATAAATGCAATGAAATATTATTGTGCCATAAGAAATTTTAAAATGGACAATTTTAAAGGAAACTGAAGATTTGTACAAACCGATGCAGAGTGAAGTGAACAAAACCAAGAGAACATTTTCTACAATGATAACATTATAAAGAAAACAGCCTTGAAAGCAGCTTCAATTCCATTCTCCTTCTATTCCTGGCACCCCTTTTTCTCATTGGTGAGTTCTTCCCAGAATATCCATTTTGAAGAAGGGCCAAGATTCGCTCTTGTTCATTCTCTAGACTTTGCTAATTTCCTTTTTATGTGTTGTCTTTGCCACTAGAAGGTCAACTTCTTGAAAGTAGGGCTTGTCTTTTTATCGTATTGAATTTTCATCCTTATTTATATCATTGACCCTTAGCACCATGACTTTTTGACTTGGCTTGACTTAAAAGACTTTATCTAATCAATGCAATGACAAAGCACTGGTCCAAAGGAATGCAGATGAAATATATTATTTGCCTCCTGCCTAAGAGGTGATGAACTTTAAGTACACAGAGAGATACATGCATTTTCTTTTTTTTTTTTTTTTTTTTGGTGAGGCAATTGGGGTTAAGTGACTTGCCCAGGGTCACACAGCTAGTTAGTGTCAATCGTCTGAGGCCGGATTTGAACTCAGGTATACTCCTGATTCCAGTGCCGGTGCTCTATCCACTGCACCACCTAGCTGCCCCGATAAATGCATTTTCAAGCAAGACCAAAGTAAGAATTTGCTTTGTTGGACTATGCATGTTATTTATTATTTATTTATTTTAGTTTATATTGTTCAATAAAGGGCAGTGATAGGAGTGACATTATAAATGCATGTAAAATAATTGTTATTTTAAAAAACTCTCTCTTCACCTCCACCTCACAGAATCCCACTTTTCTTTCAAGATGATGATCAAGCACTACCTTCTACATAAAGGTTTTCCTGATCATCTCAATAACCAGTGTTTTCCCTCCTTCCCTTCCTAGTATGTATTTAATTACTGTATTGTTTATTTGGTGTTTATTCTGAATATTCTTAACATATGTGTATATTATATCCCTTAATAGAATGTAAATTCCTTGAAAAGAGTTATTTCTCCTCCTCTTCCTCCTCCTCCTCCTTGTTCTTCTTCTCCTTCTTCTCCTTCTCCTTCTCCTTCTCCTTCTCCTTCTCCTTCTCCTTCTTCTTCTCCTTCTTCTTCTCCTTCTTCTTCTTCTTCTCCTTCTTCTTCTCCTTCTTCTTCTCCTTCTTCTTCTCCTTCTTCTTCTTCTTCTTCTTCTTCTTCTTCTTCTTCTTCTTCTTCTTCTTCTTCTTCTTCTTCTTCTTCTTCTTCTTCTTCTTCTTCTTCTTCTTCTTCTTCTTCTTCTTCTCTTTCTCCCCTCCCTCCTCCTTCTCTTTTTTCTCTTACTCAAACTTCTTCTCCTTCATCCTCTCCTCCTCTCCCTGCTCTTCACCTTCTTTTCCTTTCCTTTCTCTTTCTCTACCTCTTCCTTCTTCTGAATTTGCATCCCCAACACTTGACACTTAGTATGTGCTAAAGAAAGACTTGTTGATTTGTTATTGTTGTTTTCCTTCATTCTCAAAGAGGACCATGACATTGGGGTGATATCCTGACTTGGCCTGAATTAGATTTAAGTGAGGGAGGGCTCTGTGCAAGGTCACCAACCTCACTCTCTCCTCCATCTGGGTTTAGTGGCAAGATATGCATCAAGACAACTGGAAACAATTGGGACAATTAAGGCAATTGGGATTAAGTGACTTGCCCAAGGTCACACAGCTAGTAAGTGTCTGAGGTGAGATTTGAACTCAGGTATTCCTGACTCCAGGGCCAGTGCTTTATCTACTTTATTTACCTAGTTGCCTGCAATATGTTGATTTATTGATACTATAGATAGGTATATATGTGTCTTATCCTTCTACCAAGCCATAAATTTCCATGAGTGCAGAGACCATGCCTTACATAAACTTTATATCTCTCCAAGCCTCTGGTTGGAGCTCCACATGCCATAGGTGATTAAAAATGTTTGTTGATTTTTTTTCATTTAATCAGTTCCCTGAGTCTGATAGGAATAATATGAGACAGGAAGAAAATCTGATCAGGAGAGGATGTTCCAGGTAACTTAATTTTCCATCAGAGGCTCTGCTTCATTTTAACTCTGCAAACATCATGAACAGGGATGGGAACCCCCTTCCCACCTTTCCCCTCCTTTTCTGCTTCCTTTGGATGTCATCATATCAGATTGTTAGCTCCTTAAGACCAAGGACTACCTGTCTCTTTATCTGTATCTACCTCACTTGGCACAGTGCCTGGCACATGACAGGTACTTAATCAATGGTTGTTGATTGTTGGTGTTCGGCTCAGGTGAAAGAACTCTGAAGTAGGCTCTCATTTTGGTTTGAAGCCTATGTGACTTAGGTCTGGTCACAATCCCCCTGTGTCTCAGGTTTCTCATCTGTAAAAAGGAGGGACAAGACTATGATCTCAGAGGTCTCTCTGAGATCTAAGAATCTATGATTTCTGACTTTGTGGGCTGGACTCAAATCAGTCAATCAATCAGTGATCATCAACCAAGTTCCTGGCCCTTGCCTGACATCCCCTAGGGACAGTAAACACAATACATGAAACAATCTCCATTCAAAAGGAATTTCCGTTCACAGGAGACATGACAAAGAAATATAAAAGCATATGAAGAAAAAGAGAATAATTACAAATATATACAAAATAATTAAATACAAGGTAGTTTGAGAGATAGGGAACCAGCTGTTGGGGAGAACCACGAAAGGCTTCACGCAGAAGATGAATTGCATTATAAGTGGATAGGGGATGGGGGGAAATGGAGGGGGGAAGGGGGGGATGGTCTCCAGGAGGGAGGGGGGTAAGGAGAGAATGTAAGCCAGGAATAGAGGATAGATGCAGTAATGATATTATAGATGGCCAATGTAAAGACGGTGAGGTGGGATATGGGCATTGTGAGTGAGGAACAGGGAGAAGGCAAATTCATATGGATCACAGAGAAGAGGAGCAAGAGTAACAGAGGCTTAGAGAGTTTAGGCATAATCAAGTAATATGGAAAGAGAGAATGAGCACTGAGTTTGGAGTCAGGGGCTGATTGTTGTTTGTTAAGTCACTTAAAACCACTTTGAGACTCAGTGTCATTTTCTATGAAATGAAAGGGTTGGAATAGGTGAACTCTAAGGTTGCTCTAAATACTGTGATCTTCCCAGGACTCAATTTTTTCATCAGTGAAATGGGCTCATTCTCTCCTAACATTTAGCCAAGGTGAAAATAAGGGTTTTTGTAATATAATAGATCATGTTCTCAATTTAAATATTAGAATGTCTGTTTCCTCCCTCAAATAACATGATTTTTAAAAAATAATTGAAAGTTAGATCTTCCCCTTAGCATTGTTCTTTTCAGTGAAGCAGTTAGGTGGCTCAACGGATAGAGCACTTGCCCTGGAGACAGAAAGAGATGAGTTCAGGCCCAGCCTCAGATATTTATTAGTTGTGTGACCCTGCACAAGTCATTTAACCTCTGTTTCCCTCAGTTTCTTCAACGGTAAAATGGGGATAATAATAGTACTTACTAACCAGGGTTTTGAGGATCAAATGTGTAAAGAGCTTAGCATAGTGTTTGGCACATGTTGTTGCTCAGTCATTACAGTCACGTCTGACTCTTCGTGACCCCATGTGGGATTTTATTGGTGAAGATACTGCAGTGGTTTGCCATTTCCTTCTCCAGCTCATTTTACAGATGAGAAAATTGAGGCAAAAGAAGTTAAGTGACTTAGTCAGGGTCACACAGCTAGTGCCTGAAGCTGGATTTGAACTTGGGAAAATAAGTCTTCTTCATTTCAAGGCCCATAGTATTCACTGTGTTAGTTAGCTGCCCTAAACATATTTAGGTTACAATCATATTAGTAAGATTATACTACATTTAAACTTGTTGACTCTGAAATTCATGTGCCTTTTCTTTGACCCATACCTATAGCATCAAACTTGGATGGAAAAAGAGGCCACTAAACTGTACATAAAGATCCCTGCAGATAACAGCATACCAGCTTGGAAAACCACATGTTAACATTATCTATGGTCAATTGTATTTTATTTATTTTGTTAAATATTTCCCAATTATATTTCAATCTGATTTGGTCTGTGCTGGAAATGTTGCTGGCTCTGGTCTGCACCTCTGGTCTGGACTAGCAATTTCATAGGTATGTGGTGAACCTTGCCCTCTACTGAAGACAGACATCTCATCTATAACTTCTTGTTGTTTGTATTAATTTTCAAAGAGGACCTTAGAGAACTGCCTGGGGTATTGAGTGGTTAAGTCACTTGCCCAGGGTCACAGAGAAGCAGGTTTGAAAACAGGTCCTCCCAACTCCAAGACCGACCCTCTTTCTCTTCTCCCCTGTTGCCTCTCAATCCATAACAATAATTGAAAAATAGACCTTAACAGTTTTCAGATGAAGAAATTAAAACGATCTATAGTCACATGAAAAAATGCTCTAAATTACTATTGATGAGGTAGATACAAATCAAAACAACTCTGAGGTACCACATCAGATAGGCTAGTGTGACAAAAAAAGAAAATTATAATTATTGGAGAAGATGTGGACAAATTAGAACACTAACGCATTGTTGGTAGAGTTGTGAACTGATCCAACCATTCTGGAGAGCAATTTGGAACTATACTATGAAACTGTGCATACCCTTTGATTTAGCAATGCAACTACTAGGTCCATATCCCAAAGAGATCATAAAAAAGGGAAAATGACTTGCATGTACAAAAATATTTATAGCTGCTCTTTTTGTGGTAGCAAAGGAATGGAAACTGAGGGGATGCCCATCATTTGGGGAATAGCTGAACAAGTTATGGTCAATGAGTGCAATGGAATACTATTGTGCTATAAGAAAAGATGAGCAGGCAGATTTCAGGAAAAACCTGGAAAGACTTAAGTGGACTGATGCTGAATGAAGTGAGCAGAACCAGGTGAACATTGTACACAGTCACAGCAACACTGTGTGATGATCAGCTGTGATAGACTTAGCTCTTTTCAGCAGTACAATGATCCAAGACAATTCCAAAGGACTCATGATGGAAAATGCTCTCCACATCCAAAAAAAAAAAAAGAACTATGGAGTCTGAATGCAGATCAAAGCATGGTATTTTCACTTTTTTGTTATTTTTTTCTTCTTTCTTGTGGTTTTTCTCTATTGTTCTGATTTTTCTTTCACGACATGACTAATGTGGAAATATGTTTAACATGATTAACTGTCTAACCTATATCAGATTGCTCCCTGTCTTGGGGAAGGGGTGGGGGAAGGAGTGAGGGAGAAAAATTTGGCACTCAAAATTTTACCAAAATAAATGTTGAAAACTATCTTTACATGTAATTAGAAGAAATACTATTAATTTTTAAAAGTATGCCTCAAAAATCAAGATTTGAATATATGAAACTTGGTTTTGCAAATTTCCTTTTCTTGCCATCTCTACATCACCATCCTTCCAGGCTCTGAGATACCACTCCTCAATTTAGCAGGGGTGGGGAGAAGGGGCACAGACCCACACGGCTTCTTTAGGCTGGGCTAGGAGAAGCTCGTCCCTTCTGTTTTGTTTTTGTATGGTTTTTACCATTTGAAGCCTGAGTCCAGATTGACTCCAGTCTTCATTCATGGCTGGACAATAATGTGACATTACATCTGTGCATATTTTCACTCTGTACTGGGTGGCCTGCTTTGGATGATGCCTTCCTTCTTGGATGGTGAAGAATAAATGGAATAGAATTCAGGGTTGTGCAGAGTTCAGCAAATTCTATCCTCCTTAACTGATTCCATGTGAAAAAAATGAAAGCCTTGTTCTTCATGTTCTAGCTAACTCACATCTGTGTAATGAAGACCCTGAAGAAGTGTGAATGTCAGCTGAACTAGGGGGAGGCTTCCATGAGGCATTGCTGGAATGGCACCAGGACCTCCACCCTGAGAAGGTTTTTGGATGTGGTTGGTAGGAGGAGGGAGTGACACTGATAATGATGACAGATGAGGAGAGCAATACACATTTTAAAAGTGATTTCAGAGGGCAGCCAGGTGGCACAGCGGATAAAGCACCGGCCTGGATTCAGGAGGACCTGAGTTCAAATCTGGCCTCAGACACTTGACACTTACTAGCTGTGTGATCCTGGGCCAGTCACTGTCACTTAACCCATCCCCACCAAAACCAAAAAAACACAAAAGAAAAGTGATTTCAGGTTTACAAAACCCTTTACAAAGAGCATCTCATTTAATCGCCACAGCTCTACAAAGTTAAGGCAATGATTATCTACATTTTCCAGATTGGGAAACTGAGGCAGGGGAGTACAAAAGAAAAGAGAACACTGGTTCTGGAGTCAGAGGGCCTGTGTTCACATCCTACCTCCAACACAAATGACCTATGTGGCCCTTGGGCAAATATCTTGTCCTTATCCTCCCTAGACCAGTTTCCTCATCTGTAAAATGAAGCAGGGGATGAAGAGTTAGGGTTATTCTAGGTCCTCCAAGGTCCTTCTTCTAGGATCCCTTTCAGCTCTCATTCTCTGACAGCACAATCCTATGATTTGCCTAGAATTATACAGCTAAGAGACACATGAGCCAGCACCCGAACCCAAGTATTCTTAAGTTCACACTCGACACTCCATCCATTTCACTGCACTGGGGAAGGAGGGAGCATTTCTTAAATGCCTAATATGCATAAAACAGCCAGAGGGCAGAGTGGATAGAGTGCTGGACCTTGTATCAGGAAGACTCACCTTCCTGAGTTCAAGTCTGGCCTCAAACACTTACTAGTGTGTGACCCTGGACAAGTCACTTCACCCTGTTTGACTCAGTTTCCTCATCAGTAAAATGAGCTGGAGAAGGAAATGGCAAACCACTCCAGTGCCTTTCCCAAGATGCCAAATGGGGTCACAGAGAGTCAGACACGACTGAAATGACTGAACAGCATGTTTATAAAATACACAGTCCTATACATAGTCAAGGATGCAGAACCCCTGCCCACTTTCAATTTTGATGGCTGCTTGTATTTTTACACTAATATCCCTGCACATCTAAGCTAAATCTCTTCTTCAGTCACCCACAATGGTGGCTCATAGGATCAAAGGCATACTCCACACAGCTTGAACATATCTATGGCATCTGGGTGTCATAGGAGATAAAGCATTGGACTTAGAGGAGTCAAGAAGAACTGAATTCAAATATTGCCTCAGATACTTAACTAGCTGTGTGATCACGGGCAAGACATTTAATCTTCCTTAGCCTCAGTTTCCTCCTCTGTAAAATGGGGATAATAATGGATCGTTGCAAGGGTCAAATGAAGCAACATCATCCAAGTGCTATAGAAATGCTAGCAATCGTTATCATCATGCTGGCCAGCCATATCTTTGAGTACAATTTTGCCTAAAATATCTTGATCACAATCAATCCTAATTCATTTTCATCATAAAATGAAAGACAAACTTTGAGAAAGAAAAAAGAAGAAGAAATGATACTGGAAAGTCTGTATTCCAATCAGATTTCAGAGACTTCTGGGTTTTGCTCTCCAGAATGCCTTGGGGCTCATTCCTACCAGGCAGTCAAGGAGAGCCACAGTAAGAAGTCCCTTAGCTTTGTTCTTGCATGCTTAGAAGGCACCCTTTCTCTCGCCATACAACTTGAATTGGCTTATATTGGTTTTGTATTTGCAGAAGGACCATACAACTGAGGCCCAGTGGGTCATTGCAGACTTTTTGTTAAGGCGTCCCAGGTTGCCAATTACCAGTGCTCTATGCTTGGTGATCCACAGACCACGTGGTATCCAATTGAGATTGAATGTACCTGGATACAGTCACTCATTGGTGACTGGGATAGAGGGTGACTTTGAAGCCAACAAGGTAGGGCATGGACCAAGGAGGGGAAACAGCAAAGGCAGAGAGAAAGTCCCAGCTGTCATTTCTTTGGGACTGGGCATGGGGGTTATAATTTAGAACTGGGAAATACAATTTGGGAATAGTTTGTAGTTGGGGCAGAGATGACTCTGGGATTATCTCAAGGTCCTTTGTGGAAAAATCTGATTTTGTTTTAAGAGTCATATCTTTGTGCAAGTGGCAGTAGTGCATAATGGCTAGGGAGCCAGCCCTGGGTTTAAGTGCTGCCCCTGTCATATATTGGCTTGTGACCGTGGGCAGGTCACCTCATTCTTCTGTGCCCTAGGTAACTGTCTACTACTATGAGTCACAGATAGTAGCTGCTTTTCATCTGTGGATAGTTTTCACAGAGGGCTGTTCCCAACACAGATGAAATTGTGAGTCAAAAAAAGAAAAAGAAAAAGAAAAATGCCTGTTTGCAACATATTTGTCCACATGTTCAAAATAGTCTGATTGGGTGACTGAACAGAAGGGTCCAATTAAGTCCAACCAGCCAAAATATCACATTCCTTCTGCCAATGCAAGCATATTATTTCCACTGGTCACCTACCATGCACCCCAAATAAGGCTAAACAAAATACTTACTGCAGGAAAAAACAAAGGCTGAATCTGAAATTTCATCAGAATAGGGAGCTCCAAGTAAGGAACTAACTGCCAACTCAGGCGGACACTTTGGAGTCCTCTAGAGCTGCCTGGAGCACTGAGATTGAAAAGTGACCTACCCAGGGTCACACAAGCAGTATATGTCAGAGGCATATCTGTATAGGTCTTCCTGACTCGGGATACTTCTCTAAGCATCCTACATGATTTGCTTCTTATGCAGAAAAAATAGGAAGGAGAAATGAATAAATTTTACTTTTTGGAATCAGAGGATTGTGGGGAAATCATTGATTTTCCACTAGACAGAGATCATCTATTTTAATATGTTAACTTATAAATTTTAAATTTATAAAAGATAATATATTAGTCAAACACTATTGAGTCAAATAAATTTAGTCAAATTTATAAAAGATAAAACACTGTTTAGTTGAAACTTTAAAATTTTTTTGAACTTAAAAATGTGTGATTGATGTCTTTTTACATGATAGTCATTTCCAGATAACTGGCCCTACCTCTCTTCTGAGGCAATTGGATATGAACTGCTGACTTGACCCTCTGACACTCACTAGCTTTGTGACCCTGGACAAGTCACTTAACCTTTATTTGCCTCAGTTTCCTTAGCTATAAAATGGGGATAATAACAGCACTTACCTCAGAGGGTTGTTTTGAGGACCAAATGAGATGATATTTCTAAAGTGCTTGGCATAGTACCTAGCACATAGTAGGTATTTTACAAATGCATATTCTGTTCCCCCTTTAGAACAAGGGGGAAATTTTTATAAAAGTACAGAAACTCTATCTCATAGCAATACAGTATTCCATTCTCCCAGTCTTCCATCTCTCCAAAGATAGCAGTCCACTCATTGAACAGATAAAAACACTGATCAGCCTTACCAACGCTTCACAAGATTACAAGGATAAAACGAGTTAATATCTTAAACATTTGGAAAAATAAAACATTTTTATTGTTGTTCAGTCATTTTCAGTCATATGCAATTCTTCATGACCACATTTGAAATTTTCTTGGCAAAGATACTGGTGTGGTTTGCCATTTCCCTCTCCAGCTCATTTTACAGTTGAGGAAACTGAGGCAAAAAGAATTAAGTGATCTGCCCAGCTAGTAAGTGTCTGATACCAGATTTGAACTCACAAAGATGAGCCTTCCTCGACATGGTGTTCTATTGGTTCTACCCATGTAGCTGCCCCATTTGGTGGATGGTTTGCCATTAAAAGGTTAATGTGTCTTCTTCCCAACCACACATGTCGGTAGCTATCATAAAGGGAAACAAACAGCACAGAGCGATTTGTGGTGAGTGAAATCTAAAGAAGCAGAAGCACGAACATTCTGTAGAGCCCAGGAAAGTCTCAAAGGCACTAACTAAGTGGTGTTCATTGTCAGCTAATGGAAAAATGCGAATTTCCCAAGTCTCATTTAAGTAAGTGAATAGATATAAACATTTCCAAACCTATTGACTTCTGGGGGGAGGGGGGAGCACACCAAGAAAACAAGGGTGATCTTCTGAATTCCAAAGGGATTGAAATGACCCTTCCTTTCTGACCTGGAGCCAGGAAAAATTTCCAGGGTTTTTAATTAATGGCAGCCAAACCACTATTAAGCCACTGAAACAGAACTTTCCATTGAATAAAAAGAGATTACCGTCATAGATTATAGTCCCATTTATTTCTTTCTGCCATCTTTATCTCACTTAAAATGACATCCTGAAGCATCTTTTCTTTATACTTTTCCCATTTCTTCTCAGTATAATCTTCTATGAATGTTTCTTTTTTTAAAACATTTTTCTTAAACTTCCTCTAAAACTTGTCTCCATTACTTCAATTCTTTCCCTTAATTTCATTTCCCCTCCCTTCCCTTTATTTATCACCTTTCTTTGTTTTCTATTCCATCTCTATCATTCATAATCAATCACCACTTTTCTTTCCTTGGTAATCATATATCCTTCAACTTTCTGACAATTTACCTTGGCCGCTTGAAATTTGTTTGCCTTTATTACCTCTGTACATTCAATTCAATTGAATTCTGCAAACATTTATTAAATGCCTACTATGTACAAGCCATTGTGCTAGAGGCTGAGCATATGAGGCTGAAATAAGACCTTGTTGCTGGTTACAATCTAATGGGGGAGAGAAGCTGTACAAAAACAGTGACAATACAAGAGAGGCCACAATAAGTATAGAGCATATGTCCAAATCAAGTACTATGAGAAATCTGAAGAGAGAGAAATCACTTTCATTTGAGGGGGTAATATCTTATCAAGGAAGGTTTCCCTCTCCCCTCTCCTCCCCCCCACCTCCTCTGAATGTTACCATTTATGCTTCATTTTCAAAATCACTCTGGTTCAAAGTCTTGGAGTCATCTTTGGCTCTCCCCTATCCCTTAATCCCTGTATATGCAGTCAGTCACCTATTAATAATGTCTCTACAATATCTCTTGCATCTATTCCCTCAATTTCACATTTCCACTGTCTTAGTGTGAGGTCTTCTCACAACCTTATTCCCAATTTTCTGGAATTCAAAATTATGCTCCCATAGCTGTGTCATCCTGGGACTTCCCTCAATGACTAAAGCTTCCTCCTGGAACATTCGATTTTTCTATGGCCTGTTTAACCTGATATAATGATCCATGATATCTGTCCCCTTTCTTCCATTGGTGAGTTCCTTCTGTAACTGCCATTTTGTGAAGGGGACAAGCCAGCCAACCTTCATTCCTCTCTTGGTGCTGTTCCTGACTTTCTGGACTTCAAAATCATTCTTCTGTGCTGAGTAACATCATTTCCCCTCCTCTTCAGCTCCCTATTTTGAGTTGTCTTTCCTGTTAGAATATAAGCTCCTTGAGGGCAGGTACCACCATCTTCCTTTTTCACATGTATTTATATCTCTAGCACTTAGTACAATGCCAGGAACAACATAAGTGCTTCCTCCATCCCTCCCTCCCATTCTTCATCTCTCCCTCCTTCTCTTCCTCCCTTCCTCAGTCCCTTCCTTCCTTACTTCCTTCTTTCCTTCCTCTTAGCTGAAGTAATGGACAGATTTCATAGCTATAGATTGGTTGACTTTGAGTGGTAATAACTACCAATGTGGTACTCCATAACATAGATACAACTTCTGCCATTTTCTCAAGAGCAGGGAATTCTCTTGGGAGGTAATCTTAAATCCTTGATTGTCCTGCTTTGCTTTGGGTTTGATAATTGCTTTCCAGAAGAGCAAAGGCATGCTATATCCTTAATCCACATCATCCCATCTGCATTGGGTACTAAGAATTGAAGGAAAAAATCAAGAAAAGGTTGACAGGGCAAAAGCAAATTTCTTAGAGATGGACACTCTCCACTCTTCCTCATGCCAGTCTGGTGAACCCTACCCTCTTATAAAAGCATCTTGTACCCTTCTCAAATGTTCCCAAGATGCATATGTCCCTCTTTTCAATCAATCAATCAATCAATCAATAACTGTATATCAAGCACTTCTATGTGCACTTTAGGCATAGGTACAACCAATGCAAAAGCTCAGAGATCAGAGATAAACCATCATGTATGTAGAATAAGAAGTAAGTCATTATGATTTCTATATCATAGAGCTCATGGAGGGGAGGAGAGTATAAGAAGACTGGAAGTAATAAGGGTACAGGTTGTGAAATGCTTTAATGTCAAAGGACAAGAACACAGTAGTAATGCCATTCTGCCTAAGGGTGTGCTGATAAACATTTAAACAACTGGCTTTCAGTGGAAAGGGGAGATGTATGCATGGTACACTTTTAAATTTAATCTGCATTGTAAACATTTTATCCATCAATTTCTTAAGCCTAGACAATTAACAGAGTGATAAATCAAATTCTGGTTCATAGCAATTCCCGATCTCTGAGGTGTAAATGCTGCCAATAAAAATTTAACAACCAACTTTCAAAAACTGGTATAAGTTGATTCCAGCACATTCCAGATTATGATCCTTCAGAAGTATTCTTTTAACACTCCTACCAAAGTGACCTCTGGGTCTGAAATGCTCTGTTCCTCCAAGCAAAATGATTCAGTATTTGTCTGGCTTCTGGAGTGCTTGGCCCACACCTCTTTGGTGAGGCCTAGTTGACATGAGTTAATCTTCTTCTAAGTGACCCATTCCTTTGGTTAGCAACCTCTGAGTATGCTCTGAATTCATTAGTAACTACTATTACTACTACTATTAGTAGTAGTAGTAGTAGTAGTAGTAGTAGTAGTCGAAGAAGAAGAAGAAGAAGAAGAAGAAGAAGAAGAAGTTGTAGTAGTAGTAGTAACTTTTATGTAGCATTTACTATGTGCCAGGAACTGTGCTAGGCACTGTACAATTACATTTGGTCCTCACAACAACCTTGGGGGTAAGATCCTATTAATTCCCCTATTTTACAGATGAAGAAACTGAGACAAATGGAGGTTTAAGTGACTTGTCCAGGGTCACACCTACTAAGTGTCTGAGGCTGGACTTGAGCTTAGGTCTTCCCGACTACAGGCCCAGAGCTCTATCCACTGAGACACCTAGCATTAGTGCTGCCTTCACCTCCCCAGTCAACTATCAATTCAGCATAATTGAAGGGCCAATTCTCACTGTTTGGGTAGTATTAAATTCAAGAATAATCTTACTATCCTATTGGCCATTTGGACTGGTCTTTGTACTCAATAGCCACTGCCCCTTTGATCACCACCTGCTGAAGCAGCCTCTCCATCTGTAAGACAGGGCATAGAGGCCTTTCCCCCTTCCTAGTGGCAGATGGAGAAATCCAGTCAGTGTTATATGTACTCTTAGTTCTGCCAAATTAACTAGCTAGCCCCTGAGGGCATTAGAGTGCCACTGTATGACTTCAGAAGACCACACTTTCTGGATGCATATGATGCCAGAGGCAGACCCTCTGAGGCTCCGCAGTAACCGCCCATGTTTTGTTCCATCAGTCCATTCTGGCCTCTTTATAGTAGCTGTGGTTTGTTCTAGCTACAATTTAAAGAGATTAATAATAATAACAATAACAACAACAAGAATAATAAAATATATTGTTATTATTATTCCAGAAATCCAAAGTTTGTCAATGGTTTTACAAATATATCATTTTATGCTTACATCCACTCTAGGAAATAGGTGTTATTATTCCGATTTTAATCCATAGGGAAATTGAGGCCAAGAGAGCTTAAGTGACTTGCCCAGGATCACACAATTGATCAGTATCTGAAGCTAGATTTGGACTTAGGTCTTCATCACTCCAGATGACTTGTTCCCTGTTCTGTGCCACCCAGTCACTTTTATGCAACCACCCCATATAAGTTCAGTTGTCCACAGTAAGCCCTTTCTGACTCTATTGAGTGACTGACTTTCCCAAGGATTCTGTCTCCATCATTATTGGCACTGTGTCAGTAGCTAATGAGCTCCTGACTAGGAGTAGGCCCCTGGCCTTTAGTAATTAATCTTTTCCCCCACCAAACCTTCCTGGGTCCTTTTCACCTTTGTGCTATTGAAAGCTAGCTGGCCCAAGTCAGAAGGATCCTGTTCAGACACAGATGGGACCATGCTGTCTCCTAGGTCTATCCCATCTCTGGGATTCTGTCATTCTTTGAAGTATTATCAGTACTATTAGAAAAGCGCTTAACACTATGATGGGCAGCCATGGATGTGAATATAATAGGCTAATTCAATGCTGAGGTGTCTGATGCTTTGAGGGGTCAGTATTATCCACACATATTTGAGGGAGAAGGATTTATAAGACCCTAATATCATGTGCTTTGAACTACAAAGGAGATTAAAGGTCTCTGGTCCAACCCACTCATTTTATAGATGAGGTACCTGAGGCCTGGAAACATTAAATGACTTCCTTAATGTCAAATTGGTGACCTTATTGGAGAGTCAAGATTTAAACTCAAGACCTCTGACTCCAAATACAGCATTCTTTCTACTGTGCCACATGGGACCAGGATCAGAATGTCTCACTAGGCTCTCCAAGCTTTGTTATCTTAGACCATTTAGAGTATCTATAAGACTCAGGTAATGTTCCTACCCACTCCCAAATTGAGGAGAGTGTTCTGATAGGGGGAAAAGGATAAGGGACTACATGTATGTGTGTGTGTTTGTGCATGTGTGTGGGGCGGGAGTGTGGGGGTGTGGGGGGGCGGTGTGGGTGTGTATACATCTGGAATCTTTTTGCATTATTTGGGAGTATCTCTGCATGGAGAGGGGTTGATATTCCAATAAAGGCTCTCTGTGATGGAAAGTTTGCACAACTTCAGAGTTAGGTTCTGGGAATAAAATGTCTCCTACACTTCATATATGTCAGATTGGCAAAGCTGACAAAGAAAATGAAAAATGTTGGAGAGGCTGTGGGAAAATAGGCACTTGAATGCACTGTTGGCAGAGCTGTGAATTGATATATCCCTCTGGAAAGCCATTTGGAACTATGCCCCAAAAGGTTACTCAACTGCACATACCCTCTGACCCAGTGATACACCACTACAAGGGCTATACCCCCCAAGGAGATGAAAAGAGAAAAAAGGTGTGCTCTCTCCTCTCTCAATCTCTCTCTCTCTCTCTCTCTCTCTCTCTCTCTCTCTCTCTCTCTCTCTCTCTCTCTCTCCTTTCTTTTCTCTTTCTCTCCTCTCTCTTTTCTCTTATCTATCTATCTATGTCTCCCTATCTGTATATCTGTACCTGTTTCAGAATTCTGAAATTTAAAGTTCTAATGGCTCTCAGAGCAAAATTCTGATACAGAGTCACAGAATCATACAGTCTAAGAGTTTGAAGGTACCCATTTGGCCATCTAGTCCAATCCCTATCATTCTTCTAAAATCAAACTTTAATTATCAATTGTCCCCCCATTCCCCCACTTTTCTAAATCATAGTAGTTTAAGTGTCATTGCAAATAAAACTTTTAAAGTTGGAAAGTAAGAAGGCTGCATTTTTCGTATGCCTACTGCCAACTAATTGAAGAAATCTGATTTAATTTTATTTCAGGCACTTTGTGAAAAAATCAAGAGAAAAAAAAGGCTTGGCAAGCTTTTTCCATCAGATGAAAAGCCCATCTTCAATACTCTGAAAAGTGAAATTTGTAATAAAAAAACTCCATGGAACCCTTGAATAGGGTAGCCCTGCTGCTTGCTACAATTATTATATTTCATGATGATGTCAGCCTCAAAGTCACATACAGTAAAAAGGCAAAGAGAAGCTTCCCATCTAACCTATAATATCCCCCAAACTAACTTTCTCATTATGAAACAATCTTTTATCTTCATCTCATATTAAAATTTTAGTTATAAAGTAACATATTAAATACAGATAAACTATATGATGATTTCCAAAATTTGAATATTAGGCAAGGTTGATAAAGAGGTTAAAAAATATTACCTAAGCATTCAGGAATTGGTTACCCCCCTCTTGGAAAAAGACTGGAAAATGTACTGTGAAATTACCTATCGTTATAAATTAGTGCTCAGAAATACTGGTTCATTTCTTTAAACAGATTCATGGGAATCAATATCAGTGTTTTCAGAGTCTAGTTCAAAGGGCACCAATGGATGAGCACAGGTTTCTAGTGGTGCTCACCAATATCCTTCATGTTCTTTTCTTTGTTTGCTTATTTCTTCTCTTACATATGTCTCTATAATAAGGGAGATGGGAGTGGGGGAAGGACAGATACTAGGCGCATTTCAAGTGACAATCTTAAGAATAAAAAGAATTCCACCTTTGATACTTAGTACTTGTGTGATGTTTGGGAAGTTACTCAAATATCTTTGAGCCTCAATTTCCCCACCTGCAAAACTAGGGGTTCAGACTAGTTGGCCTCTGATGTTCCCTCCAACTCTTAAATCATTTAAACCAGTGATATCTGACCTTTTCATTCAATTTGAAATTTTCTTATATTGGATACAGAGAAAGATAGAAAGTATAACATGAACTGATGGAAAATGAAGAAGGCAATACATACAATGACTACAACAATGTGAATGAAAAGAACAACAACAAAACAAACAAAAATGGATCCTGCAGAATTATAAGAAATTTGGAACTTAGCCCCAAAGAAGAGATATGAGATGATATCTCCCCCTCCCCACCATTTTTAAGGGTTTTGGGATAAGGGGAATTTATATGTGTTGAACATTGACTATAATATCAGACTTTTACTTTCAATGTATTGATCAAGTTTACTATTTTCTTCTCTTCATATTCCTGGCAGCTAGGTGGTGCAGTGGCTAATAACAATAATGATAACAACTAGCATTTATATAATGATTTAAGGTTTGCAAAATACTTTACAAGTATTATCTGATTTTATCATGACAATAACCCTAGAAGGTTGATGTTATTATTATCCTCATTTTACCTATGAGGAAAATTTCTAAAACTATCCCCTTCATCATCTTTTAAAAAATAAAAGTATTTTATTATTTTCCAGTTACATATAAGGATAGTTTTCAACACTTGTTTTCAAAGGATTTTTAGTTCCAAATTTTTCTCCCACCCTCCCTTCCCTCCCTCCTCCCCGAGACAGAAAGTAGTCTGATATAGGTTATATATGTACAATCACATTAAACATGTTTCTGCATTAGTCACCTTGTGAAAGAAGAATCAGAGCACAAGGAAAAAGCCTCAGACAAGAAGGAAAAAAACAGCCCCAAAGTAGAAACAGTTCAATCTGCATTCATAATTCATAGTTCTTTTTTTCTGGATGTTGAGAACATTTTCTATCATGAGTTCTTTGAAACTGTTTTGGATCGTTGCACTGCTGAGAAGAGTCAAGTCTATCACCATTGTTTATCACATAATGTTACTGTAACTGTGTACAATGTTCTCCTGGTTCTGCTCCCCTCAGTCATCATCAGTTCATGTGAGTTCTTCCAGGTTTCTCTGAACTCCTCCTGCTCATCGTTTCTTACAGCACAACAGTATTTCATCACAATCATATACCAAAACTTGTTCAGCCATTCCTCAAATGATGGTCATGAGGGATTCCTATTAAAATAAGAGTAGATAACCTCTGAGATACCTTACCGTTTGGAGATTTGGGAATTCTGTGTGAATCTTTTGATATGACCTCTAGGACCATTCTCATACTTAGATTCATTATTTGTTAGTTTTCTGTGATCATTTATAAGTCCTGGCCTTCAGTTATCTAGCCCAAACTAGGGATTTTGTATAACCCAAATTCAATGGATTTCTTTCTTCCTGACATTCAACAAAGGTACACTTATCTAGCCATGCCTGTTTCCTTATCACAATCATTCATGTGTGATTATATGTGTTCTTCCTGAAGTTACTGGGAATAAAAAAAGTTGTACACTTATTCACAAGGGAGTGGGGGTGGGAATGAATACAGTGATGGAGATGTATTATATGGAAGGCTGGGAGTTTTCTGATTCCATTCATATTTTTATCCTGGCTCCTTCAAATAGAATATTTTTTTCTTCTATTCAACTTTCTCCAATGCTCCCCTCCTTGATTTTATCTTGCCTTATGCATATGCTTACAAAGTAGTCATTTGTATTTTTTTTTTAGTGAGGCAATTGGGGTTAAGTGACTTGCCCAGGGTCACACAGCTAGTAAGTGTTAAGTGTCTGAGGCCGGATTTGAACTCAGGTCCTCCTGACTCCAGGGCTGGTGCTCTATCCACTGTGCCACCTAGCTGCCCGTTAGTCATTTGTATTTTGAAAATCTATTTTTAAACATACTAAATATAAATATAACATTTAAAGTCTCAACCTATGTGGCCAAAATAAAAGCAGTGTCAAAGGAAAAAAAAAACAAACTATAGCCATATTGTGGTTGGTTGATGGCATTTCTGTGAGAGCTTTGGGTATAGATTAACTGATCTCAAAAACTTTTGTAACAAGGAAAACCAAAGGTTTAAAATTGCCACAATTTTAACTTATAACTCTCAAACTATTAGAATTGATAACAGGGCTTTTGTGGGGGTGATAAGAGCCAGGGACCTGGGTAATACTAGAGTGATATCAAAGGTAGGGAGTATGGCAAAATTGGCTGAATTTTAATGTAAATTAGAACTGAATGGTCCCCAATTTGACATATAATGCATGAACAGGGCTTTCTTCAAAATTCAGCTGAAATCTCACCTTTGACAAGAAGTCTTTCTCAAATGTTACCAACCATTTACACAATTTATATGTAATTATTACATGTAGTCTACCTCATTAGACTAAGTTCCTTGAGAGTAGGGTCACTTTTTGCCTTTCTCTGACTCCCTATTGCTTAACATAGTACCTGGCACATAGTGGATACTTAATAAAGACTCACTGAGAGATGAGCAGAACCAAGAGAACATTGTACACAGTATCAACAACATTATGTGTTGATCAGCTGTGATAGACTTGATTCTTCTCAGCAATGCAATGGTCCAAGATAGTTCCAAAAGACTCATGATGGAAAATGCTCTCCAAATCCAGAAAAAAAAAAAGAACTGTGGAATCTAGATGCAGATCAAACCATACTATTTCTATTGTTTTTGGTTGTTTTTCTTTTTCTTTTTTGAGGTTTTTCCTTTTTTGCTCTAATGCTTCTCTCATAACATGACTAATGCAGAAATATGTTTAATGTGATTGTACATATACAACCTATATCAGATTACTTGCTGTCTTGGGGAGAGGGGAGGTAGGGGAAGGAGGGAGAAATATTTGAAACTAGAAATCTTATAAAAACAAATGTTGAAAACTATCTCTAAATGTAACTGGAAAATAATAAAATATTTATATGAAAAAAAATTTAAATAAAATTATTTTTATTCCATGAAAAAAAATAAAGGCTCACTGATTGACCCAAAATAGCATTTCTTGGGAAGTCTTTCAAATTATTTTTTTAAATTTGTCTAGACTTTTCTATCCAAAAAGTACCACTTAAACTCATAGAACCACAAATCTCAAAGGAACTTCAGAGATTATTCAATGTCTTCACTTCATTTGAGAGATGAGGGGATTTATACCAGAGAAGATAGCGAATGGTTAATAGTAATGCAATTTGTTAGTGAAAGAGCTCATTCAACATTTGAGTCTTCGGACTTTGAATCAAGTTCTCCTTCCACCACAGCACATGAATGAAAGTAAAAAGAAAGAGGGAAAGAGATCATTACTCTGCTAGCTGCCCAAGGGCTCCAGGGTAGACATTAAGACACTGGTGAGCTAGTTTCAATCTCTTCTCCAAAAAAAAAAAAATCCTGTGAGATCAACACTAATGTTCTCCATTCCCATTTTTACTTTTTACTTGTAGCCATTCTCAAGATGTTAACCAATGTGTATCTTCCCTCTCCCCAGATAGAGAATGGACTCCTTAAGAACATGGTCCATATTTTCCATTTCTTTTTGATTCTTCCCTCCAGAGCACTCTGCTCATAATGGGCACTCAGTAAATGTGGTTGAGTGACCAATGAGAAAAAATCGGGAGGTACACAAAGGATCTTTCTCAAGCTGGTGGATAAAAATACAGCCTACACTGGTGTCCCTTTGCCACAGAGATTATGAAGTCAGCTTTTTTTCTGTAGCCAAGAGAGTCCCACATAACAAAAAATCAAGCAATCATCCACTAATGAGCAGTTGTTAAATCTTTACTTTAAACCAAGAACTATAGTAGGTTGGGGTGGTACAAAGACAAAGTAAAAGGCATTCCTACTTTCAGGAGGCTCATATTCTACTTGGTTGACAAACACTTAACCAGTAAGTATATATAGGATTCAAAACCAATACATAATAAAAAAAAATTTTTTAAGATTCAGGGAGGGGCAACTAGGTGGTACAGTGGATAGAGCACCCAACCTGGATTCAGGAGGACCTGAGTTCAAATTCTACCTCAGACACTTAACACTTATTAGCTGTGTGACTCTGGGCAAGTCACTTAACCCCCATTGCCTCACAAAAAATAAAAAAGGATTCAGGGAAAAAAAGAAGAAAAGTACCTGATGAACAAAAACAAAAACACATGATCATCAATCTCATGCTGGAAAGGAGCTTGGAAGCCATCTTGTTCTGCCCCTTTACTTTAAAAATGAGGAAATGGAGGCCCAGGTAGGTAAATAAGTGATATCCCCCAGGTCACTCAGTAGGATTTGTCAGGGGTCGGTTTGGAACCCAGATTCCCTTTGCTTAGAGAGGCAATGTTCTTTAATGATACCACACTGGACCATAAGTGACAACATCTCCAATGTCTACCCTGCTCCCATTAAGATACCCATTTATAATGAATCTACTTTGCAATTGCAACACAACTATTGAAAATATATGTACAGGGAGAATAAACAGCACATATGAAGACCTGTACCAATACTTATACAGTGTCAGAGACTGCCAACCATGAAATCTAGTCATTGTAACGGGAGAAGAGAAAAATAACAACATGCTATTGGTTTGCTGTGATTCTTCTGCTAATGGAAGGCAGGGGGAGGGGGGGAAGACTTCCAGTTAACTCTTTTTCAAACCCATCTAGTATAATGAAATAGAGAGAGATACACCATCCGATGGCGAACAAAAAAAGCACTCTTAAAAATGTACTTCCTTAGGTTCAAGAACAGCAAAGAGAGATAAAGTGGAAGAGGAGCAGGTGGTTAGAGGAGAAGGTTTGTGGTTAATTTTAGGCTCATAGAACATCATCTCAATGTAATGATACAATTCCAGCCACATAACAACTTACCCCAAGATACCACTGAGTCTAAATCTATGACAATAAAAGGGAAAAAGGATGAAAGTCCCATCCTTGTCTATTCCCCAAAGGACTAGCAGCCAATATCTCCCTGACCTCGCAGCAAGACCCAGGAAGGGTCCAGGTTTAATCACTTGTACACGGTACACCCTTTGCAGCCTTTTAATATTTCCAGTAATTTTTCTCTTATGAGTTTTGAGCTAACATAATTCTCAAGACACTTCCCTGTTAAGCCTTACATCAGCAGAGGAGAGAGCGGTGTTATAAGAGACAAAACAAGGTACATACAGACACACAATTTATCCCGAGCTTTTTGCCTCTCCATACTGGCCTTAACGATAAAGCTTTTAACTTTGCACAACCCCTGCCTCTCAAACAAAGACATGATTAAAAAAAAAAAGAGGGGAGGGGAGAAACATAAAGATGGAGATGTGCAGGGGCCTAGCTCAGTCCCTGTCCAGCATACAATCCATTCCCAGCTAGGAAAATGATTACCACACAATGGCTGGCATGGCCAGCTCAGGGCAGCTGTGCAATATAAATTGTCAGCAATGACCATAAGCACTCAGAGAAACAATTTAATTCCTCACTTCCGCCATCATGGGCTGATATATTCTTTCAAGGTCATTACCCAAGGCTAGGAGGGTCGCTTGATTAACGAGTGACAGGTCCAATGAGGGCCAGTGTGCTCCAGCAGGCCTTATATTAATTAGACAGAAGCTCAGGGAAATAAATGTTACCAAGAAAGGAGGGTCCACATCTCGGGCATAATCCTGTGACCTCAACACCCCCACCCCATTCACCCCACAAAAGATAACACCCTGACCTTGTTCTTCCACGTTATACTTTAACTTTGCTTTAAAACCTATAAAATACCCAACATAAACCATGCTTCATTTCCTATTCAAAATGACCGGGGCCCTGGCCTTCAGTTCTCCACTGTCTTTGTCTTACCCTCTACCACTTAGTTATTCTAATTTATGGGTTAATTCTGAGTGGCAATATGGAGAACTGCTCGCTATGAACTTCATATTACCAGAAACAGCATCCAAGAGATGCTGCTCCAAACCACAAGAAATGGACTGTTCACGATGCTTTATTATTCCGAGTCCAATAATCAAGGCAATCATTAGCTTGATTGAGAAGTTCAGGACATTTGGTAACAACCCTGAACTTTCTGGGGGTCAACGAGCATTTGAAGGAAACAGGGCTTTAAAAGAAAAGCAAAACCAAAATGAAGCCAGTCTTTAAACACTGACATACCCTAGTTCTTTGATTACACTAGTCCTGAAATCTTCCGATTAAGAGATATAAAGGAAAAGAAATTCCCAGGGAGTTGTAATCAATTCTGGGTGACAATTGTTATTTTCCAAAATGAGAGGTGACTGGTTTAAGGATGAGATTTGAGTGTTGCCGTCTATCAGAAAGGATTTATCCTCTTCTGTGGTCTGCAAATTCAACACTGCTACTGCTAGCAAGGCTACAAATATGCATATCTGGCTGCCTCAGGGTGATCTCAGTCTAAGGGGCTGAAAGATAGAGATGGCAACTGCATCATTCCTCTTGAACTTCCTAGAAAGGCAACATTATCTATGGGAGCAAGCTCTGAATGGGAAGTTGGGAGATGGGTACACACAAAGCATTTGGTGGTTTCTCTGTTGGACTTTTCTATAGTCAGGACTGGTAGCTAAGGGACACAATGGACAGGGCACTGGACCTTGAGTCAGGAGTTCAAATCTGGCCTCAGATACTTACCAGCTCTGTGGCCCTGGAAAAGTAATTTTATTTCTTCCAAGTTTCCTCTTCTAAAAAATAATAACATCTATCTGCAAAAGGTTGTTTTGAAGATAAAATTAGATAACTTTTTAAAGAATTTTGCAAACCTTGAAATGTTATGTTAATGGTAGCTATTATTATTAAATACTACATATTAATTAGCTCTGTGAAAAATGCAGCATCATTGCCACATATTGCTAAAATAAAATGTGCCTTATTTATCAGATTCCTCTGGTATTCATTTATGGTATGAAAATTATTTAATCAATGGGCTGCCTTCATATACAGAGATAACTCATTCATTCAGTCATTTATCCATATATTTATTGAACAACTAAATTTTTGTGTACCATGTTTAGGAGCTATGAGAAAAAGATAAAAAAATCCCTGCCCTGAAAGAGTTTATAATCTAATAGGGGACATAATCAATCAACCAATCAATCAATGAGTACTTATTAAGCTCCATCCATTTGCCAGGTATGGCACTATACTAGACTGTAGGATGACAAAGACAAAAATAGTAGTTTTCTGGTTTTTTTTTTTCCTTAAGTATCTTATAGTCTTTTGGGAAAGACAACCATTATCAACCTAAAACTGTCAATACCTATATTATTATCGATTTCCATTTGTTGTTGTTATTCAGTCATTTCAGCCATGTCTGATACTTTGTGACCTGATTTGGAGTTTTCTTGGCAAAGATACTGGAGCATTTTGCCATTTCCTTCTCTGGCTCATTGGTCAAATGACTTGTCCAGGATCACATAGCCAGTAAGTTTATGAGATCAGATTTGAACTCAGGTCTTCTTACTCAAGGCTTAGCACTCTATCTACTGCCCCACTTCGCTGCTCTTCCGTTTTTATATCTATATCAAACCTATGTATTTTTTTCATTTTTCTTCCTTCCTTCTTTCCTTCCTCCATCCCTCCTTTCCCTTTCATTCTTTTCCTCTATTACATGTTCCCTCCTGTATGTCTGTGTGTCTATGTTTCTATCTATCTATCTATCTATCTATCTATCTATCTATCTATCTATCTATCTATCCATCCATCCATCCATCCATATTTCTACAAAATAAGCAATGTAGCACAATGGATCAGGAGCTGACCCTGATGCCAAGAGGACCAGGTTTTACTTCCTATCTCTAACAAATACAACCTATGTGGTTCTGGACAAGTCTCACCAAAATGATCTGTTGTAGAGAAAGTGCTGACCTCCACTAGTAAAAAAGAATTACTCATGGGGGGATTTTCTATGCCAATGACATCACAAATTCAGTCTGTAGTCCTAACCGTATACAAAGTAGGGACAAAGAGATGTTGGGGGAAGGAGATGGGGAGAGAGACACTAGCAGCTGAGTGGATCAAGAAAGATCTTATGAAGAAGGTGACATTTGAGCTAAGCCTTTAAGGAAACAAGGGGAATCTAAGAGGCAGAGGGGAGGAAGAATCACATTCCTGGCATGGAAGGGAGCCTCCACAAAAGAACAAAGGTGGGAAATGGAGTGTCTCATATGAGGTATTGCAAAACAGCCTTATTATCAGGACCTAGGTGGGGACCATGTATTCTATGTCACCATAGGCAAGTAATTTAACTTCTCTAGGTCTCAATCTTCTTTGTAAAATTAGGAGACCAGACTAGAACAGCCAGTCTCAACTGGTCTCAGGACCCTTAAAAATTATTGAGGACCCAAGATGGCAGAAGAAAGACTATGACTCCCAGCTTCGGAAAACTTGTCCACATACCTCCAAAAATAATGTGATAAGAAACTCTTGGAGCAGCATAACCCACATAAGAACAGAGTGAGACTCTTTTCCAGCCAAAGATGGCTTAATTAGGTGACTGGGATCACCTGCTGTTTGGGCTGAGAGAGGAGCACAGCAGGGAGAGCAGGACCAGCCTCAAGCAGGCAGCACCTCCAACCAAAGCCTCAGAATCTTCAGCTACTTCTTTTTTTGTTTTGTTTTGTTTTTTTGTTTTTGTTTTTTGTTTTTTGCAGGACAATGGGGGTTAAGTGACTTGCCCAAGGTCACACAGCTAGTAAGTGTCACATGTCAGAGGCTGGATTTGAACTCAGGTACTCCTGAATCCAGGGCCGGTGCTTTATCCACTGTGCCACCTAGCTGCCCCCCTTCAGCTACTTCTTCTGAAGCTCAGCTTGCAGACCAGTGAGGGGGTCCAGCGGTTGGGGGGGGGGGAAGCTGCAGTCTCTGCTGGAACGGGCGTGGGAAGCCCACATTCTGAACCAGCAAGCAAAGTTGAAGGACAGCCACCCTGTGGGGGAGGGGCACAAGCATGCCAAGCTTCCTGATGATAGAGAATCAGATTTCAATCAGACTTCTGTTTCTGAGTCAAAGAAAAAGCTGGCCGTGGTAACTCAAAGGCCAGGCAGGCTGAAAAAAAGCCCAATCACCCCCTGGGCTAAACTGTACCTCAGAACAGTGTGTCCTGGAAGCAACGCTACATGTTAAGAAAAAGTTAAAAGACAAGAAATAGGGGATCAAGATGAGTAAGCAGAAAAAACAGCAGACCATCGAAAGCTGCTTTGGGGGCAAGCTAGACCAGAATACATCCTCAGAAGAGTATAATAACAAAGTTAAAGCTCCTGCATCCAAAGCTTCCAAAAAAATATATGAATTGGTCTCAGGCCTTGGAAACATTCAAAAGGGAATTTGAAGAGAAAGTAGGAGAGATAGAAGGAAGATTTAGAGAGGTAGAGGAAAGAATGGAAAGAGAAATGAGAGTGATGCAGGAAAGTCATGAGAAAAAAAGTGAAAAGCTTGAAAAGTCAAATGGAAAAGGATATTAAAAAGCTCTTTGAAGAAAATAATTGCCTAAGAATTAGGAATGAAAAAATGGAAGCTAGTTACTTTATGAGAAACCATGACACAGTAAAGCAAATCCAAATGAATAAAAAAAAATAGAGGGCAATGTGAAATATCTTCTTGGAAAAACAGCTGACCTGGAAAATAGATCCAGGAGAGATAATGTGAAAATCATTGGACTGCCTGAAAACCATGACCAAAATGAGAGTTTAGACACCATCTTCCAAGATTTCAGGGAAAATTGTCCTGATGTTCTAGAAGCAGAAGGTAAAATAGAAATTGAAAGAATCCACCAATCACCTCCTGAAAGAGATCCCAAAAGGAAAACTTCCAGGGATATTATAGCCAAATTCCAGAGAATCCCAGGTCAAGGAGAAAATATTGCAAGCAGCTAGAAATAAAGAATTCAAATACTGTGAAGCCACAGTCAGGATAGCACAAGATCTAGCAGCCTCTGCATTAAAGGACCAGAGGGCATGGAATATGATATTTCAGAGGGCAAAGGAACTGAGACTAAAACCTAAAATCACCTACCGAGCAAAGCTGAGTATAATCTTTCAGGGGGAAAATGGGACTCCAATGAAAATGAGGACTTTCAGATATTTGTGATGAAAAGACTTGAACTAAATAGAAATTTTTACTTTCAAATACAGGACCCTAGAGAAGCATAAAAAGGTAAACAGGAAAAAAGAAATCATGAGAATAAACTATTTACATTCTTACATGAGAAGATAATCCAACTCATAAGAACTTTCTCAGTATTAGGGCAGCTGAAAGGAAATATACATAGACAGAGGGCACTGGTATGAATTGAATATGAAGGAATTATATCTGTAAAGTATTTATCCTTGTTTTTTTGTAGGGCAGGCAAGGTGAGGTGTTTATGTCTGGGGCTGGATTTTGGCTTGGGGCCTCCTGGGTCCAGGGATGATGCTTTGTCCACTGTGTCACCTAGCTGACCCATGATGACATCTTCAAAATAAAGTTAAGGGGTAAGGCGAATGCACAGGAATAAAGGGAAAGGGAGAAGTCGAAGGTTATGAAGTAACTCAAATAAAAGAAAGAAGAAAAAGGTTATGGAGTGGAGGGGGAAATGGAGAAAGAGCAGGGGAGTGAATGAGTCTTACTTTCATCAGAATTGGCTCAAAGAGGGGGCAGCTAGGTGGTGCAGTGGATAGAGCACCAGCCCTGGATTCAGGAGGATCTGAGTTCAAATCCAGCCTCAGATACTTAACACTTACTAGCTGTGTGACCCTGGGCACGTCACTTAACCCCAATTCCCTCACCAAAAAAAAAAAATGCCTCAAAGAGGGAATAAAATACATACTCAAATGGGTATAGTAATATATTTTGCCCTGAGGGAAAGTTGGAGGGGAAGGGGAAAAGGGGGGAGAGGTGAAGGAAGGGAGGGAAGATTGGGGGAGGGACAGTAAAAAGCAAAACACTTTTGAGGAGGGATAGGGTGAAAGAAGATAAAAAATATAGTAAATATCAAGGGGAGGAAACAGGGTGAAGGGTAATACAGTTAGCAAAAGTAACTGTAAAAGAAATGAGCAGGATTCTATCAAAAGGATGTATGAAAAATGCAAACCATCAACAAAGAACTGATAGTATGTGAATACAAATTGAAGTATAATTGTATTTGTTAGTTCCTCTTGCTAAAGCTATTCTATTTTCTTTCACAACTTGAGTAATGTGAAGATGCTTGCCATAATTGCCTATGTATGACTTATATTGAATTGCTTGATTCCATAGGGAGGGTTTAGGAGGGAGGGAGGAAGAAAAATTTAGAACACAAAGTTTAAAAATAAAATCAATGTGAAGGAAAGATAAGCAGGTGGATTTCAGAGAAACCTGGAAGGACGTACATGAATTGATGCTGAGCGAAATGAGCAGAACAAGGAGAACATTGTGCACAGTATCAACAACTTTGTGTGTTGATCAACTATGATAGACTTGACTCTTCTCAGCAATACAATGGTCCAAGATCATTTCAAAGGACTCATGAGGAAAAATACTCTCCAAATCCAGAAAAAAAAAAGAAATGTGGAATCTAGATGCATATTACACCATACTATTTCTACTTTTTTTGTTTTCCTTTTATGAAATTTTTCCCTTTTGCTCTGATTCTTCTTTCACAGCATGACTAATTCAGAAATATGCTTAATTGGATTGTACATATATAACCTATATCAGATTGCTTGCTGTCTTGGGAAGAGGGGAGGGAGGGGAGGGAGGGAGAAAGATTTGAAACTAGAAATCATATAGAAATAAATGTTGAAAACTACCTCTACATGTGACTAGAAAAGAATAAAATACTATAAGAAAAAATAAAATAAAAATTATTGAGGACCCTTCCTAGGAGTTTTTATTTATGTTATCTATCAATATTTGCTATATTAGAAATGAAAACATTTTAGTATTATTGTGAGACTAATGTTGACCTTATGGATCCCCCAAAAGGTTTCCAGGAACTTCTACAGGTACTCAGGCCACATTTTGAGAAGAACTGGACTAAATGACATCACAGGCCCCTTTGAACTCTAAATACTACATGAAACCACCAAGTGTGTTACATGATCATTATAATGAGTGATCCAAAGTGCCACAAAAATCCAGAGGAGAGATCACTTCCAACTAGGTCCCTTAAATCTAAGTTCAGTTAAATAAGTGATGTCTACTATGAGGAAAGGACTACAAACCTAAATAAGTCAAGGTTTCTCACCTTAAGAAGTTTATAATCTAGGAGGGGAATGACCCTGTGTATTACACAGATAACCAGAAAATAAAAAATAGAGTATTAAGTGCACGTACATGCCAAGTGTGATGAAAATATAGAGGAGAGAGATATACCATCTGGCTAGGGGAGAACCAAAGAAGACTTTATAGAGAATGTGGTATTTGAACCAGGCCTTGAAGGATGGGTAGGATTTTAAAAGTTTCTGAATGAGGATAGGAAGCATGAGTGTTTGTGGGCAGGTCTGAGAGAATTCTTAGTTGTATGGGTGCATGTATTTCAGGAAATAATGTGAGCAAATTAACATAAGCAAGAAAAGTCCTAAAGTGGTTGGGGAATGATAAGTAGCCCATTTGCCTGGAGAGTTGGCTATACTTGCGAGTTAAGGAAGAAGAAGAAGAAGAAGAAGAAGAAGAAGAAGAAGAAGAAGAAGAAGAAGAAGAAGAAGAAGAAGAAGAAGAAGAAGGAGAAGGAGAAGGAGAAGGAGAAGGAGAAGGAGAAGGAGAAGGAGAAGGAGAAGGAGAAGGAGAAGGAGAAGGAGAAGGAGAAGGAGGAGAAGGAGGAGAAGGAGGAGGAGGAGGAGGAGGAGGAGGAGGAGGAGGAGGAGAAGGAGAAGGAGAAGGAGAAGAAGAAGAAGAAGAAGAAGAAGAAGAAGAAGAAGAAGAAGAAGAAGAAGAAGAAGAAGAAGAAGAAGAAGAAGAAGAAGAAGAAGAAGAAGAAGAAGAAGGAATAGGGAGAGGACTCATGGTTGAAATCCATCTCTACCTCATGAAGAACAACTGGAAACAAATGTCATTCTCATTATGGGGCGGTGGAAGCCTTTCTTGATCATTCCAAATGCTTGTTTGTGGGTAATCTATTGAATCAAATTCTAAAATGTCACTGACCTGCTGTTTCTAACTTAGATCCATATTTACTAGGAGGTAGTTGTGCCCTCTCTCTCTCTCTCTCTCTCTCTCTCTCTCTCTCTCTCTCTCTCTCTCTCTCAACCCAAGTGGGTGAAAAATTGTCTGTTACCTAGACAATAATATCCAGTTATGTGGACATCCCCTATAATTGGTCTATTCATGCTCTTATTGTTGTTCAACTGCTTTCAGCCATGCCTGACTCTTTGTGACCCCATTTGGGGTTTTCTTAGCAAACATATTTGAGTAGTTTGCCATTTCCTTTTCCAGCTTATTTTACAGATGAGGAAACTGAGGCAAACAGGATTAAGTGACTTGCTCAGGGTCACATAGCTAGTAAGTATCTGAGGCCAGATTTGAATTCAGGAAGATGAGTCTTCCTGACTTCAGGCCCAGCACTGAGCCACCTACATATATCTTAATACACATTGCCCAGGGAGAATGATCAGGGCCCAGAAATAAATAGGAGGAAGCTAGTAAACTGTATTACATTTGGCAAATTATGCAGTATTTTAAGAATCCCCAAACTTCTCCCTGAAACAAAAAACAAAATCCTATCTTTTTAACATTAATATTATTCTGGTGATGCTACATGACCTCAGATCAAGGAAGATCACCCCAGTGATGATGGAGAGACATGTCGAGGTTGCAGACGGCTTCCCATATACCCATGAGCAAACATCACTTCCTGACACCAAGGACCTGACCGCATGGCTTACCCTCAGAAGCCGTCTCCTCATGGAGGAGCTTTCCTACAGTAACTCTCCAGCAGGGGGCATCACTCCAATTGTCCTGATATATATGTGTGTGTGTGTGTGTGTGTGTGTGTATGTATTTGTGTATGTATGTATGTATGCACACACACACATACACATATATGAGTGTGTGAATTCTATTCCCAGAGCAGCATAAAATAGACAACCAAAGAAGAAATGGTGGGGGCAGCTAGATGGCACAGTGGATAGAGCACTGGCCCTGGATTCAGGAGTACCTGAGTTCAAATCTGACCTCAGACACTTAACACTTACTAGCTGTATGACCTTGGGCAAGTCACTTAACCCCAATTGCCTCACACACACACACACACACACACACACACACACACACACACACACACACACACACATACACATACACACACAAAATGGTGGACCAGTCATGAAGCAAGAGCAAGAGGGTACATATGGGCTTTTGGGGTGCCACATTGGCCTAGAGAGAATTCTGGAGGAAAATTTCCTTCACGTAGGGTGAACTTTGCAGGTGAGAGATTTTTTTTCTTTTTCTTTTTCTTTTTTGCAGGGCAATGGGGGTTAAGTGACTTGCCCAGGGTCACACAGCTAGTAAGTGTCAAGTGTCTGAGGTCGGATTTGAACTCAGGTACTCCTGAATCCAGGGCTGGTCCTTTATCCACTGCGCCACCTAGCTGCCCCGCATGTGAGAGATTTAAAAGACGATACAGGGTGGGGGGCAGCTAGGTGGTGCAATAGATAGAGCACCAACCCTGGATTCAGGAGGACCTGAGTTCAAATGTGGCCTCAGACACTTGACACTTATTAGCGGTGTGACCCTGGGCAAGTCACTTAGCCCTCATTGCCCCAGCAACCCCAAAAAAGATACATATGAATTACACAAGTGGAAAGAGTACCAGTATCTGGAAAGATACACTGAAGTACTGAAGATGACAATGGTCTTTCACAGTCTCTTGCTTTGTCACACTATGTCCATACATGTATAACATAAAGGGCCCAGATCAGAGCTACTAGAATACATCATTGATTAGACCAGGGTTCTTGAACTCATTAGCCTGTTGAGCTAAACAATTTTGCTATAACAATATACTCTAGAGGGTTAGTCTCTCCATTATAGGACAGATATCCAGTAGCCCTGTCTTCTGAACTTATAATAGTGTGTTACCTCAAGAATAGCAAGAATGATACATGGAAATACCTAACAATGAATTAGCATGCATAGCAATAAGAGTGAGAAATCATTTCCAGTGAACAAGAAAAAAATTCATGTATGTATGAATGTAACAGGACTCTGGAGGTCAATGCCTGATGGCAGGTAGAAAATCCCTAGTGAACCTATCTTCCATCCCCAGGGGAGTTTCACTGACATAGCCACACTATGTATGACTAAGAAACTAACCCTCCTAAAATCAGGAAAAGGGAAGGTAGAAGCCATGATCACAGTGTACATTGAGGATAGGGGATGCAAATATAACAAGAGAGTGAGGAACTAGTCCTGGGGACTGGGGGATGAATGCAAGAGAAGTGGCAGATCAGGCAGTGCCCTGGGAAGAAGCCCTGGGAGACTAAGCTAGAGGACCACCATGGAAGATGATGCAAAGTAAGAGAGATCAAAAACCTAGGACTCCTGGGTCATGAGGTTTGTTTAGGAGGATCCTGTGTTTCTGAGCTCACCTAATGTGGCAGATCAATGCTGATGTTTCCTTCACTCTCCCTTGCCATCCTTTTCTGGGGGAGGTATGTTAATGAGAGGGGTGTTCCCTAATCTCTGTATTTTAAGAGTTTTCTTTCTGTTTTGCTTTGTTTTAAAGCTAGTTTTTCCAGTGTAAACATAATTAATCATTGTTTAATGGTTCTTATTTGTGTACATCCTTTTTTTTTTTTTTTTTAGTGAGGCAATTGGGGTTAAGTGACTTGCCCAGGGTCACACAGCTAGTAAGTGTTAAGTGTCTGAGGCCGGATTTGAACTCAGTACTCCTGAATCCAGGGCCGGTGCTCTATCCACTGCGCCACCTAGCTGCCCCTATTTGTGTACATCCTTGAGAAAATGGAGGTTAGGGAAAGAGAGGTAGAGTTGAGAATCCTCAGAGTATAGATGATACTTAAACTACTGAGGCCTGAGGAAGTCACCAAGGGAAATAGCATCGATTCAAAAAACAAAACAAAGAAACAAAAACAAAAGAAATAGCCTAGATGAAGAAGAGAAGAGAGCCCAGAACAGAACCCTGTGGAATACTTACAATTAGAGGATATGACTTGCCTGAAGAACCAGCAAAGAAGACTGAGAAGGAGGAGTTGGATGAGGAGAAGATAACAGTGTCCTGAAAATCCTAGAAAGAAGAAAGCCTCAAAGAAAAGAGGGGTAATCAGCGGTGTCAAAGACTCTAGAGAGATCAAGAAGAATGAGGATTGGGAAAAGGCCATTGGATCTGGCAACTACCAGATCATGAGTAACTTTGGAGAGAGCAATTTGGAGGAATGATGAGGTTGGAAGCCAAACTGTAGAGAGTTAAAGAGAGAGAGCCGGAGAAAAGGAAGCTGATGCACCTGTTGTAGAAATCCTCATTTAGCCGCAAAGGACAGAAAAGATATAAGGCAATAGTGGGGTAGAAGGATCAAGTGAAGTTTTGTTTTTGTTTTTTGAGGATGGAGGAGGCATGGACATGTTTGTAGGCAGCAGGGAAGGAGCCAGTGGAAAGGAGGAGAGATTGCAGAATGGGATAATAAAGGAGACAATGTGTTGAAGGAGACTGGGTAGAAGAGGATCATTTGTGGAATCATGGATGAAGTCTTGGATCTGGAATCAGGAAGTGCTTAGTTTGACTAGCCTTAGAAACTAGCTGTGTGACCTTGGGCAAGTCACTAAACACTTCTCAGTTTTCTCATATGAAAATAAATAACAAGGTTGAACTCCATGGTCCCCCTCTTCTACTCCATTGTTTTACCTACTCAGATGATAATTTTGTTTCCCAAAGTGGGTTTTGTTCATTGTAATTCTCCTCTAGCTAGAGTTTTGTTATTTATTTAAGGGGAGTTCCAACAAAGGAATATAAAAGCAAGAGGAAGAAACCTAACATAGTGCATTTTGATGCCAAGGAATGGATTTAAAAACAAAGTCTCTTCCCTTGCCCCCTCTCCCATTTCACTATCCTTTCAAAGAAGCCAATTCAGCAGGTTTTATTTGTGTAAAGCATGCAATAGGAGCATCCTACTGAGAAAACTTAGCATGGCTCCTACCAGAAAAGGCAGCTGTAAGCTCACCTGGGGCTAATTCTCACCTAGTGGCACAAGCTACCTGGAGACTACAAGGGCCCCTTTTGCTCTCTCTTTCTTTGAGCCAGCATGAAGGCCAGGCACATGTTGAGCTCAGCAGCAGGCCACAGCAACATGGTTTGGAGACCCCTAAACCAAATGACCAGCTGTACCAATTTGAACACCCTCCCCTCCACCACCATCAATATGGGTCTGCAAACTCGCTTGGAGAAGCAGCTACAGAACTGAATGCCCCAAAGAAGTATGTCTGAGCAAGCCAATGACACTGGAATTTTATCCTCCGGCTCAGATGATGCTAACTCAGTGGAAAATAATTTTCACACTCTTAAATTCTGATTTCAAGTACTGGAAATAATTGTGTGATTTGCAATTGTTGCCATTACATTCAATTGATGCACCTGTTTATTGGTAGCTTAATTGTGTAATCTTAGGTTATATGATGATGCTTAGCAATTGGGCAACTGAGCCTTCATGGAAAACAATTTCCTTCATTTCCAAGGTTCACTTCTCAGAGAAAACGGTTTCAGTGAGGGACAACTTTTCTGTTTTTTTTTTTCTTTTTCTGACATTGGCATTAGTATCTAGTAGATTTCCTTTTTCTTTTTATTTCTACTTGCTTCTCAAGTCAACAGATTTTCCTGAGCAAACAGCTGGTGACTACAGAGAGAGGTCCATCCCCAAGTCTGGTAGCCCCTTTGCTTTATCTAACAAGCTGGGCTGTTGCTTACAATATTTTGAAATATAATTTTAATGCAAACTCTTTAACTCCTTAACAACATCCTTTTGTTGTGTGCTACCATTATGACTGAACAGCCAAGCAGTCCTTTGGAATACTTCTGGCCTAAAAGCATACCGATGAGCTGGAAAAAAAAAGGAAAAAGAAAGGGGAAAAAATGAACATCACTTAATGTTCCTTTTTTAGGAGAGTTGAGTTTGTGATTATGTTTATTTATGACCAAATATGCCAAATGGCTTTTTTCCTCCAAACAGTCATTATTTTGTAGGAAACTTATGAATTTCATGCCTTTTTAAAGACTCAGGTTGTCTGCTCTTACAAATGGGTATCTTTGTTCAAGTTCTAATTGGTTTTGCCAATAGGGTTGCTTTGCTCTGGACATTCTTCTCAGTTCCTTTCTGACATTTGCCATATCCCTACTGTCCCATATGTCTGGAACAGTTTTTGCTTACCTACCAGGTCAACAGCACCTTCTTCTTTTAAGTACTTCTGAAAAGCCTTCAATAATAACTCCTAAAAAAAGACTCCTTCCCTAAGAAACAAACCAAAAAAAAATGAATCTAGTGTTCCGAACCCACTGAATTACATTCCAAGTCAACAAGCACCTACTATGTACTAGACATTGTGCTGAGCAATGGCAAAAGATACTGCCTTCCCTCAAGGGACTCAAGTCCAATGGAGGACACCATGGGCAAACAACCAAGATATATATATATATATATAGGATACAACAGGGGTCACTGGATTGTGCAATATGTGGAGGAGAGGAACGTATATGAAGACTGAAAAGGTAGTAAAGAGCCAGGCTGTGATAGGCTATAAAAGCCAAACAGGATTTCATACTTGATCTTTGAGGCAATAGTGAGCTACTGCAGTTTATGGAATCAAGGAATGATTTGGTCAGACCTGTGCTTTAGAAAGATGACTTTGATAGCTGAATGGAGGATGGCATTGAATGAGAAGATGCTTAAGGCAGGGAAATAAACTAGAAGGTTATTGCAATAATCCAAGGGTGAGATGATTAGGGGGCAGCTAGGTGGTAGATAAAGTGCTGGGCCTGGATGCAGAAAGGTTCATTCTCCTGAGTTCAAACCTGGCCTCAGACACTTCATAACTGTGTGATCCTGAGCATCTCCAGAAAAGACATTTAACTCCTCTCAAGCCTTGATTTTCTTATCTGTAAAATGGGGATAATAATATCACTTTCCTCTCAGAAAACATATTTAAACCACTTTTCAAATTTTAATGTACTATGTAAACGCTTGCTATTATGACCACCACCATTATTATTACTTCTCTATGGTTTTTTGTTGTTCCATTGTTTTCAGTTGTATCTGACTCTTTGTGTGACCCCACTTGGGGGTTTTCTTGGCAAAGATACTGGATGCTTTTCCATTTTCTTCTCCAGCTCATTTTACAGATGAGGAAACTGAGGCAAATAGGCTTTAGTGACTTGTCCAAGGTCACACAGGTAGGAAGTATTTGAGACCAGATTTGAACTCAGAAGATGAGTATTCCTGACAACAGACCTGGGACTCTATCCACTGTACCTTCTATGGTAGGGGATGACAAAAAAGGGCACTGGGGACAAGGCTAGCCCTAGGAAAAAATTGTGACATAGGTGAAACCTGCCTTTATTTCTCTACCTTTTCCCACCCTCTTTAGTGTTCTCACTCTTTCCTCCCAATGACACCCTGGATAGCTCCATCTGTACACATTTTAGTCAGATTTTCTAAATCTGTCACCGCTCTTCACATGAATCAGAGGTGGCACATGTAACGTGGTTCACACCAGCCTTGGCTTGTCAGAGGTGTGGGCTCTCAGGCTGATAGTGATTTTCTGAACTAATCTGATGTTATTAAAATTAAAGAGACACACTGTTAGCATGGATTTACCTAGGATGATCTATTTTTTATTATTTGGGAAGACATGTTTGCATAGGTTAACTCAATGACACATTTCTTATTCAAAAAGAAAAAAGAAAGAAAAACAACCCAGGAAGCAGCTGACCAACTTCAGGTTAATATGCCACAGGGCAATATGCAAACCAAAGTTTGACTGTGCACATCCACAAGGTACGAGCCATGAGTTATGTCATCCATATTTGTTTGAATCAGACACAGATCTCCTTTTCTACCACTTGAGTTTGCTGATATATCATGGAACAGTCTAGGCTTGGTAGACCTGACACTCCCAAGTGATATTTATCTACATTAACTTAGCAAATGATGGTTCAGAGAGCTGTGTCATTATTGCCAAACAATGCAGAGGAGAGGAAATTCATTGTGTTTCATTCTAGATCATTCAGACATTAAATTTCATGACTTAAGATGGTAGCTGCCATGGTTTTTAATCATTACAACTGCCTTTAGTGTAGGAAATTATAGCTTAAAGAATAAAGTTCCTAATTCAAGTATTACATTCTTTTTTCTGGATCAATAAGCATTTATTAAGTGCTGGTTATGTATCAATTGTACTAAGTACTACAGACACAAATACAAAGAATGAAATCATTTCAAGGAATCTATGTTTTATCCCAAAAGATAGCATCTACATACATTCTATGAAGTAGAGGTGAGGAAAGAGATGGAGAGAGATCAGTTTGGCTTGATCATAGAGTATAGAAATGGGAGTAATTAAATATATATTGAGGTATAATGAGTTTAGAAAGATAGGGTTGGACCACATTGTGAAGAATTTAAAAAATCAAATCAAGGGCCAGTCATAAATATTTATAACAATAGAACCAAAGCAAATGTCCATCAGTTGAGGAATGGGTAAACAAATTGTGTTCTATGAATGCAATGAAATATCACTGTGCTATAAGAAACGTTGTGATGGATACAAAGAAATGTGGAAGATCTATATAAACTGATGCAGATTAAAGTAAGCAGAACCAAGAACATAATATCTACAATGACTACTACAATATAAATGGTACTTATCAAATATGGATGGGCATAATGCAGTCAGAGCTACAGTAAAGGAAAGTATCTTTGAGAAATGTATCGGTCCTAAATTGGAATGAGAAGAAACTTAAGGCAAGGAAACCAAGTAGGAAGCTATTAAAGTAGTCTAGGTAAGAAGTGATGAGGACCTGAACTATGGCATTAGTCATGTGAGTAGAGGAACTTCAAGGAAGTCTTTGAACTTAATCCTCTAAGTAAAAAAATTAAGCATCTAAAATAATTCACATGGTATGATTATTAAATTTGCAAATGACATATCTCGGGGAAAGATATTTCATGTACTGGATGGAAAAAGTAGAATCAGAAAAAAAATCTTGAAAGTCTTGGATGGTGAAAGTTGTATCTTTTTTATTCCAATGGTACACCCATAGTCCAAAATCTTTTTAAGGAGAATGGCTGCCATTTCATGCATACCAGAGAGATTCTTTGGTAAATGGACAAAAGACCATTAATTTTGGTCCCAGATTCACTTATGTTATTGACATTTTAAATCTCAGACATAGGGCCTTGAAAGTCTTAGTCCTCCAAATATGTTTCCAAGAAAAGGAAGTGAGATTTTTTGTAGTGAATCATATTTCCTTCATGTTACCCTCCTCATCCCCCTCCCCACCTTCATGAGTGTGGGATTCATTTATGGATTGATGGAAAGGCCAATGCTTGAAATGGTCTGAGTGACTCAAACATGGGGCTCACTCTTCAGAGCGTTTTGGCCTTTTCAATACTCTGACATGTGATTGGTTAGTTATTCCTGCAATCTCTGTTCTTTGCTCACCAACTTTGAAGAAGGAAAAAAGAGAACAGAGTTGCCACCTAATCAGCCATGAGGCTCCTGAGGGTTAATCCTGAATAGCACGCTACAGTTGGGAGAATATAATTGGTGTAATAATCATGCTGATTACTGTGTGTTTTTTTTAAATTTTCACAGAATAGTGTGGAAAGGAAAGAAGAAAGGAACTAACCCCTTCTTGTACCAGCCTCGTGCTTTCCATCTCATGCCCCTTCTGTCTCTGTTAGAGAGGACTGAAATATAATTTCACTAAGAATTTCATATGTGATAAGACTCAGTTCAAGTTGATGAGGTGGGAATGTTAACTACTCCCTCCAAATTTAGTCTCCACTCAAAGCATCAGCTCCAGAGAAATCTGTTGCTGATCTTGAGAAATGATGCACCTGGTGATCATTTATCCAACTTTTCAATTTATTTGCATGCCAGAAGGCCAGGGAAAGGAAATGCCAGCCTTCAGATCCCTTTTCTTTCTTTTCCAAGAGAGGCAGCCCAATCTCTTCTTTAGAGAGAAGACATGTGAGAATGGTAACACCTGAACATCCTTATCTACCACACAAGCCTTTCTGTTCTTCATGTAACCTCTTACTCCACACTCCTGGCACTATCTATCTGCTGATACCAATCAACACAGCTCTCAGGCACGGCAAAGGTGGGACAGTTTAGAATCATTGCATTGCCCCACTGAACCCACACATGGAAGTGGGTAGAGAAAATATAGAGACATATCTTGCCCCCTCCCATCATCTGTTTAAAAACACACACACACAACACCAGTACACTAAGGAACAAAAAAGGCAAGGTACACTTTCCCCCCATCTGCTCAAATACACCGTCTATGATGGAGATGCATTAGAATGTAACTGCAGTATTATTAACCCCCACAAACAAATGGCATTACTCAAATCCAGTGTGGAGGGTGGAGTGTAGTGGGTTGTATAAGCAAGCACAGGAATATATGGGAACAAAACAACATCAAGAATGGATAGCTGGCTGAAGTGGGAAACAGCACAGAATGAAGTCTGTCAGTGGATAACGATTGTGAGGCCAAAGTAATATGTAATTGACAATTCTCCATTAGATACCGATAGCATATGTTGTTAAACACTTCTCTCAGCCTGCAGGTGTGATGAGATCAGTTGTACAAATGTGTGAAGAGAAAAATGCACGGGGAGGGGTGGATATATTTTTGTATTTGTCGATGTGAATGTGGGGATCTGAAGGCATGAGTTGTGGTTGTGTCTAAATGCATGCTTCCATGCAAATGTGTGCCAGAAATTCTATTTTTATAGGCATCGAGTGGCACTCATTTTATTCTCTTCCTTCCCCCGCCCCCCAAAAGGTATCATCTCCCCCCTTCCCCAGAACATTTCCAAACTCTCTTGCTTCTTCTTCTTGCTTTTTTTTTTTTAAATAAGGCCTCTGGCCTTACACCACTGTTTATCACCTAAGGCAAACTCCCTCTCTCACTCCTTTTCCCTCTCTGTTCCTTTAAATCTCTGAACCACAAAGCAGCATGCGAGCAACACCGCAGGTCAAGATATCAAAAGAGGGAACTTTTATAGGTTTCCTTGATAACATGGACAATAAAAGAGGAAGGGTGCGCAGGCAGCCTTACTGACCTTATTTGATGCTGTGCTTAAAAGGGAGGACGATTCCGCCGCCGTCTGCATGTGTGGGTCCAGGCCATTGGCGGGGGGAAGAGGAAAGCTCCGGATCAACACGTAGTCTGGGTTTCCTACGCCTCTTACACTAAAGCTTTCCAAGTGTTTTCAGCAAATAATACTCAAATAAACAGAAGGTTACTGAATATATTAAACTCACTGCAGCAAGAAATTGCTTCTTGACACCCAATATATATAAAAAAACTCTAGACATATATAATATACATATACACACATGTCTATATAATATGTATTATATCTTATATATATATATGTATCTGCACATTGCAGAAATCCTTACACTGTGAGACACACACACACACACACACACACACACACACACACACACACACACATATATATATATATATATATATATATATATATATAAAACAATGCATTAAAGCAGGAATTATATTCAAGATTTATGTGGTGTCTGTCATCAGAACATTCTCCACTTAGGCATTTTTGCCTACCTACTTATATCACAGATGTTTTGCAGGCTGAAAATTGTTATTATATTTTAAAGAGCTCATTGCTACCCTTTCAGATAAAACCATGTTACCATGCCCTTTTCCTTGGGGGTGATGTGGCTGTGGACATCCATGTGACATGGTCTTAGGATTCATTGGTTCTTAGGAGAAACAGCTTTCCCTGAGCTTCCCAGATATTGGGGTTTAGTTCAGTTATCAGATGAGTGTCCAAGAAATAATAATTTCTTGTGGGGAGAAGTTGATTGTTCATAATTGTACAATCTAATTTTGGTCAACTTTGATGTTTTGGCGATTTGGGGACAAGAATTGTTTGATTCTATTATTTCCCTTGTGATGAAAGTCACAATCTCATTCAGGTGACAAATAGGGCCTTGTATGTAGCAGGTGCTTAATAAATAAATATCTGTTGAATTTAATTTGTTTTAGGATCTTGATGTTATTATATCATTCTCAGAATACTCACTGCCCCTTTCCTTTCACTACTTCATTTCCAGGGATGAAGGTCTCTACTCCCTCTTCCCCCTCCCAATATCACTCCCTGGAAGAAGGGACAATTCCCTTTTATAAGAGATGGGAGATGATTTTCTCCACCTAGAATGAAATGTCATTATTTGATTCCTGAGGTCAGGAACTCAAATTTTTTCCCTTTCTTTTCAAAGTATAGTATATATTTTGTTAAGGGTATTTCTTTAAAAAAAAAATTGTTAAAATTTCCTGGGCAATTTTATCCCTATCTCTGCCTCAATGGATAAAAATAATTTTATTACTTTCATTTCAGTCACTTCCCAGAGTTGAGTTGGAGAATATGCATACAATATGGGTGTAGGGGGTGTGTTTTTTATGTGTAACAGTAGTCTTCATTTCTGGTACCATAACACATGATAAATTCACAGATGTCCCCCAAATGCAAAATCTCTAAATGTGTAAATCTCACAGAAAGTCCACTACAAACACCAACTAACGTAATCGAGTGGGCATGGATGAGTGCCCAAGGACAGAAATGGACTCAATACTACTCATTGCCTCAGGTTTCCTTTGTAAAGGAAGGAGTGTTTGCAAGAATGCAATCCAACCTCAGAGTGGACAGTGACAATTCCTTTGAAGGCTACCGTCCTTCCTGGCATCACCAGCTCAAGGAATGGCACAGCGGCAGAGACCTGTCACAAAGCAGCCTGCTTCTCCCAGAAATGACAGCACTGCCCCCTACCCACTGGGCAGGGGCTCTAAGGTATTGCTAGGGCAGTCAGGATGTACCTCTCATTCCCAGCCTGCACCATGAAACACATTCATATCTGCATGAATATTTATGTCGCACCCGGCAAAGATGTGTCTAAGAGTTGTTGCGGCTTCCGCTCCTCCTCCACCATATATAGAGACTGTACACACGGGCAAACACATGTAAACAGAAAACTAATTCTTCTATTTATTTGGCAGACCGAATAAAGGCTAAACAATGAAAAACACACTCACACGCCCTCTGACACCCTGCCCAAGTTGGAGCACGAGAGCTCTCAATGCTGAGCCTGAGGACTGGCTGGCTCCCTCTCTCTTGCCTCTTAAGAAGATACTTGGAAGCGCAGGGATTGCTCCCAATCCGGCCGTGTGATCCACATACATGAGTTGCAATATGATTGCTCCGATTTCTCTGCCTCTCCTTCCCTCCCCTCCCTCTCCGTGTCTCTTGTTCTCCTGTTCAGTGGTTATCTTAGTTTCACGCAGTGACATCACACCTCCCTCCGTGAGATCAAGTCCTGGACAATGAATTCAGAATACATCTTCCCTGATCACTTTCAAATGATGGGATTTTAGTAAGCTAATATTTATTGCTCATCACTATAAGACAAGGTGTAGGCTGGGTACGCGTGTGTGCACGTGTTTTCTCCATGGCTGATTCGGCGTCGGTTGGGCTGATACACTCGGGCAGTAATATGTCGTTGACAGCTTGGCCCGAGCATTTGTAAACTGGGGGTGGGTGGGGACGTAGGGCTTTATTAAGTGTGCTCATTTTTATACAGCCAGGCTGAACGAACAGGCACCTGCCCATTGTAACCACTTGAATTGGGAGAGTTTATATGTCAAGACCCAATGAGATGGTTCTCGATAGAGCAGAGGTGTCTGAGAGCAATATGACATCTCATTTCTCAGTGTCATAGACCAGTCCAGAAGATATGTGTATAAAACACATGCAAAGATTATTTTTTTTTTCATTTAGAGACTTAAAATTGGCTCCCACCCCCCAGCAATTATTCATACTATGTGAAGTGACTGCTTTTAAAGATGAGCATATAGCACATCTGCAATTCTGAAAATAAAATAAAATTCAATATTGCTAAGCTTTGTGATGGGGTTGGGGGGTGTTGGAATGCATCCATGATCCTTAACCTCCTCCCTCTATTAGAAATACAGCTGCTAGGGAGCAACAATCGGACCATCAAATGTGCTTTGTAGTATTCGGTTTTATAGTTTCAGGTGCCCAGGGACCATTGTCAGGGAGAAGGGTTCCGAACGCCATTCTGAATTACTATGTTAGGAGCGGGGACAGCCTGGTGAGTGTGGGAAGGTATGTTTTTCAACATGACTCTCATAGAGCACACACACATGATTAACATTCCCCTGCCGAGGTTTATGACTTCATTAGAATATTTCTCATCATAATTGAATAGGTAAAAATACCTGGCTATTAAATACAAGCCTATCCCTCAGGATGACCAGATTATCACTTGAATTTAAAATCTTTCTGAATTTTTAATAGTGCATAACAAATATGATTATTTATGCACTTTCTTCCAATACTCTTCTTGCTGGGCCTACAATTACTCAGGGCTCCTTCTGTTTCAATGGAAGGGAATAAATTAGGTTGTTGCTGCTCTCTGTACATTTTTCCTCTCCTCTAAAATATTTAGCCCGCAGGTTCCCATTTCCCTGTGAACTGGATTAGGGAAGCCTGTCCGGTGTGCTTTCCTGATACCCTGTGATTCAGGGTCTTGGCTTCCCTGTTTGGTAAGCTGAGGTAATTAGCACCATGGAGGAGTTAGAAGGAGCAGCAGCAAAAAAGGAAGCAACCGGAGAAACCATAAGGCTGGCTGATGAGAAAGTCAAGTGGAGGCCTGCCTGTCTCAAACCTCTTCAATAGATCTGTAGTTTGGACTTGAACCCTGCCCTCTCACCTCGGGGTCCGATATTTCTTTTTTTTTTTTCCTTCCTAACTCCCCTGCCCCCACTCTCTCTTCTCCTAGCTTTTCTATCAAGCAGTGATGTACTCAGGCTGACTGTGAATAAATGTGAGTGACCCCCATCCACCCACCCCCACTTCCCGGAGCCTTCTGCTGGAGAGAGAGGGAGAGGGAGAGAGAGAGAGAGGGAGAGGGAGAGGGAAAGAGAAAGAAAAGGGGAAGAGAAAGAGAAAGAGAGGAGAGAGAGAGAGAGAGAGAGAGAGAGAGAGAGAGAGAGAGAGAGAGAGAGAGAGAGAGAGAGAGAGAAAGGGTCCCCGACTTCCTCACAGGTAATTAAAGGGACTGTTTTCAAGGTTGCATGGGCAAAAGACAATTCGGTCCTAATGAAGCATCGATCGACTGGCAGTAAGGTAGAAAGAAGCTGACATTCATTCAAAGGTACCTTTAACTGATGTAAAACACTGGACCGGGAATTATTCTGACTCTCCTGTCATTGCCTATGACCTGGTTTAGAAAAAAATGGGAGTTTGTTTTAAATTTATTTTATTTCAGTATTGCCACAAATGTGAGTGTTGGGCTTTGTTTGGAAAAAAAAAATGATGTATCAGGGCACATCCTATTTGGTTGTGGTGAGGGGTGGGAACCCTTCCCCCCCTTTAGGGTAAATTTTCTTCATTAGTCACGTTTAAAAGCCCACCAATCAGCCCTGACGATTCGGAATTCATGAGGTCAGTTATGGAGATGCAGGAAATTATTGGGGATTGGTAGGGACGTTTCGGTGGTCTGTTTGCAAAACAAGCCCTGAGTGATTCAAGGCTTTGGTCGGTGTCTATTTTGTGTGGGTGCTTGTTATTTTAAGACAAAAACAAAACTCTTGGGTGTGTGTATGGGGGGGGCTGTTAATTTGTTTTTTTTGGGGGGGGGAAGGAAATTGTGAGAATAAGATGGGAATGTCTGGTGGGAGGGCAGAGAAGAGGACTAACTCTGCTTGCTGTTATGAGGTTTTTGGAAACATAGAGATGTCATATTCATATTCCAAAAATGAAATTCAGCCAAAGTCTCACTGAAAGGCTAGAAATAGAATGTGTTTCAGGCATCCCCTCTCTGACTAAAACAGAAAGGGAGGCTGGGGTCTCGGCTGTTTCAGGTCTCTCACCCTGGCTCTCTTGCTTCATCTGTAGCTTGTGTTTTCTCCCATTCACCCTATATGCTTGCATCCAGAATATAGGTGAATGATAATAATATAATAAAAGGGATAAGGAAATGCCAGTTATGCCAAGTAAATTAGTGTGAATGATGGGGAAGGACAACCAGTATTGATTCCGAAAAAAAGCCTGGACTTCTGTTTGCGGAGTCCTTATACACAGTCCAGCACTCCTTGGTGTTACAAGAGGCCCCGCATTCAACAATAGCATGTCCCTTCAGAGTAAGAAACACAAAGGGAATTTGCTCGGATTCAATCCACAGAGTGAGGCCCCTCTGGGGCTAAACAGAGTCACTTTTTTACCCTGACTAAAATAAGGGAGAAAAATAGAATTCTCTTGCACACACACACACACACACACACACACACAGAGTGTGTTATAAACTGGAAAAATGAATACTTGACAGATTTCAAATCACCAGCTCTTTCTCACATTTCTCAGAATTTATCGTTGCTTCCTGAATTTTCTTTTAATTTTGGCTTGGCTTGGGAGGGTGGGGATGTTGGGAGGTGGTGGGGCATATTATTTAACTTGATAAGCATTACAACAGTGTCTATCTATCTCCCTCCCCCTGCCTCTCTCTCTTTCCTCTGCTATTTTTTCCATTTGTGTTTACATTTCTAAGACATCCCTTTAGCTGAAGGAGGATACTTCCCACATACTTGCCATTAATGTAAAAAGATCATTTCTTAGATGTAAAGACTCTGAACCTGAATTTTAAAAGAAAATTTGGAATGCAGTTGGCTAGGTCGACTACATTTATATGTATTTGGTTTGTATTTTTCTTGCCTTTGTTTTTAAAACAGTTTACTACATTCTATTTATCAATTTGATGTTCCTTTCTTCCTTCCTCTCCTATTTTCTTTTCTCTCCTTTTTTCCCTTCTCTTTTTTCCTTTCCTCTCCTTCTTTCCTTCCTCCCTTCCCCCTCTCTCTATTTCCTCTATTTCTTTCTTCCTTCCTTCTTTTCTCCTCTCCCTCCCTACTTCCTTCTTTCCTTCATCCCTTCCTTCTTCCCTTCCTTACCCCCTTTGCTCCTTTCCCTCTCTCCTTCCCTTCCTTTCTTCTCTTCTCTTTCTTCCCTTCTCTTTCTTTCTTCCCTCCCTTCTTTCCTTCCATTTTTCTCTTTCTTTTTCTTGTTTTTCTTTCTCTTCCTTCCTCCTTTTTTCCTTCCTTCTTCCTTTTCTTCCTTTCTTTCTAAAGAATAGGTCAGTAAACAGAGGCAAGGAATTATAGGGAACACCTGCTGAAATTAAAAAAAAAAAACTTTTTCCCTAAAAATGGCTAAACTGTAGCCCAGCAGATCCTATCTGCATTCATTTGGCTGAACAACAAGATATTGCTGGGGACAAACTCTGAATAAAGCAGTTCCGAGTTCCCAGAATTGGCACAGCTCAGCCTAAACAATGGCGGCTTCCCATTCACCTTAACCCTGCTTTTCAAAAGAACATCCCCAGAAACACAAAGCATCAGCGGGAAATGGCAATTTTATGAATCCTAATCAATCAAAGGGCTTATTAACTCAATGTGAAGCCAGATTAAAATCTTTAATTATAAATCGTGCTAAAAGGAAAAACAAAATGTACTTATGCTACATTGAAAATTCCGGATATTAACATAGTTGCTATTATCTCTTGCAATATTAAATTCCCCCTCCCTTTTCCCCAACAACCTCACCTTTTTCTCTTCCTAAAGAACCAGACTACAGAACCCAAATCATTTTTTTCTTTCTTCTAGGTTTATTAAAGTGTATTCTTCCTACCTCTCCCCCACCCCCCCACTAGCCCCCTGCCTCACCACACATACACCCAATAGTTTGCAGGAAAGCTGGGATGGTGGGTATATTGGGGGTAAAGGAAACCCCATTATAGCAACACAGCAAGAGGCAGGGATCTAGGGTGGGGGTGGAACAGCGAGGATGGTTTGAACAGTTGTTTATTAAGGGGGAAGATTTGAAGTTACAAGGATTTTTTTTTTTTTTGTGAGGGGGGCAGCAATCAAATGTGAAGCATTTTCGCTAATGAAAGCGGCATGCATGTCTGTGCAAGTGTGCGTGATTGACAGGATTGGAGATTGCTAGCCACAGGAAGGGCCCTCGCTTTAAGCCACGGTGTGAGAAAAGGCCATGGGTGCTTTTTTATCAGGCAGACATTTGGGAAATGACCACAGAAAATTTAATCACAGTTGGGGGGTGAGGGGGAGAGGGAGGTAGAGCAGGGACCGCGAGTCACATGTTTTATTTATTTGTTCAGAGTCACGGTCTTCCTATTGTGTGTCCCTCATTCTGTCATTTCAGGCCCCTCCGACCCACCCCCTACCCCGTCCCCATTGTTAATGTAAGAGGCAGAGAATAGAACCACATTTTATAATAATAACATATACAACATCACAAAAGCAGGAGGCTCATCTAGAGAAGGGCCCTTTGCTTCCAAGAAAAATGATAAATACGTACACACGTACACACATATATTTTACACACACACACACATATATAACCTATATATTTAACATCCATATATTGATGTCTATATAATCTATAACTATATCAATATATGTAAATATGGATATATAGATATGCCTACGTGTTTAAATATATTGAAAGATACAAATATGGATATACCTATATATCTCTAAATAGATATCAATACATACAAATATGGACATATAGATACATCTATATGTTTAAATATCTTGATAGATACAAATATAGATATATCTTTATATCTATATATAGATATCAATATATACAAACATTGACCTATTGATATATGTATGTGTTTAAATATGTTGATATAGACAAATAGGGATACATGGATTTACCTATATATCTATAAATATGGATATATACATATAACTATTATATAGATATCAATATATGCTCCTGTGCATATTGATATACCTATATGTAGGTAGCACTATAGACCAAAGTGAATAGATCTAGATATACCTATATGAAGAGATCAATGTATACAAATGTTGATAGATATAGAGATACCTATATATCTAAATATTTTGGTATCTATATCAATACATAGATATCTGTTCTAATGATGAGGTAAGATGGGTAGAGAGATTTGTTCCCATTGTAAAAATTAGGCAATCTGCTGAGCCAGGGTATATGTCCTCCCCTCCTCCCCTCATGTACATTGGCCATTGTACAATTCTATTTTTATATTTGCAGTGCAAGCCTCATGTCACTGAATTGAATTGGGGAGGGGGGAAGAAGAAAAGGAAAACCTCTGAAGTTTCTTATGTACCATCTGAACTAATGAAAGAAGGTGACACCATGGCTTAAGTGAAATTCTACTTCTTTGTGTTGTTGTTGTTTAAAGTTTGTTCATACCTCTCTCTTTGCAACCCTCCTTCTGACACACTGTCCTCCCTTGGCTTTATTCTTTCAGTCCTAATGATGAGGCCTCTCCTTCCAAAATTAGGTCTCTTAAGATCCACTACAACTTCCTGACTAACCCCAGGAATAGGTTTCATCCAGAGAAATAAGGAGGATAGAATAGTGTGTGTGTGTGTGTGTGTGTGTGTGTGTGTGTGTGTGTGTGTGTGTGTGTGTAAGGGGATTGAGAAATAAAATAAGTCTTACCAACAATTTTCGTACTGTATGGAGCCTGATTTTAATAATGCAAGGTCAACTTTGTTCTATTTTATCAGAATGCTGGGTCTAAAATGTCCCATTTAAACCCAACTCATGGAAAGGAATTGCCTTTGATGGACACTAACAGAGATAGCCTTGGCTGACAAATTCTTTGCCCTATCCTGCCTTTGGACTTTGTTCCATAAGCACTTGAGATCAATTCCACACTATTTCCCTATAGTTACTATTCTTGAAGTGGAAAAGGAATGTGGGTGGTTTCTGACCACTTTGGACAGTTGCAATATGGGTAATAGTTAATGTAATTTTAAAACAATTGACAAATGTCCCTTTCTGCTTTGTGCAAATACAGATATATGCCATCATTACATTATTTGTGAACTCCCAGACACACTTTTTTTTTTTTTTTGTACACAGCACTATAAATAAGCCTTCCCTCTTTAAGGGTATACAGAGGAATCTTATTTGTCTTTTGCTAATAAGAGGATGCTGTTAAAGAGAAACTCCACCCTCTGATTTTTATACCTTTATAGACAGACTGATCTGTAGTTGCCTAAATTCACCAAAGACAGAGAACAAAAGGTGAATAAAAGTATCAAATCAATTTTCTATGGATAAACTGCACACAGCACCCATTTTGACCAAAAGCATTGAAATTCACAGAATTCTTCTAAATCCTTAAATGTCACACAACTGTGGTATTCCTTTGAAGACGATCATTGGACCTAATGAACTGAATACTGGAGGGACAGATCTTGTCCTCTTTGGTTCCTGCAAGAACCTTTCAGCATAGTCAGAAAAGACCTTTTGTGCCTAACTGTGTTTTCATTTCATTTCTGTTAAATTGATTAAGCTTGACTTTTGACACTTTGAGGGTTTAGACTTTTTAAAGTACAATTATGTAATAAATATTTGTGTTTCCAAAGAGGAAGACATTAATCTGTGATTGGTACTGGTGTGTGAAGAATAAAGTACACTTCAGGCTTTTGTTATAAATAACCCATACAACTATGTACATTTTATAAACATAATCTTTAGGCAATCAAGACTATAAAACATTTTTTGAAACAACACTTAGAAATGTTATACATACTATGTATTTACTCCACTCCTCTAGAAACTGTAAACAAAATAGAAAAATTATGAATAAAGCAAAAAGAAAAGTAAAGATAGCTTGTATAAATAGTTATGTTAATAAAATGTGTTTGGGGATTGTTATTTAAACAAATTAGGCTTAAATGATAATAAAAAAACCTCAGAAAGTTATAAGCATCTGTCAAATATAAAATTATTTGGTTCTTTTTCTTCAATTTCCATTTCTAGTTTGTCCCAGAAAATTAAAAGATAATAGAGGAACTACCTCTTATTTGTCAAAGCTTTAAAAATAGGAGAAGGTAAAATTCAGGTATTTTAGCAAATTGCATATGAAATTTGATTTTTTTCAGATTTTTCAAGAAAGACATTTAGAAGCATGGTTTGAAAAACTGCTCAAAAGGTGAAGCCTTGAAATGCATTTTTCTTTTGAAACATTTTTTTTCCTTTTAAATGTTACCTGCAGCATGTAATCACATTCCTAGATTAGGGGAGTCAGATTTTCAATCTGAAGAAAATACGTTTTCACTTTTCTACCTAAAGGAAAGTCTTTAAAAATTATTCAGCAAAGAAATTTTACTTTGAAAATTTATATGAAAATAGTATTATGATTATAAAATGGAACATAATTGAAAAATATTTTCTCATCCACAGATTTAGAATATTTTTTCATTTTCTACACATATTCCATACTTCGTACGTCACAATTCTTCTCTTTCAGGAAATATTCGATATTCCTTTCTTTACAAGTATTTTTTTCCTGATGGGAATAAATTCTATGGTTAGTGATCAGGATTCATGATGGGAAAAGAACCTTTCCATTACTCCTTTTTTTTTTTAAGTTTTGTTGCAAGCACAAATGAATAGAAATGTAAAATTGGGTAAATTGCTTATTTTAGGACCTCCCCATTTCAAAGCCTTTGTTGGCTACTTTAAATAGAAATAATGCCCCAAAGCCTGCCTCTGACTTCTTTTAGAGACTCATGTCTTTCTTTAAATGTGCTGGTCTTTTTTTTTTCAAATATTTCATGAGCTAAAATAATTCATTACATTTAACCTGCCCCCTTTCTCTTACTACTAATCACAAAAACAGGGAAAAGATGTCCTTTCTCCTTCCAACACACAGAAACCTTGCATTTAGATACCAGCAGAAAGCTGTGTAGCAATGTCCAAAGTGCTCTAACTTCAGCCAGTGTCTCCTGGATCAATTCATATCTACATTCGCTCTACAGACTGAACTTTCTCTCTTTCCATGAAAGACTTAGAAAGGGGTAAAGGGAGAATCTTCTAGGACTGGCAAAATGGAAGAATGATTCCCTTCCCTCCTCCTTCCTTTCCTCAGTGTCAGTCTCCATGTTTAGATAAAACCATTTATCTTTATCATTTCCAAGCTGGTCAGATGGGGGGGGGGGCGGGGAGGGAGGTGAAAAAGGGTGGAGGGGTTGAGGGAAGAGGTGATTGTTTCACTTGTTGTCAGAGGCATTGATCAGCCCTTCTGTCTCCTGGTCTCAGAGGTGAGGGCAGGTCCCCCAGGAGCACTTGGGGGCTTGGCCATGTCAGGGCAAAGCCATATTGAGTCATGATCCAAATGACTGCTCATCGAGGGAAACGGGTATTGGCGTCCAAATCATTCTGAGACACCCTCAGTAACACTTAAACAAGTCCACTCCGTTAATGTCAGGTCACGGGGGACACATTTAGCCCTCTCTGCTGACCATTAGACCCTTTGATGGAGTGAACGATAAACTTGACAGGACAGGCTGGACACTGCTCTTGAATGTGGCTATGTTGACAGCATGCTCTGGCCCGGGGTATGACTGCCTATTTGCCTTCAGGAGAATGTGACATAGCCCTATAGCCATTCTCTCCAGAGACTCTGTCCCTCTTAGGCCAAACAGGTTTGAACAGCTCAAACTATTTTTTAATGGCTTAGCTTCATCAAAGAGAGAAAAACTAGCTACCCCAAACCTCCTAAAATTCTTTCAATAATGAGGTCAAACACAAATTGGGAATCAAGCAGGCCGACCCAACCATTTTGTAATTTTTATTTCTTGCTTTGATTTTCCTCTTTCTCCTAAACACCACTGATATAGTGGAGGTATTTTGAAATCCATTTGTTATACCTTCTGTGGCAAAGAACAAAAAGAATTCTGTATTGTTTCTGAGAAGGATTTCAGATCAATTCATACTCCTTTCATTGCAATGCTGCCCAGGAATTTTTTTTTTTCCTGGAAGGGATTTATTTTATTTTGTATTAACAAACTTCAAATATGTTTTAAAAAAACTGGGAAAAGCTAAAGTTAATTGCATTTCCAGGGACAGAGGCCATTAGCCTAAAGCAAACTCAAGCTTGAAATGAATCAAAAGCACAAACTAACAAAAAAAAAAAAAGGAAGAAAAAACCCTGCTCTTTGTTAGCATTCAAAGGGTGAATTAATAATCATTTTTGCTACTATTTAAACAAATTATATTTAAATCTTATACCAGAGATCACTCTTGTTTACTTTTTATGTTTTCTCACCAGCCAAAAGGGCCCGGGATTTGACAGAGTAGATTTTCTGGTATTATGATGCCTTATACCAGTTTTAACACCTTGTCTCTGATCCTCTAGAGAATTAAACAGATATTACCCGAGAAGGGAAAATTGAGAGGACTTTTCAGTGGGCCCTACAATTAGAACTGAACCCCAAAAGAACCATTCTTTGAACAGGCTAAAATGTACATAATTATCCAACAGATTCCATATAAAAGAGCTAATCGATTTAACCAAATTATGTTAGCTTTCTTTTCAAATGTAAAAATCAAATTAAAAAGATAATCTATTTTCTTATCATCAACTATTATACTCATAAGGAAGTAGCTGTGGAATATTTCTAACGAATAGTAACAGAGCTAAAAAACAAAAACAAAAATAAAAACAAAAATAATCCCTTGAATTTAATTCAGATTATTGAAGCCCAGTTTGAGGTTGCATTCCCAACTTGAAGACCTTTGTACACATTGACATTTTCCCTCCACTAAATGCATGTTGGAATCTTTGCAGCTTGCTACAATTTAAAATTATTTCTCTAAGAGAAGTGTTTTTTTCTTCAAGATGACACAGTTTCAGTCTCAAAATCTCACTGATTTAAGTAATGCTTCTTTCCAAAGAAATGGAGAAAAGACAGACAACCAGCCTGATTAATGAAATTCAAAAATGAATCTTTCATTGATTCATACCCTCGAAATATATGGACACACAGAGTTGAACTCTTGTATCTAACCTTCTTTCTGGAATAGGACTTACAATAACTGCACCATCTTCTGGGGTACAATCAATTCTATATGTCGAGCACATACCAATTACCACCATCAACTTTTGCAAACCCCTTCCTGAATTCTCATGTTGAAAGAATATAAATAATCCCAGTGCAGTGATGAGAGACAGACAGACAAAAAGACAGAGAAGGTTGGGGGGGGGAGGCGGCTTTGGGGAAGGCAGACAGAGAGACAGACAGCACTTGCATGTACTGGTGCTCTTTTGTAGGTAATTTAGAATCATTCCTCATATCCAAAAAGTACCTTTAAACTAGAATCTCCATGCAAGTGATAAATTGCACCAATCTGGTATTTATCATAGGTACAATCATGGTTTTAGTGGGACAAAATACCGATAGGAAAGTATATTATTGCAATGAACTTCCTTCAAAGATTTCCTCTTACGTCTTCCCTTCAATTTGCAACATCAAGCAAATGCACAATTAAAGAAATACAAATCGATTTTGACATCTAGTAACCATAATCAGCATCTGAGAATAAGTCATAACAACTGAGTTTACTAACATTCATCCTACCATGAAGGCTATCAGGGTATCAAGCCCTAATATATGAGCCCAGTGCAGAGACAGAGAGACACAGAGACATTCTTTTCTTACTACTAAACAACAAATCAAAGATATATAACTAGATAAATTAGTAAAAACAACAAAAATTTATATAAAAACCAGTCCACTATGCAATTCAGTGAAAGACTGCAGGGCTTCACACACACACACACACACACACACACACACACACACACACACACACACATACACACCACTGCATGCCTTTCTCTGAGAGCTACTACTACTGCTAATAATAATCATAACCAATATTTTGAATTGTGACTTTAAGGTTTGTAAAACACTTTATATGCATCCTCACAGTGCTGTGAGATGCTACCATGATGATCATCCCCATTTATCAGATAAGGGATCTGAGGCAGAGAGAGAGATTAAATGACTTGCCTTGGGTGGCATAGTTAGGAAGTGTCGGAGGCAAATATTTGAACCCAGGTCCAACAATCTATCCACTACTCTGTACACTTCCCCATTGGAGCCATTTCCCACCAGCTGGGGTGAGCCAATTGTTAAATTTTCAATGTTAGCATTTAAGCCTCAGAAATCAACAGATGTTACAAATTAGAGCTTGACATTGGTTGGTTGTATAGATTTAAGAAAGATAAAGGAAAAATTTTAACAATGCATGATTAAACTTAAAATTGTATCATGCATAATTTTTTCTTTCTTTTCTTTTCTTTTTTTTTTTTTGGAGAGCTGATTGTTAAATACTTACCAGCACACTTCTGACTGTACACCAAGTTTTCAACTCCCTAAACTCTGGATTTGGGTTTAAATTAGGGAAGAAAACCTTTTTGATGAGTATCAAAGAAACAGAAAGCCAGATATCACACTGGGTTGATCAGTCTTCCTATGTGTCAGAGACTCAGATTTTCTTAATATGAACTGAATCATCCTTTTACTGACAAGACTCAAGGAAGGGAACCCCCTAGTTAACCTCTGAAGGCAAAGAGCAATGCTTCAAAATTTCTCCTTGAACCCTCCATTCACAGCCACACTCTGTGAATTCCAAGGAGATAAGAATCCTGGAGAAATCTCTGGTACTCACAGCAATGTTCTGCTAACAATTCTTTTCCACACACAGTACAGGTAGAAGATTCTACATATGACAATTGTTTGATATTCTATCAAATCTTTTAAAAATGCTATCAATCTTCAATTCAAATGCAGATTGCCACGCCTTTTCCCCAAAGCCCTTTAGATTTGCAGGCTGATGAAAATATCCTTTTTGGATTAATTACAAATTTCTTTTAAAGTAAGTAACTGCACATTTTGAATTAGCTTAGTGAGAGGCTTCTCTATATTTTCCCAAGTTGGATACATCTATTCTGATTTTTCCAGTTATTTTTTCCCTCATACTAACCAACAAGGTCACTGTGACACCTGTATTGATTTCTCCCTAAATATCTAACTATACAAATATATAGTTTACAAACAGTTCGGAAATTGTCATCAAAGGAGATATGAGATACACAAGCCAACATGTATATTTCAGAGCCTACAGAATAACAATTCATAATAAGGACAGGGGAGACTTGAACTTTGCTCTTTTCAGAATAACACAGTTAGTAACCCTCTCTTTGCTGATGGTCACCCATTGGCATCATAAGACAGTCCCCAGTACAGAAGTTAGGAAAAAGACTTGCAATGCCTCCATCCTGAATGTGTGATCAGATATTTAAGAAGCAGACCTCCGACCTCTACTTTTAAACCATTCTCTGGTATTTATTTCAGTTTTCCCTTAAAATCAGGGGACATCACCACAGTTTAAATAGCCCTGTTAATTTCAATTTTCAAAGCCTGCTGTGTTAACTTGGAAGTCGATGGAGACCTAACAGAATTCACTGCGCTTTAAATTGTACCAAATGGACATTTGAATTCACATCTTGACAACTCCAAAATAATCTGAAATGGAGAATGTCCCCAAGTCCAAGGATGAAGGACTGGGGACAGGTTGACCTGTTTGATCTCAGTGCTTCTACTTGGCTAGATGGTAGAGCAGAAAGCTACAAACAGGTGGAGTGTGTAGCTAACCATTCATTTGAAATTGGGGTCTCTTTGCTTCATCCATAGCCAAGGCCTTGGGGGTGAGGGTGGAGGTGGTCTCTAACAGGGAGAGGCTCAGATAAAACCAGATTTTATTTTTCCCTTCACCATGCTTATCATCTAGCCACTGAAATGCTTAATGTGGGTTTTCAAAAAAACTAGGACACATGATCAAAAAAAAGTGATAAATGAGGGCCCTGCATCTCACACAGTTGTTTATAACAAACTAACCCCGAACTGCTTCACCAGGAGTCACAGTACAAGGGGGCTGGGGGTGGGGGGGATGCATGCAGGCAACAGGGAGTTAAGTAAATAAATTTTTTCTTTTCTTTGTCGATGTGTTTAGCTCTCTTCCTGCCAAGACTCATTTCACTCTGCTATCTTGTGAGAGACACATATGGTGCAGTAAAATTGCCATCCAAGAAAGCATGTCCCAGCCTGTTGAGACATCATCAAATAAGATTAAAGCAAAGTAAAAATAAAAAAGATAGAACGTTTTTTTTTCTTTTTCTTGTACAGAGAACATCTGATGAAAGTCACTGAGGTACTTGAATTGCTTCTAAAGGTTTTGCAACCATTTCTTTACTTTGGATGGTTAAGAAAAAGGCAAAAAATAACAAGGCAATATCTTCTACTTCAAGTTAGTGAAAAAATGTTCTTTATAATAAACCTGATGTATATGAATACGATACAATATTGCCTCCTGTACTCCAGTGGCAAACATCACTTAAATGCACCATAGAAAGACAACCTTTAGGTTTTGCTCTCTTTGTTTCTGACTTTGGACTCTGGACAAACAAATTTAAAAAAAAAAATCTTGGTATTGGCATAAAAAATAACAAATTCACCTTTGACTAAACATTTCATTTAAGCTCGTTTTCCCCCCATGGAAGACTATTCCTGATTTCTTGCTTTCTGGGCATCCCAACCATGAAGGAACAAGTTACATCCCCATGAGATAGTACCTTCCACTTTCTGGTGCTCACACACAATGGCAAGGAAATCTAGAGATGGCCACCTGATCTCCAGTCACTAGTACTAGCACTTGGACAGCTCTGTGACTGTGTCAAGTCCTCGACTTGTCTACTCCATTCAGCTGACCTCCATTGGGCTAAACTCCGTTCCAGATGAGCTTAGTTTTCTTTGATGAGGGCCTTAGGACCTGATAACACTAGGATGAGGAAGATGAATCAGCCAGCTTGGAACTGTTGCACCTACAAAGAAGCATCTCTAAAGCCCAGAATGACTCTAGGTGGACAATGTTATGGATATTTCTTCCTTCTTCAGCTCACTTGTTCATAAGGCTATGGGGGTGGAATGGGTGGCATTGAAAGGTAATTCACAGTATTTTTCTTATTTTTAAGATGCTTGTACCCCCTCCCCTTCACCTCCTGCCACTAAATTTCAAGAAGTGGTTTGATTTTTTAATCCATTATTGCCATTAGATAACTGGACCACAAAAATGTTCCACATAGTATTGAAGTTTCTTTACTTTTTCCTCCCTCCCTGCCTTTTCCCCTCTCTCCCTCCCTTCCTTCCTCCCTCTCCCTTCTTCTCTTCCTTCTTCCCTCCCTTTTTTCTTTTCCTTCTTTCCTTCCTATCTTCCTTCCTTCCCTCCCTCCTTTCCTCTACTTGCTCCTCCCTTCCTTCTTCCCTTTCTTTTCCCCCTTCTTCCTTCTTCCCTTCCCTCTCTACAACCTTTCTTCCTTCTCTCCCTCCTTTCATCCTTTCCTTCCTTCCTTCTCTTTCCCACTCTCTCTCTTTTTAAAGAAGAGGTAATGTTGGTCCTTGGCACGCAGTGAAAGGCAAACTTCAGTCCATCAACAATCACTCACTAAGCACCAACAATATGTCTAGCACTGTCTTAGGCACCAAAGGTATAAAGAAAAACAAAATGCTATCTCACTCCTTGAACTTCTGTTCTACTGGGATACACCATACTCCCCCATAAAAGTGGGTCCAAAATATAATAAACAGGAGACAGCTAGGCAGCTCAGTGGATAGAGCACCAGCCCTGGATTCAGAAGGACCTGAGTTCAAATCCAGCCCCAGACACTTAAAACTGTAACGATTGGAATGAAGCCACCTGCTGGAGACTTACTGCAGAAAAGTTCCACCATGAAAGGAAGGTCTTTGAGGGCAAGAACATGCGTCTTTTCTTTGGTGTCAGGAAGTGATGTTTACTAGTGGGAGGAAGAAGGAGGAACCTGGAGCTCTGACTGGGTCTCTTTCCTTTGGACTCTGGTGGAGAGCAGAGCTAGAAATGTGCTCTCCCTTTAATAGATAGATGAATGTAGGCCTTTCTCTCTCTCTTTACCAAATTCTTATTCTCCTTCATAAATGCTTAAAAGCCCAACTCTTGCTAAAGCTTATAATCTATTGGCGACCACTCATTAGATATTTTAGACAGAATAGCTAGAATTTTAGCCTTAACAACACTTACTAACTGTGTGACCCTGGGCAAGTCACTTAACCCCAATTGCCTCACCTATATGTGTGTGTGTGTGTGTGTGTGTATAATAAACACAAGGTAATTTTAAGGGAGAGACACTAGCCGCTGAGGTACCAGGAAAGGCTTCTTATAAGACATAGCATTTGGACTGAGCTTTGAAGGAGACCAGGGATTCTAGCAAACACATTCCTCTCCCACATGCCAAAGCATAGACTACAGAGATATGAAGTCAACTTGAGTTCTGATTCCGAAAGGAGAAAGCAGTTGGTGTCTTTGTTTGCAAACTGTCCTAGGTATGAGGCCGTGAGTTTTCAGGATCTGATTTTTGATGCACAGCCTTAATAGGACTTCAGGAAAGGAACAATGCATCAGTCCTAGAGATTATCACTGGCCTTAATAAGCTGTTGTCGGGCTTTCATACAACTGCAGCCTAAAAGGAGTCACACCAAGTGCAGAGACAATCTCCCCAATAGCCTGGAGCAAGGATTAAAGAAACAAGGATCCAAAAGGAAAGAAAGAAGAATTTAGAAAACACATACACACACACACACACACACACACACACACACACACACCACCCCAAGAAACAGGGGCTAATGTAAAATCGTTTCCATATTAACCTTCTTCCCTTCTGACAATGGTCAAGTTCTGATTCAAAATACAAATTATCTCCAATTACTTCAAAAGAGCCAGTCAAAGAGCTGTCACTTAACCTTCACCATCTGTTTGCCTCAAAAGAAAGCTGTATAGCCGGCCACTTTGACCCCATCTTTCTCTCACCCTATACTGGACGGGCACCAGAGGAGGAGAAAGCTTATTGTTCTTGGTAGAAAAACCCAGGCCTTTTTTTTTGGGGGGGGGGGAGTGGGGGGGTTGGATGTAAAAGGAGAGGAAGGGGAGGGTGAATAAAGGAGGGGAAGAGGATGAATGGGAGCCAGAGGAAGTCGTTTTGAGGAGTGATGAATTCACATGGTTTGGGGTATTTTCTGTTGAAGAGGGTCAGTTCACACACCTCGCTGACCTCTCTTGCCAAATATCCTATTCTGGAATATGCTTAAAATGGGTGGCAGTGTTCTGTATGAAGTGTTCAATGGACAGGAGAATTTAATACTATTAAAAACAACAGGGGGTAGCTAGATGGCACAGTGGATAGAGCACCGGCCCTGGATTCAGGAGGACCTGAGTTCAAATCCAGCCTCAGACATTTGACACTTACTGGCTGTGTGGCCCTGGGCAAGTCACTTAACCCCAATTGCCTCACCAAAAAAAAAGGGAAAAAAAAGAGAGAAAAAATAACAACAGCACGTGTGTGTGTGTGTGTGTGTGTGTGTGTGTGTGTGTGTGTGTGTGTGTGTATCTTTAAGATTTGTGAAGCGGGGCAGCTAGATGGAGCAGTGGATAGAGCACTGGCCCTGGAGTCAGGAGTACCTGAGTTCAAATCCAGTCTCAGACACTTAACACTTACTAGCTGTGTGACCCTGGGCAAGTCACTTAACCCCAATTGCCCCCCCCAAAAAAAAAGATTTGTGAAGCACTTTTACAAATATTAATTCATTTTATCTTCACAACCACCCTGGGAGGTAAGTGCTAGTATCATGCCCATTTTATGGATAAGGAAACTGAATGTAGGACTTATCCAGGGTCACACAGCTAGGAAGTGTCTGAGGGCATATTGGACCTCAGGTCATCCTGAGTCCAGATCCAGAGTTTATTCCACTGTGCCATATGAGGAAGAGCAACAGAAATTTAGATGCCCATAATCTGCCTATAAGGTGTAGAACACTAGCAAATAAGAGTGAACCTTAGGACAGTTAGGTGGCACAGTGGATAAAGCACCAGTCCTGGATTCAGGAAGACCTGAGTTCAAATGTGACCTTAGATACTTGATGCTTACTAGCTGTGTGACCCTGGTCAAGTCACTTAATCCTTATTGCCCTGCCCCCTCCAAAAAGAGTGAACCTTGTTAAATCAAAGGATCATCAATTTAGAGGAGCATTTAAAGGGCATAGAGTCCTTACTTTGCAAGGCTAACGGACTTGTCTGGGGTTACAAAGCTGGTAAGAAACTAACTGAGCTGTGTGACCCTGGGTAAGTCACTTAGCCTCTCTCAATTTCCTCATGTGTAAAATGGGGATAATAATAGCACATACTTTCCAGGATCTGGGATAACATGAGAAGCATGCTGCCAGCCTTAGAGAATCCTAGAAAGGCAAGATATGAATATCCAGCCCTAAAGTCCAAGTCTAGAACTCAATGTATTCTATCTAGTTACCTCAAAGAGCTGAACCTGGAAGACAGTGAGGAAAGGAACTAAAAAAACCCATCCATTCCTACCCTTTTGTTCAACTACCACACACTTGGATGGGCAGAGATAGGGATTCCTTATTGTATAAATTCAGAAATCACCTTCATTTCTGATAGGCAGACTGAAACCCAGCCCCCTCTTGATGTCTAAATTGGGACACTCCATTCAGTCTCTTTCAACTGCAATGACCAAGGCAATGTTTTTAATTTCTCTGTCAGTTTCTCAGTCAACCAAAGTGCCGTCAAAATTTCTTTTGCTGGAAAGACTAGAGGAAGGGAGTAGACGAGACAAAAGTTAGAAAGGGGGAAGGGATTAAGTCATAAACAGTAAAGATATTATTCCAGAAGAAAAGGAAGGGGGGGGAGACCAATAGGGAAAGTAATTCTCAAATAGCTATACCAGAATAACAGGGTGAAAACTTCTGAATACCTTGCATTTTATGGGAAGTTTCTAATGTTTCTACTCAGGAACATTATAATATTTCCACTGGCTCTGATCTTTATTTTTCATTTTATGACCCACAGAATAACGGGTTTCTTCAAGAGAGAAAGAAAGAAAGCAGATCCCCTATAAACAAGGACAACTTTGACTCATAAACAGTTCACGCACAGATTGCCAAGCCGCCTGAAAGTTTCTAAATGAAAGGCCCCCTGAATCCCAGCCTCTCAGTGGCTGGATTGTATATACACCGACAATCTCTGTCCTAATTCGCCATGTGGAGGCAGAGCACTTTTTCCCTTGTCAGACGGTATTTAAGCTGAGGGTGCCCCGAACTGGCTGCCAGGGCAGCTTATTTCCCATTTCCATAGCAGATGGGAACAAGTCAATTAAATATACAAAGCTGCAGCGCTGTTCATAACAAGCAATGAGGATAAACTTGACAGGGCTTTCCTCTTTGGAAGAAGTGTGGGGATGAGCGGGTGACTGGAAAGAACATGGCTAAAAGGGCTACATAAAAGCTCCAAGAAATTGGCCCTCAGTCATCCTCCAAATGGGAATTCCTTCACTTTTGTCTGCCTCACATTCCCAAATCAAAGTAATAGATACATAACCTTCACCCTCTATCTCAGTCTGACCAAGGACAGTGGCCTTCTACTGGATTTTGGTGGGATTTCCCACTTTCCAATCTTGTCTTAGGCTCTTACATCTCAGCCAAGTTTAAAAAACAAACCAAAAAACAGAAAGGCACTGATGGAATGAATTCTTCAACTATAGAGTCTCTTCTTGTTATGAACAGAACTGGAAGCATTAGCATTTTCTCTCTCCATGCCTGGTGTGAAAATTTAAACATCAGGTCTCCTCAGGGCACAGAGTGTATTATAGTGGAAAAGAATCAGAGTCCAGAATGCCTGGGGTGGAATACCCTTTGTACAATCTGTATGACCCTGGACAAATCACTTAGTCTTTCTCGGGCTCAGTTTCTTCATCTGTCAAACAGGGACAGTAATAACTAGCCTTACCTCAAGGTTGTTGTGAGGAGCCAATGAGACAATGATGATGACGAACATTTATGTAATTCTTGAAAGTTTGAAAAGAGCTTCATACGCGTCACTTCATTGAATCTTCACAGCAACCCTTGGGAAGATAGCAGTGCTATCTCCTTTTTTTTTTTTTCAGATAATGAAACTGAAGTATAGTGACTTTCTCAGGGTCACGTAGCTAGTAAGTGCTGGAGGTGGGAGGCGAACTCTCATCTTCTTCCATCTAAGGCTAGCATTTTATTACTGTGCTACATTATATAACATAGGTAAAGCATATTACAAACTTTTAAGTACTATGTGTATATAAAAATATGTATTATTGGTATAGATTCCATATAACATTTAATATTAATGTTTATCCCATTATATCATCAATTAATGATATATTTAATTGTAATATATTTTGTTCAGTTGTTTCAGTCATGTCAGACTCTTCGTGACCCTATTTGGGGTTTTCTTGGCAAAGATACTGGAATGGTTTGCCATTTCTTTCTCTAGCTCATTTGACAGATGAGAAAACTGAGACCCAACAGGGTTAAGTGACTTGCCCAGGGTCACACAACTAATAAATATCTGAGGCCAGATTTGAACTAAGGTCTTCCTTATTCCTGGCCAGGTACTCTATCCACTGCAACACCAGGCTGCTCAATATATTAGGATACTTAATATTAATAAATATATTGTTATGATATTTAATAATATCAAAAGCCTGCAGAATTGAACTGAGTTAATACTTTAGCTTCAGGGTCCTCATCTATAAAAGTAGGCTAGGGATATACCTATGTGACAGAGTCTTTGTGAGAGTACAAATAGCTAATGCTATATAGGACAAACAGTCCTATATAACTTTAAATTGTTATGATTACCTGTCTATGTGACCATAGGCAAGTCACATAACCTCTCAGTAATCTAGGAAACATTCTAAGGTTACAAATTACACAGGAGAGGGGTGGAGCCAAGATGGCGGAGAGTAGCCAGCAAATCGCTTGAGCTTTCCTTCTGTTCCCTCAAAAAGAACATTAAAACAAATTACACAGGAGATGGTGACCAACATTGATAGGGAGTGTATTCTAATCCAGAAGTTCCCCACATCAATGAAGTTACTTTTCTAATCTCTATCCATATCACTATTGTTATTATATAGAGGCACTTGGATGGTATGATAATGTGCAGTAGAGTGACAGACTTGGCACTTGGACGCAGGAAGATATAAGTTCAAATGCTGTCAGAGAAAAGTCCTAACTGTGTGATGTAGACAAGTCCTTTTACCCCTACCAACCTGTTTCCTCATCTGTAAAATGGGGGTGATAATAGCACCTCTCTAGCAGGGTTGTTACAAGGATCAAATAAGATTTTTTTAAAATGCAACATCCTTTCTTTTTTTTTTCTTTTTTTTTTGGGGGGGGGAGGCGGGTTTGAGGCAATTGAGTTAAGTGACTTGCCCAGGGTCACACAGCTAGTAAGTGTCAAGTGTCAGAGGCTGGATTTGAACTCAGATTCTCTTGAATCCACTGTGCCACCTAGCTGCCCCACAACATCCTTTATAAACTTTGATTTACTATAGGTCAGTTATTGTTAGCATCATCACCATCTCAATCATCATCATCACCCCTCTTTGTTCCACACCTCCCCTGACTGCATCTTCAGGCAGTACAAACCCACCCACTGGCAAATCTAGAATTCAGATCACAAAAATGTGGTGGTTATTCTTAGGATGAAAAAAGGACTCTGGCTCTCCCCTTCCTGTCTTTAAGGATGCAGTGACAGTGAGAAAGTTGCTTAGAAATCCCATCTGGCTCAGATTATTAGCTAACAAGTTTGAGCCTCAGCAAACTTGTCAGGCCTAAACCTTCCACAAAGTCAAGTTCAGAACGGGAACTGGCTGCTACATCCGAGAAGACAAATATTATCTGTTCCTCTTCCATGGTGCCTTGTTATTAAAAGCTGGATGTAATAGAAGAAATTAAAAGGGTTTGTTTCACTTGACATTTCATCTTTTAAGGACCTGAGGAAAAAAAGCCCCACGCCGTGACAATCTGGAGCTTGTTATCAGACTTCTTTAATTTTCTCCTTTCCATTTGTTTTCTGCTTACTGATTCTCTGCCCCTCCCCCGCAAGTATGCTGAATAAATTCCTCGATTCTGTTGGTCATTTCCCAATTACTGCCACACTTCAAGGCCTGCTTCAGAGATAAGGGGGTAGAGGGGAAGGACTGGGGGGGTCGCATAAGTATTACACATAGGGGCAGCTAGGTGGCGCAGTGGACATAGCACTGGCCCTGGATTCAGGAGGACCTGAGTTCAAATTCAGACTCAGACACTTGACAATTACTGCCTGTGTGACCCTGGGCAAGTCGCTTGACGCCAATTGCCCTCACCCCCCAAAAAATCTATTAGTATTACACATATACCAAAATACCTGGTTCCCTTTCAGGCTCACCCACAAAAGGCCTTTCATCTTGTTGTTGGTATATCCCATCATCCTAAAATCACTGCATAGATATGTGGTGTACCACATGTCTTAGTGAAAACTGCACTAAGACATGTGGGACACACTGTATTTTGTCAGTCAATAAACATTAATTTTAAGCATCTACAATGTGCTGATGGTGATGCTAAGTGCTGGGCACTGAGATGCAGCCTTGGAGGCAGGAAACCTAGGCTGGGTGACCTAGGGAAAATCTCTCAACTTCTCAATATTCTAGGAAATTCACTAAGCCAGAGATTCTTGAACTGGGGTCTGTGAACTTAAAAAAAAACGCTAACTTTTATTCTTCCTAATCTGCTGTATTTTTGTGGGTCAGTCATTTCCGACTCTTGGTAACCTCATTTGGATTTTCTTGGCAAAAATACTGTGGTGGTTTGCCATTTCCTTCTCCAGCTCATTTGACAGATGAGGAAATTGAGGCAAACCAGGTTAAGTAATTTGCCCAGGGTTACACAGCTTGGAAGTGTCTGAGGCTGGATTTGAACTCAAGTCTTCCTGACTCCAGCTTCAGTGCTCTATCTACTGCACCACCCAGCTGCCCTTGCATTTAATATCCTCAAAACATGATTCTGAGGAGTCTATAAGCTCATCAGACTTTCACCAAAGGAGTCCATGATGCAAACAAGGTTTTTGAGAAGCCTTGCTCTAAGACATACATTTGCAGTAAAAGTGCTGGTAGGGAGAGAGTTCCTCAATGGATGTTCCTTGCACCAAGGAATGAACAGAGCCAGTTTCTTTCCTTATGTCACTGTATTTATCTATCTGTGCTCATGGTGTTTTCCAGGGCTGCTAGGTGGCACTGTAGTGTATGGAGCTCGGGCCTGGAGTCAGGAAGATCTGAGTTCAAATCTGGCCTCAGACACTTACTAGCTGTGTGACCCTGAGCAAGTAATTTAAATCGTTTGCCTCAGTTTCCTCATTTGTAAAATGAGTTGGAGAATAGCTAACTTCTCCAGCACCTTTGCCAAGAAAATCCATAAGGGGTCACGAAGAGTCAGACAGGATTGAAAAAACAACAGAATGACAACAAATGTTTTTTCCTCAGTAGGAACAGAAGTTTCTCAATGACACAGATTATTTGTGTTTGGATCCTCAGTACCTGGCAAATAGTAGGTGTTTAATAAGTGTCTGTCAAATTGAATTGAAAATGAGCCTACCCTCTCTATCTCTGCTCTCTTCCCAAGCACACGTGAATACTCCCATAGAGTAAGCAGAAGGAACAAAATCAGTATCTAAATTACAATGAGCCACTGCACCTGGGCTTACATTCAGAATAAGGTCCTTGGAGAAGCCAGGGTGACTTTATTCTAAAGAAATTGATATGGTCGATTTCAAACACTTTTCTTTTCAACGGCAGGATTCTGACTCATTTCATGCTTGTTCTCTGCGTTAATAGCCCTGTATTTCTATCCCCATGTTATCATCCCATCAAGTCGGCACTTAATAAAGGCTAAATCATTACTGCCATCATCTTAATTGCTAAGCAGGTTTGGAGTGGGTCCAGGTTAGGATGACAAGACCTCTGGGGAAACTTCAGGTGACAAGGGAGAATAATGGTTGGTGATTTGTGAGTTCATAGGGTCCAGGACTGGGAGGGACCTTTCTCATCCACCTTCACTTTATAGATGGAAATATTGAGGTTTTAAAATGTGAAAAGACTTACCCAAGTTCACACAACTGATATCAGTAGCAGAATCCATATTTGAAAGTTCCTTTTTTTTTTGGTCAGGCAATTGGGGTCAAGTGACTTGCCCAAGGTCACACAGCTAGTACATGTCAAGTGTCTGAGACCAGATTTGAATTCAGGTCCTCCTGACTCCAGGGCTGGTGCTCTATCCACTGTGCCACCTAGCTGCCCCTGAAGGTTACTTTTTTTAAATTCAAATACATTTTAAAAACTTTACCACCATCATCTTAATCACTAAGTAGGTTTGCAGTGGGTCTGGGTTAGGATGATAAGAACTCTAGAAACTTAGGGTTAGTCAATTCTTTATATGTTGGGTTATTATTGTTGTTGTTGCTGTTGTCATTATAGACAATATTCTTCCTTGTTTCTACCTCCTCTTTCTCCATCTTTAAGCCATACAAAGTTTTTAAGACATCATTCTGCTCCCTTTGGAATAAGCCTCTATCAGCACCTCCATTTAGACCAGCAGAGTGCGGAGGGCTAATGGTAGTATTAAATTTAAGTCAAAATATGGAACAAAGGTGCTAATAATGGGGAATCCAGGGTCTTATCAGGCTAATGATTCTGTATTCTATACAAATTTGAAATGTCATTATTGGTTGACAGTCTATTAGAGTGGCAAAACAAAACAAACAAACAAAAACGGAAACATGGGATCTGAAGTCCAGACTCGGGTTTGAGCTCTCTCTGTTACTAAGTGGACTTGGGAAAATCATTCCAGGTGCCTGGGGCTCCATTTCTTCACCTCCAGTGTGAAGGTGTTGGGCCAGCTTTTACCTCAAAGGTTCCTACTAGGTCTATGATATGATCTGGACCTCTGACATTTCATTTTGCATGCCTTTCCACTTCTGATGTGGTGGGGTTAGGGTAGGGAGAATTTGAATACTCTGCTAATAATAGCACCTTTCTTCCCCCAGAGGTAGGAGGAAAGAATGCTCCATTTCTGATTTAAAGGTCAATACTTAGTTATAATGAAAAGTGCTGTGAAAGCCTTGAAGGGAACACTTTTTAAAAATAGGCAAAATATGATAAAAATCATACTAATTCAATTCAACAAACATTTATTAAATGTCAACCATGCAAAGTTCTGGGCATAACAAGAAGAATGAAAAACAGAGACAATTCATGCCCTCAAGAAACTTACCTTCTATAGAACAGTTGAAAGTCTATTGGACAAGGAGTTAGAAGTTCTAGTCCTGGCTTCACTGTGGACCTTACTGTGTGATGCTGGTCAAGTAAGTGCACCTTTCTAAGTTTCAGATTCCTTATCTAAGAAATGAGTATGATCATAACTATGAGATGAGGTAATGACTTTAAATTGCTTTTTAAAATCATAAATCACCCTCTAAACTTAAGTAATTAGGTAATAAGGAGAATAATTAATTAGCTAGTAAGATGAAACCCATTTCAAATCAGATACTATACCATCCCCTCCAGCTATAGTTGTTTATCTTTCCTCTCTTTATCAGACTTTGAAAAAAATTATCTGCACTTGAAGCTTCCACTTGTCTCATTCAGTCTCTTTGCATTTTTTTTTTTTGGCGGGGCAATGAGGGTTAAGTGACTTGCCCAGGGTCACAGAGCTAGGAAGTGTCAAGTGTCTGAAGCCGAATTTGAACTCAGGTCCTCCTGACTTCAGGGCCAGTGCTTTATCCAACGTGCTGCCTAGCTGCCCCCTGTCTCATTCAATTTCAACCTTCTCCAGTCTGACTCTCAACTTCATCATTCAAATGAGACTGCTCTCTCTTAAAGTGTCATTGAGCTCCTAATTGCCAGATATGAAGGCAATCTCAGGCCTTGTTCTCAGCCTTTCTGCTGAATCTGATATTGTTAACCATTCTTTCTCCTGCATATTCTCTCTTCCCTGGGTTTGGATGACACTGCTCTCTCCTGGTTTTTTCCTCCTCCTCCTCGTCTCACTATTTCTTCTCCATCTCCTTTGTTGGCTCATTGTCCACATCAAGTCCTCTAACTTTGAGTGTTTCTCAATCTTCTGTCATTGTTCCTCTGTGCTCTTTCTACGATATACTCTGTCTAGGTAACCACAGATCTATATGGATCTATAGATCCAGTCCCAGTCTTGAGATTTAGTCCTGAATCACAAACTTTCTGTTGGACATTTCTTATTGGATGTCTTCCAAACATCTCAAACTCAATATGCTCCAAACAGAGCTCATCACCTTCTCTCCATAATCCTCCACTCTTCAAAAATTCTTTTTCTGTCAAAAATACCACCATCTTTCTAGTGTCCCAGGGATATAACATCAACATTGTTCTTGGCTCTTCCATCTACCTCACCAAAAAAAAAAAATGCAATCAGTTGCCAAAGTTTGTCATTTTAACCTCAAGATTATTTCTCCTATCTTACCTATAACTCATCATCCACCACCTGAGTCTAGATCCTTATCACCTCTCACCCAGATTACTGCAATAATCTCCTAATTAGTGTCCCTTCACCGTGTTTCTCTCCATTCTAGCCCATTTTATACACTACTGCCAAGATGATTTTCCTTAAGCACAGATCTGCCCATATCAATCTCTTATCGAATAAAATATAAAATCCTCTCTCTTGCTTTTAAAGTCCTTCAAAACCCAGTCCTCACCTATTTCTCTGACCTCATTGTACATTACTCTTATTCCTTCATCTCTCCTTCCTCTGCCCAGTCCAAACTAGCCACATACTACATTTCAGCTCAATGCCTATAATGAACATCCTCCTCACCTCCATGTCCAAGTCCCTTTTTTCCATCAAGATACATCTTCAGGGGGGCAGCTAGGTGGCACAGTGGATAAAACACTGGCCCTGGTGTCAGGAGGACCTGAGTTCAAATCAGGCCTCAGACCCTTGATACTTACTAGCTGTGTGACCCTGGGCAAGTCACTTAACCCTCATTGCCCAGCCCCCCTCCCCCAAAAAGATACATCTTCAGGACCACCTTCTATGTGAAGATAACAAAAGATAACATACTTCTTCTTGTTCAGTCATTTCACTTGTGTTCTATTCTTCATGACCTCATTTGGTGTTTTCTTGGCAGAGACAATACAATGGTTTGCCATTTCTTTCTCTAGTTCGTTTTCTAGATGAAGAAACTGAGGCAAAAAGGGTAAACAGGGTTAATGATGTGCCCAGGCTCATCATTACCAGGTAGTAAGTGTCTGAAGCTGGATTTGAATTCTGGTCTTCCTGACTCCAGATCTGCCACTATCACCTGTGCCACCTAGGTGCCTGAATAACATAGAGTACTACTTTTAGTAGTAATAACTTCTTCTTCTTCTTCTTCTTCTTCTTCTTCTTCTTCTTCTTCTTCTTCTTCTTCTCCTCCTCCTCCTCCTCCTTCTTCTCCTTCTTCTTCTCCTCCTTCTCCTTCTCCTTCTTCTTCTCCTTCTTCTTCTTCTTATTCTTCTTCTTCTTCTTCTTCTTCTTCTTCTTCTTCTTCTTCTTCTTCTTCTTCTTCTTCTTCTCCTTCTCCTCCTCCTCCTCCTTCTCCTTCTCCTCCTCGTCCTCCTCCTCCTCCTCCTCCTCCTCGTCCTCCTCCTCCTCCTCATCCTCCTCCTTCTCCTCCTCCTCCTCCTTCTCCTTCTCCTTCTCCTCCTTCTTCATCTTCATCATCTTCTTCTTCTACTATTACTATTACTATTACTATTACTACTACTACCGCCACCAACATCACCACTACAATTATTACTGTTGCTGCTACCACTGCCACCACCAGCACCACCACTGCTACTACTACCACTACTACCACCACCACTATTTAATTTAATTACTATTTATTTATTTACTACTATTTAAGGTTTTGCTTTAAGGATTGCAAAGCATTTTAAAAATATTATCTGATTTGATCCTCACAGTTCTTGTAGATAGGTGCTATTGTTATTCTCATTTTATACTTGAGGAAACTAAACCTGATTTCCCCAGGGATTCAAATTCAGGTCTTCCTGACTCTATGCAATGTATCACCTAATTGCCTCTCCAATACACATCAAGAGGCAGAGTTAAGGAGAGAACAAGGATCCTCCCCAGTTCTTAATGTCCTTCTCAAAGGACCTTGTATTTAACTGCATTATATGTATTTTTATTCATTCACTTTATATTTATTCTTTTTACACTTTACTTATAGACTTCTTATCTTCTCTATTAGAATAAGGAAGTTCCTAAGGATTAAGCATCATTTCATTCTTTGTATCTGTATCCTTAGCTCTTCCTGGAGGTACTTAGTAAATGATCGTTAATTGAAAACTTCTAAAGACACCCTCATAGTTGGAGAGAGATTTTCCCAGAATTTCACTTTCATGTGACAAAATTATCTGAATTTCCAACAAAATATTTCCTTATAGGGTTCTTTAGAAAAGAGCATGGGGGGGGCAGCTAGGTGGCACAGTGGATAAAGCACTGACCCTGGATTCAGAAGTACCTGAGTTCAAATCCAGCCTCAGACACTTGACACTTACTAGCTGTGTGACCCTGGGCAAGTCACTTAACCCCCATTGCCTGCAAAAGAAAAGAAAAGAAAAGAAAAGAAAAGAAAAGAAAAGAAAAGAAAAGAAAAGAAAAGAAAAGAAAAGAAAAGAAAAGAAAAGAAAAGAAAAGAAAAGAACATTGGGCAGAAAATGGTTAATGATAGCCTGCACTTGCATATACAAGTGAATAAGAGCAAAGTCCTTTAAAAAGTTTGTTAAATAATTCCAAAGTATCCTCTGCAAACTTTTTTATTCTTTGAAATTATTTAACAGAGACATAAAATTTAGTCTTGACCAAACTAAATTAATTAAAATTGTTGAATTGAGTCTAAAATAATAACATTTTATTATACTCTGATTTTACTACCCCCCCCAATTCTCTACAATTGCTTATTAGCATGCATTTATTTCAGAAAATGAAATACCTTGAGCTGTTACATTCTTTTTCAAGTAGAAGAAAACATTTATTTTAATTGTTCAAGGCCAAACCAGCAGATATTTGATTCATCTTTGTGGATATCAGATTGAGCTGTATTTGGTACATCTTCTCTGTACCCTGAAGCAGGTTTGAACTTCCACGTTGAAAAATGAAAAACACGACTTCAGACCTCACCAAATTTACTAGTCCACTGCCTGACTTGTTAACACAGCTAATGAAGAAAATACTTAGCTTAAAGAAAAAACTTTTTTAAGCTAAAAATCTATACAAGTCCTTTAAAAATAATAAGAATGGGGATGTTTTTAAATGTCCAAAGGGGAAATGGTCATTAACTTCTCCCTTCAAAGTCATTTGGGAAAATGTATATATTAGCTGAAACAGAACGTTTGCAATTTGGGGAATGTATTTTTGATCTGTGGGTTTCCTAGGATCTGCTATGAAAGGGCAGGAATTTTTCAATCAGTGTAGTCTCTGAAGACATTCTCAGCATGAGGTCTTGCCCTACCCAGAGAGGAGTGCTTCAGTGCCAACTCTGAATGGTTCTCTATAGGTCTAGGTACTGAAAACAGAAAACACCAAAAAAATGGAGAGGTTAGAAGCTTCCTCTTTGGATCACACTGGACCCCTGGGCAAAGGAGACAGGCCCTTTTCCTTACAGAGAAACATTTTCAAATGACAATAAGGGGGGCAGGGGGGTCAAAGGAACTAAAAAATGGTTGGGCAAATCCAATGGTTCCCATTTTTTTAAGCCTTGCTATGAAATCAGGACTGTTTATTAGTGTTGAAATACCAAACCAAGTCATCTTATCAAGCATTTCAAGGAAATGGATTGATGTTAAGTGATACTCCAGAATCTACCCCCTAGCAAAGATCCTTAACCATCATAGAAAGATAAGCAGAAAATCCTTCCTGCAAATAAAGGAGACTCTTGCCTGAGATACTGTGAAGCATACAGTTTCCATTCTAATAATGCTTGTGACTCAAAAATCCTGCCATGGAATATTTCTGTTAACTTGCTGGAGTCTGTAAAAATGAAGACAAAACCCAATACTTTATACATGGGAGAGACATTGCTTCAATGGAGTAATTGGTGCCTGAATTTATTGACTCAAAATTCCTGTTCTTTACATGCTTTAATCACCCAAATATACATCTCAAGGATGAGGGCTTATGATTGGCCACTGCCCAGAGTCCATGTTGAGTCAAATGACTATGAACTAATGTACATTCTGAGCAGACTACATCCAGCTGACAGGGGGGCAACCCACTGGGGGTCCAAGGGATACAAGGCCAGTGATTGCTACGTGTTACTGATTGTCCTTTTAATATTGTCTGCAGCTTCAGAAACTAGGTTCTTTATTGTGGGGAGGAGAGTCAATCAACAAGGATCTATTGAGCATTTATCATGTGCCAAGCAGGAAAGTAAGGAAGAGGAAAAAATGGCGAAACACAGCATAGATAGAAAAAAGAAAGAAAGGGAGACAAGAAGGGAGGGAGATGGGCAGAGAAAGCACTCTCTATCCTCAGGGAGATTATTGTTTATTTGGACAGACAAAATTGTAATGAGAGCATATCAAGGGCAAAATAGTTTGGCACAAATAGTCTTAATTGCTATGATGCTACAAGATAAAGGAGTGCTGAGAGAGGGTGGAGTTAAGTAGGGAAGACTTCTTGTAGGAGATGAGTAGGGAAGCAAAAATGGATATACATCAGGCAAGATGAAAATCAAGAGTTAGAGGAGGGTTCACAAAAGGGTTGAAAATTGGCTTGTACTTCCTTCCCATTTACAAGATAGCTTCTACGTGCTTGGAATGGCTAGGTGGTGAGTGGATAGGGTGCTAGACCTGCTGTCAGGAAGACCTGAGTTCAAATCCAGCCTCAGATATTTACTAGCTGTGTGACCCTATTTATGTCATTTAACCCTGTTTTCTCATCTGTAAAATTACCTGGAGAAGGAAAGGGCAAACCATTCCAGTATCTTTGCCAAGAATACCCTAAATGGGGTCACAGAGAGTCGGATATAGCTAAAAGGGCTGAACAAATTCTACATGCTTGGCCATTTTTCCATAGAAATCTTAAATAAACCACACTCTTTATCTGCTAGGCACTTTTAGGCACTCCATAGCCTCTCAAGGTCAAGGCTAATATTGGTGCAAGTGACACTCTCCAACACCATTTTTTTTTCTTTTTGTGGGGCAATGAGGACTAAGTGACTTTCCCAGGGTCACACAGCTAGTAAGTGTCAAATGTCTGGGGTCAGATTTGAACTTAAGTTCTCCTGAATCTAGGGCCAGTGCTTTATCTACTGCGCCATCTAGCTGCCCCCTCCAACATCATTTCTTCTGCAAGAATGAACAACCAAAGATTGTCCCAAATGCACATTAAATAAAAAAGAAAAAGCCTGTTGCATCATTTTAAGGAAGCAAAAATAACTCTATTCATTTAACAGGTGTTAAGTTTTATGATTAAAGTGCTATTTACTTAGTGGCAATTAACGGTCAGGTACCATGCTAAGTACTGGGAATACAAAGAAAAAAAATTGTCCTTGGCTTTAAGGAGATGTATTCTACTGGGGAAAAAGTATCTGTACAAAATAATAATAATGGGGGCAGCTAGGTGGTGCAGTGGATAGAGCACCGGCCCTGGAATCAGGAGGACCTGAGTTCAAATCTGTCCTCAGACACTTAACACTTATTAGCTGTGTGACCCTGGGCAAGTCACTTAACCCCAATTGCCTCACCAAAAAAAAAAAATGATATTTATATAACACTTTAATAATTGTGAAGCACTTCACATATGATACCTTGTTTGATCTGAAAGATAAGTGATACTGTTAGCCTCATTTTGCAAATGAGAAAACTGAACTTGAAAAAAGTTAAATGACTTACCCAGAGCTACATGGCAAGTAAGTGTCTGAGACTGGATTCAAACTCAGGTCTTCCTGACTACATGTCTAGACTCAATGCACTAAGCCATCTAAATGCCTCTTCAAAAAAAAATACTAAAAAATATGGTGAGATGAATGCCCCTCAGATATGTATCATATGTGGGGAGCAACAAATAGTCTGGTTTGCCCAAATGTAGAGTGTATTAATGTGGAAAGTGGAAAGTCTTTCAATACGTGAGGTTGCTATTGGAAAAGTAATTTATCATGAACTATTTCCCCTATGTCTTTAGCTTCTGTGAGAATGTGCATGCTATAGTCCTTTCTCTGACATGCAGAAGGATTGACTGAAGGATTGACTCCCCTAGCTATTCACATAATGCAAGGACCACTGGATAAACCAATATAGCCTAGAACCAGTCATGGCCTGTCATATAAAGCTCAGTGGAAGGGACCGATGATGTTCAGCCCAGAGAAGATTAGAGTAGGGAAGGAACACATAATGGTTGTCTGCAAGTATTTAAAGTATTCAAAGTACACATAGAGGAGGGTTTTGACTTTTTCTGTCTGTCTCTAGAGGGAAGAAGCCAGAACAATGGGTGGAACTGGCAAAGAGGCCAGTTAGCCTTGGCTTTGGGGAAAAACCATCCTAACAAGATCTGTTTAAGAGTAGAATAGGTTGGCTGGTCAGGTGGTGGGTTCCCCCTCCTTAGAACTTCTGGAGCTGCCTTGAGGCAGCTGAGTGGAGCAGTAAGTAGATAGAGCACTGGGCCTAAAATCAGGAAGATCTGAGTTGAAATCCAGCCTTAGATGCTTAGTTGTTGTGTGAACCTGGGCAAGTCACAACTTCTTTGCCTCAGTTTCCCCAACTGTAAAATGGCATCATACTAGCACCTATCTCACTGGGTCGCAGGGTTGTTGTGAAGATCACATAAGGTAATATTTGTAAAGTGCTTATCACAGTGCCTGCTACATAGTAGGTACCATATAAAGGCTTATTACCTTCTCTTCCTTCCTGTCTTCATTCAAAGGATGAACATTATGGTGAGGATTCCCTTCGGGTCTGGGTTGGACTATCTGTCTTCTGAGGGCCCTGATGTATCTCAGATTCCATCCTTAGCTGAAATACCCTGCCCCAGCATGCATACCAGTGTCCTTTATATCTTTAGGCACCCTCTGCTCTTACTGGTGGATAGTATCAAGCCTCAGAGGTCATCCTAGAGTAGAGGTTCTTAATGTTTGGCCACGGGTGGGGGCACGGTCACTTGCCAGTCCAGTCTGGTGAAGCCAATGGAGCCCTTCTCAGAATAGCATTTTTAAATGCTTTAAATTAAATACAAAAGAAGCCAAGTAAATTGAAGCAGTTGACAATTATTTTTTTAAAAGTCTATGGCCCCCAGGTTAAGAACCTGTCCCTAGAGATACAGATGTAGACTACACAGTCTCAGGGCTGCTTTGAAGGCATGAGATCGATTTCATGTTGCAACTTCCTGGGGCTGGTAGCCACTTAAATTGGAGAGGTGCCTGTTGTACAAGTTACCTAAAGAATCTTCCTGAATGTGAAATAGTTCTAATCTCCTAGAATTCACTGGACCAGGGTAAATGTACTGCTCTCTTTATTAGCTGCCTAGTGGAACAGTGGATATAGTGCTAGACCTGGAGTCAGGAAGACCTTGAGTTCAAATCCAGCCTCTGACACATACTATGTGACCTTGGACAGGTCACTTAACTTCTGTCTAACTCAGTTGCCTCAACTATAAAATAGAGATAATAATAGTATCTCACAAGGTTGTTGTGAAGATCAAATGAGATTACATATATATTTTGGTGAGGCAATTGGGGTTAAGTGACTTGCCCAGGATCACACAGCTAGTAAGTGTTGTGTCTGAGGATGGATTTGAACTCAGGTCCTCCTGACTCCAGGGCCAGTGCTCTACCCACTGTGCCACCTAGCTGCCCAGCAATAATATTTTTAAAGCTTTGAGTACGGTGTCTGGCACATGGTACTTAATAAATGCTTGTTTCTTTCCTTCTTTCCTTCCTCCCTCCTTCCCTCCCTCCTTTCTTCCTTCCTTCCCTCGCTCCCTCCTTCCTTTGTTCCTTTCCTCCTTCTCTCCCTCCCTCTTTCCTTCTCTCCCTTCCTTTTCTTCCTTCCCTCTTTCCCTCCTTCTCTCTTTTTCTCTGTCCCTCTTTTCCTCTTTCCCTCTCCTTCCTTCCCTCCCTTTCTCCTTCCTTTTTTCCTTCCATCCTTCTCTCCCTCCTTCCTTCCTCAATTGCTCTGACACTTTTTTTCTCTCTCCCCCAACATTCCAAACATGAACTGTCAAGCCCTGGTGCTACCTTCATGAAAACCATGAGATCTTTGTGTGCCCAAAGAGTTACATAATAGGCAGGCCAAGGGGCCTAGGGATATATAATGTACCATCTGCAAAGATATTTAAAAATGCAATTTTTCTCCTGGTATGTTCCAACATAAAATACTATCTTTCTGTGTGACCTATCCGATGGTTAACACTCTTTCTTATAAAGAAATTCTTACCCATTCTAAATTATCCTTCATGATACAGTTCAACCTACTTCCTTTCCTTCTGATCTTAAGATGGAGGACAGCTAGCCACCACTCTCTGCATAACACTACTTGACATGTATACTCTCAGTGCTTTAAGTTTTTGTCCATCATCTCATTTGATCCTCAACACAGCCTGAAGAGAGAAGTATTACAAATATTATTATTCCCAGATGAAAAAAGCAAGGACGGACTTTCTCAGGCTTGCTTTGCTAAGTGACAGAAGCATAGTCTCAGAGACTCCAATCTAACCAGTCCAAAATTCCACTCTTTTAGCTGCTGCTCTCCTAGATTGCCATGCCATAGGCTTTCAGACCTTCCATGGGTTATCCTGTGGCCTCATCTTTTTTTTTTTTTTTTTAGTGAGGCAATTGGGGTTAAGTGACTTGCCCAGGGTCACACAGCTAGTAAGTGTTAAGTGTCTGAGGTCGGATTTGAACTCAGGTCCTCCTGACTCCAGGGCCGGTGCTCTATCAGCTGTACCACCTAGCTGCCCCCGGCCTCATCTTTTACAACTCAGTCAGGTGAGGACTCCAAACATGTCCTTTGGTTTGCCAGGGTCAGGCATTCCCTTAGCACCACTGTCCTCTCCGCTGTGTACCTATCACAGGCATTCTGCTAGCATATGAAGGCTGAAAATGCCCTTCTAATTTAGAAGGGGCCATTTGTAGTCTCTATTCATTTGTTTTTCTCCAGTTGTAAGCCAGACTTTGCTTGAATATTTTCTGGCCTAAGTGCCCCCTTAATTAAGACTTGACTCACAAATCATTTTCATGGCAATACACTGGGTATTATAAGCCTTAGAATTTTGCACTAACAGGACTAGAAGAGAAAAAAAAATCTTTGTTTCAGTGAGAAATGCTAATTGAACTTTTTTTTTAAGGGGACATTAAATATAAACCAATCAACTGAGTAAAATGCAAAAGAATGCATTTCTTTTCTTCCTTTTTATCTGTCACTTCCATGAACAAGGGGGGAAAAACATCTGAGTGCTTATTTTGGTTTGGGAAAAAATGAGATGCAATATTGATAACTCCTACCTTCCTCCCCAATAAAGTTAGTATTTGAAGAAAGAATGGTGAAGACTGTGAATACCATTCAAAGTAACACAGAAAATAGCTGGTCTCATTTCTGTCAGCAGCTGGAGGGAAATATCTCAGCAGCCTCTTTTTCTCCTGTTACCAAATTCCTTTATGCTCCTTTTCTTAGAAAATCTACTTTATAGGTCATTTAGCAACTATTAAAAACAGAAGTGAACAAAACCAAAAGCCTGGGTCTTTTTCCCTTTGATATTTTCCACTTTCAGAAAAGGGTTTGGGGAGTTAGATTTTTTTTTTAATTTTAAAGTCTCAACTTTGGTTTTGTGGGCATTAAAAAATTTTTTTCAATAAATAAGTAAGTAACATCCTTTAAACGGGGCAGGCTGAGAGAAACCTGTCTTGCATCAGCACACCTGCTGGCCAGATAAGAAACCGTAAACGTGAATGTACCCATATGGAACACCTCATTTAGCAAACAAATCTACACTCACAATTTCCTACAAAATGGGCATGGAATTCTACTCTTGCTGTGTGCCCCCCCTCCTATTCTCCCACCCCCCAATTTATAGCATATCAGCAACGAGTGGTGGGAGAACTGTTTTAATCCCGGTAAGTAAATTAAATGGAAGGTCCCAATTCATAATGGCCACCGTCTTGGTTGTCCATTCATTAAGGATGCCTGTAGGAGAATCATATAGCCCACATGAGGCACAGAATTGGCTGACTTAGAGGTTTCAAGGGTCCTGTTCTCTTGCAGGATTCTTCGGTTTGAAAACTATCAAAGGAATCTCAAACAAATTACATGGTAAATTATTATCTCTGTTCTGGCCTCCTCTCTATACCCTACTGTTCCCGTGGAAGAGCCATGGGTGAGCTGCATGTGAAAGCCTACAAGATAAGCAGATTACAGAATGTCATGTGCCGGGGGCTACTCAGAATTTCACAGCCAAACTTCTCTGGCCAAATCAGTTTATCTGATTCTTATGGGTCACAGGCTGTTTCAATTAACACACTCTCTAATGACTAAAGTTGGCTCCTTAATGTGAAAGACATAAGCTGAGAGGAATGGAGTCTAGGGACCTGGAGCAAATTCGCCTGGCCCTTCACCCCTCCACTCCTGAATTTCTCTTCCTCAAACTGTCTTACAAGGGTGGAGGAAACGGGCTTGGAAGGAATACAGAATTCCATTCAGCCAGAAATCCTTTATGTCACTTTTCTATCTTTACCAATGCATTTCTGTAAGCCTTTAGTGGACTGTGGATCCCAGGGTACTGAATAACAAGACTGGATATGAAAACAGAATGCAGAAAACAAATTAGCATTTTGAAAATAAAAAGCCTGGCTTTTAATCCTATTAAGATCCTGGCTGCTTCCCCCCCACAACTCCCCCCCCCCTCCTCTCTCTCCTAAGTTCTCTGAAAGAGATACTGATGTTCTATTAACATAAATGCTGAAATCAGCATTTCCTTTGAAAGAAGTTGTTAATATTTGGAAATGGTCGGATTTCCAATCCAAGCTTTGATTGTTATTCTATACTAGCCGGCAAGTGCCAAGGTCACGGGGAGATTCCCTGCAGACTGAGCTAAATGAATCCACTCGGCCACAATGCATGTATAATTTAACATTCTCCTCTCGAGTACTCCCATGCATTCCTAAAAAAAATATTTTATTACAATAACAATTGGTTTCAAATCATGCATTATGTATTCTGAAATTAGGTCTGCCAACAAAACCTGTATATACAAACACACAAGAACATGCAGTGCTGGGAGAAGACACAAATGTTATAGGGACCTTGGACAATGTTTGAGAACAACAGTTAATTCCCCCAGGGATCCCTCTCCCTTACCCCTTCTCTTATTTTATTATCCAATTTACATATATGGATAGAAAGAAAAAGATCAATTGCTCATTTGCTATAAAACGTTGTTAGAAAGCAATCACTTCTTCCTCTTGTCTTACTTTGCAGCCTGATGATTCTTTGTAGAAAATACTATGGGCGGAGGGATCTGATACCCTAAAAAGAAGCTGCCAGCCCCCCGCCACCACTACCTTTTTTTTTTTAACAGAGCTTTCACAGGAAAACAAATATTCTCTGAATATTTAAAAGTCTCTCTCCCCCTCCACCCTCTGTGATCTGACACTTCCCAAGTACACATTTTTGAGAGAACTGGACTTTTACAAAGCTTCTTTGAAACATGAAAGATAACGTTATCAAAGCCCTCCTTGCAAATTCTTGGTAAGAAATACTGTTCCTTGGCCACAGCTTTCATCGCTGAGTTATCCAAAAAGTTAACATATGCAGAAAATCCTTCAGTTTCCTCATCACAAAACACTGCCTGTTCAATGCAGTTTTAAGTTAACATACATTGATTTATTTAGCATCCTTTTACAGCACAAACAAGTTTGTTGTTTTATTTTTTTTTTTTCTTCTGCACAATAAGCCTTGTAGGTTGGCATTTTTGAATGGACTTAGGTACCTATTTATGAATAATTAAGGTTAATGGTTGTTGGTTTTTGTTCAGAATCTGTCAATGATTTTGTACTTAAAACATTTATATCATGTCAAAAAAAAAAAAAGTTTTAACTCGGCCGGAGTCAGGGTTTCCTTAACAAATAATGCATAGAAAAATTACATTTCTAATTTCTATGCTTGTCAGCTCTTTGTAAAGTAATGTTGAGTCCCTTGGCGGGATAGTTTGGGACTTTTCTTTTGACAGTGACTTATATGAACTCTAGAAAAGGAAAACAGTGAGAAGGAAATTTGACTAAATTTTTTATCTTTTAAGGTTTCTCAGGCACAATGGCAAGCTCTGGGCTCTTTGGATTTTAAAGAAAATCTCTACCTCAACAAGAAATGTTTCCATAAATGCACAAGGTAAACTTTAGGGGTACCTATCCACTAGTCTACTGACTTTGTGACTAAAACATTTCTGGAAGAATCATTTCTAAATCACTTTAACTGAAAAGCAAAATTTTTGGTGGTTTTTTTTTTTTTGGTTGTTGTACATGTGTTCATGACAAACAGCATTGTGGCATGCTTTGTAGTTTTAAAGCTATGTCCGGACCAAAAAAAAAAAAGTTTAATTCCCTAACATGAGCTTTTAATAAAGGCAAATCATGAGTAAAATTAGATGCTACAACCTTTCATTCTCTAAAAAGTCTGCAAACAACTGTGCTAAGAAATTATTTCTCTATAATTTCGTTTAGATGTACTGATATGACTAGACATATAGCTTTTTCTGTAGTGAAATTATAAAGAATAATTGTCTCTAATCTAATCAGTGGTATCTGAAAATGGTAAATGTTAACAGCATAATTTCTGATTTCTTAAGAAGCCTTTTGTATTGTAATTTAGGCTGACACATTAAAGCTTTGCTTTTTAAAAAAGAACAATTAACAAATTTGTTGATAGAAATTAAGTATTCTTGACAATTGTAAATGCATTTTTCTTCATGTCTTCTATCTTGAGAAATACAAAAAAAGAATCATTCAACATGAGATTTTAGGTGAAATTTTAGAACAATAATTTAGATTATGAGGTCTTAATGCTAACAAAAATGTGATTATAGAAGTAATAAGAAAATTCTACAGTATGAATATATATGTACACACACATTACATGTGCATATATGTATACATATGATATAAACACATGACCCATACTACATAGATGATGTATACATACACCTTTTACTTAATGCTTTAAATAGTAATCTGTAGACTAACTGATTAAACTCTCTCCAGCTTCAGTTTGTTTGCAGAAGTATTTACTACATTTTTGGCTGTGGGCTATTTTAAGCTGAATACAAACTGCTATTTTTATTTGTTATTAAAGTCAGTTCACATCTTGCATAACCTTCTGTGTATTGTGCACAGTTCAACATACACAATTTGGGAAAGTATAAAAATAGGGAGGAACAAAATAGAAAAAAAAAACCATAGAAAGGTCTCAGAAAATTATTACATTTCATTTTCATGGGGCTCAAAGCTGACAACCACCTAGTCTCTTTTCCTTGCCCTATTTGTTCACATCCTTAAATTCCTAAATGCTCATTTCTGTCAAAGTTGAACATTTGATTCAGGTTTTCTCTTTTGTTGTGGAGACGACAGGATTCCAGATTGAGTTGAAAAGACTTCCTAACCACCATGATTAATTTCCATTTAAAAATAAATATACAAAGCAAACTCAGAAAACATAAGACTTCAGGTAAGAGACCTATGTAGATGCCCTAGTTGTCAGTGAGAAGGGGCCAGTGCTTCAGGATTAAGCAGAGCATAAGCAACACTATGGGAACCTCTTATTATCTACCCAGATAGAAGCCAAGAAGCGCCCTTATCCAAACTCATCTCTAATGCCACTTTTTAAAAATGGTCATGAAAAGCATCAAATGTGAATTGAATCTAAAGGTTTCCTAAGAAACTCTTCCCTCACTAGCAGTTCCAAAGACCAGAGAGAAAGCAACACTTGTCCATTGGGTTTATCCATTGCTCAGTGACTGGAGGCCTGCAAACGATTTGATTTGGGGCTATTTTTATTAACGTTGGCCAAAGCATTACTGTAGACTCTGGGGTTGGCATGCAGGAACCCAGAGCCCAGACCCTGACCTGGCTACCTACCAAAGAATGACGCGTTTGGAGGAATGGGATAGCGCTGGCTTTGTCCACACTTCTCAGACAATCCCAGCTCCTGGCTTCAGGCAGAAATCTCTCAGGAGCTTTAAAATTGGTCACCGTTAAAACTCAGTCAATGTTCCAAGTCAGTTTTGGGAAAGGAGAAGACAAACAAAATAAATAAAACGAAATACTCCTGTCTGTCTACCGTCTTCCCAAGTCAAATGTCGCTTGCCTTTGGAACAAGTATGCCTATTAGAAAGCTGCTTGTCTCAGAAGCTCATGTGAAAGAGGGAACCTGGGGGTCTGTGTGCTGGTCTGCCTGCTGAGCTAGGGGCTGGCACCATCGATCCCTCTGCCTGCTAGCTGGCTGCATTCACACCCAGCCGGCTACAGAGCCAGGATGGGGACATTTCAAAAACAGGCTCTTCCGAGTTACCTAGTAGCTTTCCCTCCCAGAGATCCCAAAGCACTTTATCAATCTAAATTGAAATCCTGCCTTACAGAGCTGCCTTCAATGCAGCCACTCCAGCATAAATTGGATCAAATGCTTTCAGATTAATTCCTGGAAACCTATATTCATCTTTGTATATCTTTATTACAGAGCTAGCCACAAGACTACTCTACAATTTTCATTACCAGAGCAGCTCCTGAGTTGGATCACTCTATGCTATATCCCTTCATGACCCCAAACCATCCCCATTAGCCCCATTATTGCATATTCATGCTACACACCTGAGCCCAAGATAATGCTGAGAGTTGGGGGGAAAGAGGGGAGGGGGTCTTTATGGTTGAATTTTCAATATTGCTCTCCTGTTCAGATAATTTAGACAGCTGAAAGAATACAATCTCTGACTACATAAAAGGCTGCAGCCAACTATCCATGACTAACCTAGACTCTCACCCAAATGGCACCTCCTATTTCTGTAGAGGGTCACAGCTGGCAAAGCACTTCCCACACAGAGAGTTTTCAGTAAAGTTTTAACCAGCCCTACAACAATTATACCCATTTCACAGATGAGTAGACTGAAGCTTCGAGAGGTTACATGTTGGGTGGCTAATGATCATTTCTAGATGAAAATAGAGATGATTACCAAGAACTGGTATAGCTTCATTAAGAAGAGGTTATGGGGACAGCTAGGTGGTACAGTGGATAAAGCACTGGCCCTAGATTCAGGTGGACCTGAGTTCCAATCTGACCTCAGACACTTGACACTTACTAGCTGTGTGACCCTGGGCAAGTCACTTAACCCTCATTGCCCTGCAAAAAAAAAAAAGAGGTTATGGCAGATTAACCTCATTTCCCATTAAAAATATTTTTTTGGACATGATTGTTGTTATTGTTGTTTTTCAGTCATGCCTGACTCTTCCTGACCTCTTTGGAATTTTCTTGGCAAAGGTATTTGAGTGGTTTGACATTTCCTCCTCCAACTCAATTACAAATGAGGAAACTGAGACAAAGAGGGTTGGGAGAATTACCCAGGATCATATGGCTAGTAAGTGTCTGATGCCAGATTTGAATTTAGGAAGATGTCTTCCTGATTCCAAACCCAGTGTTCTATCCACCATTCCACCTAACTGCTGACAGAAGGAATGCTATTAATTCAAATTAGAGTAACATAGGCTATCCCCAAACTCTTATATGACAAAGCCTTCCATGCTTTTGGAAAAGGTGGACATGTTGGCTAAACAATAATATAGTAAGTGGATTTAGAGCTTGATGAGTGTCTGACTACAAAGAGGAATCTAGTCATTGGATATTATTTTAGACCAAGGTCTCTAGGAGAGTGCTCCAGGGTTCCATGTTTGGCCCTTTACTGCTTAACATTTTAATCATTGATTTAGATAAAGGCATAGATGGCATGCTCATGAAAAATGATGGTGGCACAAACCTAGAGGGAATAGCTAAGTCACTGGATGGAAGAATCAGAATTTTTTTTAAAAAATCTTGATAGGGCAGAACATTGGGCCAAATCTAATTCAATAGACTAATACAATAAATATAATTCAATAAACGCAATGCCTGGGTTACACTGGGGTGAAAAAAAATATCAGTTTCACAGATGCAAGATGGGTAAAACATGGACTAGAGAGCAGGTCATTTGGGGGGAAAATCAAAAGGATTTAGAAAACGGTAAAGTGTCAGCAGTGTGATATAGCAAACAACAGGGCTAATGCAACTTGTGGCTACATTGATTGATTCATAACATCCAGAACTAGGGATGCCGTCCTCTACCCTGGAAAAGACCATGTCAAAAAAAGATGTATTCTAGGAGTCATAATGTAGGAAGGGCATTGGTAAGATAGAAAGTATCCAAAGTGGATGGGTTACTGGGGTGTGCTGCAGCCAGTTCAAATTGGCTCATCAACTGTCTCTACACCCGAAAATCAGCAAATACTCATCAACACTTTATTTGTTGTTTTGTTGATTTTCTGAACTTAAAAAAGTGATGGATAAAATGTTTACAATACAGATTCAACTGAAAAGTGTGTCAAGCACACATACTTTCAACCCCCCCCCAAAAGCTAGTTGTTAAATACTTGCTAGCACACATTGGGATGACATCACACGTGGATCATTGAAAGGAGAGTGGAAGGAAAGATATGAGCAAAGGGGAAATCAGTAAGGCACATAGAATCTAATGTCGTAAGTTGGTTCTGGTATTGAAGAGGTTGTTCATGCGCCAGATAGATTGTGTCAATGTACCTTGCACTACAAAGGAAGATGGAAGCCAAGACAGGGCTGCTGGCTTTTACTAAGGTCACCAATCACCCCAAAGAGAAAACCTTTGTTATATGCAGAGTGTGGTAAATGGGGTCTTAAAAGATCAAAATACCCTGGTATCTCTCTAGCCTATTAGTACTACTGCTGGTGCTGCTGGTGCTGCCTCCTCTTGGCTCTTTCCAAAACCATTACTCACCACTACCCTCTGATGCCTTCCAATTTCCATAGGCTTATGACTTTCCTTTTTGATCCATCACTTCCTTCAGGGCCCATCTCAGAACAATCTTCTCCATGTGAACTTCCTTGATTACCAGACCTTCCTTGGATCACTCTCCATTCCTTTAGATATTTACTTTGCATCCTACTTCTTTTTTTTTTTATGTATGAGGTATTTTATTTTTTCCATTACATGTAAGATAGTTCTCAACTTTTGTTTATACATGCTTTACAATTTTCAGATTTTTCTCCCTCCCACCCCTCCCTCCCCCCCCTCCCCTAGACAGCAGGTAATCTGATATAGGTTATATCTATATATCTCTATACATATACATATAGATATATATATATATATACACACACACATATATACACATAATAACATTAATCCTATTTCTGCATTAATCCTGTTACAAGAGAAAGAATCAGAGCAGTGATGCAAAACCTCAAAATAGAAAGAAAGAAAAAAAACCAACAGCACCCAAAACAAAAGAAATAATATGGTTCAATCAGCATCTATACTCCACAGTTCTTTCTTTCTTTTTTTTTTCTTGGATTTGGAGATCCTCTTCTATCATGAGTTCCCTGGAACTCTTCTGTACCATTGCATTGGTGAGAAGAATATAGTCCATCACAGTAGGTCAACACTCAATGTTGATGATACTGTGTACAATGTTCTTCTGGTTCTGCTCATCTCACTCATCATCAGCTCACGTAAGACCCTCCAGGTTTCTCTGAACTCTTCCTGCTCATCATTTCTTACAGCACAATAGTATTCCATTGTATTCATATACCACAACTTGTCCAGCCATTCCCCAATTGATGGGCACCCCCTCAACTTCCAATTCCTTGCTACCACGTAAAGAGCAGCTATAAATATTTTTGTACATGTGGGTCCCTTTCCCCCTTCCATGATTTCTTTGGGCAAAAGACCTAAAAGTGGGATTGCTGGGTCAAAGGGTATGCACAGCTTTATCGCCCTTTGGGCATAATTCCAAATTGCTCTCCAGAATGGTTGGATCAGTTCACAGCTCCACCAACAATGCATTAGTGTTCCGATTTTCCCACAGCCTCTCCAACATTTATTATCTTCCTTTTTTGTCATTTTAGCCAATCTGATAGGTGTCAGGTGGTACCTCAGAGTTGTTTTAATTTGCATCTCTCTAATCATTAGAGATTTAGAGCATTTTTTCATATGGGAATAGATAGCTTTGGTTTCTTCATCAGAAAACTGCCTGTTCATATCCTTTGACCATTTCTCAATTGGGGAATGACTTGGATTCTTATAAATTTGATTTAATTCCCTATATATTTTAGAGATGAGGCCTTTATCAGAAGCACTGGCCTCAAAAATTGTTTCCCAGCTTTCTGCCTCCCTTCCAATTTTGGATGCATTGCTTCTGTTTGTACAAAAATTGCTTAATTTAATATAATCAAAATCATCCATTTTGCATTTTATAATATACTCTACCTCTTGTTTGGTCAAAAACTGTTTTCTTTTCCAAAGATCTGATAGGTACACTATTCCTTTCTCTCCTAATTTACCTATGGTATCACCTCTTATGACTAAATCATGTATCCATTTTGTGCATCCTACTTCTTTATGGTCATTGAAACTATGTTAAAATGGTTTTAAATCTTCTTAAGCTTGTGTTTTCTCTCTAACTCGTTGACCCAACCTCATATCTATCCTTACTTATGGATTCACTCTCCCTATCACACATACTCCCACCATCATTGTAAACAAATGGCCACGTACAGTGATGTACCCAGACTAGGGCAACACACTCAGTAAATATTAGGTTAGCTAACTTTCTGGAAGCTGCTCCAAATGGAAGTGAAGTCAGCATAAGACTTTCAAGGGCACTCAAAGTCCCAACTCATTTGTCCCTAGTGGAACCCCGGGGGATCCCATTTATTCCCCAAACTAGCCTTTCAAAAATCTGAGCTTCAGTTACTGAAGTAGCTCAGAATGTTTGAGCCAAAGTCTCTGCGCTCTGGCAGCTGTAGGCACCAGATGATTTGTGTGCCTTTTTATTGTTTCTTTCCTATGCTGATTGGCTTTGATTCATTATACAACACAGAGTCTATGAGAACACCTCATTTTTCAAGTTAACAGGTGCACAATGAAATTAGATTAAAGTTTTGTAAATTTGCAGGTGCAAATTTGTAGGGGGGAGGTGGGAATCAAAATGTGTCTGGGATATTGAGACCTGCAGATGAGAGCTGAAGAGGATTACCTGTAGTCAGATTTTCCTCATTTCAGAGAGCGCATATTTTCAGAATACTATTTGCCATTAACATTTTCCCAGGGGGCTTTGGAGGAGAAATCATTATCACCAGTAATCTGTATTCATCCTTCTTTTCCTCCTTCCACCCCTCCTCCACACACGTACTCCACACTCATCCCTTCCCCTCTTCCTGCTCGGTTCTCTCCATGCCCTCTTACTTGGGACCTAGGCATGGCCTAGTTGAAACTTGTCATATTTCACTTATGTAGATGGTCCTTTTGGATTCCACAGGCACAGGGTTGTGTAACCCAGGGCACTGTGTAGATCTCTCTCTAGAGCTTTATTGTGGTACTCAACTCCTATAAGCCTTGACCAGCCTAGACCCCAATGATCTTGCTCTTTTCCTATATCCAGGGTAAAATATCTGAGGGCCTGCCATGGGAGATGTTCTCATCAAAGATGCATTTTCAGGATGAACAGAAACCAAGCCCTTTTTTGTCCCCCACAATGCCTTCTTCCTATGCTCTCTCTCTCTTCCCCTCTCTCTGTTATTTATCTCCCTTTTCCCTTTCTTCTTTCTCTTAATTTTTCCCTGTTTTTTATACACCACACACACACATGAACAGGTGTAAACATGCAGCCAGGCACCCCCAGACTCCCTAGAAATTACCACTGCTCATATTTGTCAAAAACGCAAACATCCCATCCTTTTTTTAGCTATGTTAAGGAAAAACAATCCCCATTTAAGCAGGTCTGGCTAGGCCTCTGTCATCTGTACATACAATTTAATCCTGTAAAGAATCAGCAGGACCCACCTCAATCAAAAGCCTTCATCAACTTGTAAAAACAATATTTTGATTCAATCAGATTCAAAGCTCTGAAATTCCCACCTAATTAATGCAGGGTCACTCGGGGGCTGTGCAGTGGTGGCTAGAACAGTGGTCAAATATTTACCCTCAACACACTACACATTTGGACCACCATGGACCCGAGGAGTGGGTGAGAATAGATAATGCACTCTGGGCTGCAGCAGGTTTCGTTCTGCCCCAGTATTTGGATAAATAATTATTACAAAGGAAAAAGCGAAAAGAAAAGCCTCTTCATTATCCATATATTCACACACATCCCAGCCCCGGTCTGTTAATGTTACATCACCAGGGACCTGGCCAGCATCCTGCTAATAGTTCTATCTTAACATGCACATCTATCCCAAGCTTTGGCAGTGCCTTTCTTAAGGTGTTCTCTTGCAACATTAAAGATAAAGAATGTGTTTCAAATAGACAGTTAATAATTACTGAGAAACAAAAAGTATTCAAAGAAATCAATGTGAAAAACAATTTTTCTAAATGTAACTGGAAAATAATAAAATATTTAAATGGGGGAAATTATTTTTTTACATGTAACTTGGGGAAAATTCTAGATCAATCAATCAATCAAAAAAAATTACTGAGAAATCTAATCCACTGAAGGGTTGGTAGTTGCTTTTTTCCAGTCTTTCTTTTGGTTCACATTAGAGTCCTATAAACTGGCCTGGGTTTGAATTTCCTTCTTTAGATATCCTGTAAGTCAATACCTGGATGCAGGGGCATTTTCTGTCCTGGTGTAGGTACCTACTTTATGAAACTTTATCCTGCATAAACACATGTGGACTGCATTCCCATTCAGTAATGTTTTAGTACCATGAGCCTTTTCTATTTATACGTCTATATTTGTATATCTATATCTATATACACCTACATATAGATATACTTATTAGTTACTTTATTAGGTAACTAGGTGGATATCATATAGCTCTCTACAGAGTCACGGAAAGGGAAAGTAGACAAACAGAGATTGAAAGAAAGAAGAACTCAGTCATGGATCAAGCCTTCATGATACCTCATTATTGATAGACAAATCTTGGGTCACAACTGAATGGCTGAACAACAAATATAACATAAGGTAGATAGATACATATATATCCATATATATGCATATATGCATATATGTACATATATTATACAAATTTAATCCTCTAATAATCAATTCCAATCTACAGGGATACATGTAAATCCTTATGCTTAGGTTTAAAATAACCAACCTTACAAGTACAAGATAGAAGAGGCAAAGCTAGAGAGAAGTTCCTATGAAAAAGATCTAGGAGTCTGAGTGGTCTGAATACTCAATGTGAGTCAACCATGTGATATGAATGGCAGAAAAGTTAATGTGATCACAAAGTTCATTAAGAGAGGTATACTGTTGAGGTCTACAGTGATGAGAGGTCTATTGTTCTATTCATTTGCCCAAATCTATCTTGTCATATGGAAGAAAGAATAAATTTGCTCTGCTTGGCCTCCAAGGGCAGCCCTTGAATGACAGTTTGGATGGAGGCAAATTTAGGCTTAATATATGTTAAAACTTCCTAAAATATAAAAATCACAAGGGCTCCTCAGGGATACAGGGTCGCTCCCACCTGGGTAGGGTCTAGAGTCAGAGAGATGAGTTCAAATCCAGCCTTTTCCTTTGTGAACCTGGGCAAGTGACTTAACTTCCATCTATGTCAGTTTTCTCAACTGTGAAATGGGTCTCACAATATCACCCACTTCCCAGTGTTGTTGTGAGGGCCAAATGAGATAATATTTGTAAAATAACACAAAGTAGATGTTTGATAAATGTTTGTTCTCTTCCACTCCCCCCCCCCACTGATAACCTGCATACCTTTTAAGGTATGGGTGGGGCTAGATGTAAGCAGGTCCCTGAAATGTCTTTGTCTGGTTAGTTATTTTCACATGATGTAGACACACATTTTCCAGACTTGACCTTTCAGCATTTTGCAGCAATAACATCCAGAAACAACTTTGTGTCCAAGTACAATTATTCATTAAACACAAATAATTCCCCAGAGGCCACATCTAGACTGGGCATTTCTGGTATGGACTTTTGGAACCCAACTGAATTATTTCCACCTTCCTGCCTACGCAAGAATGATTCTGGATCCCCTGACTTTCTCTTGTACCAAGTAATATATTTTCAGAAACTAATCAACAGTTTTATGTGCAACCACTTCTACTTTTAGCAGCTGATTCAGGGATTCCATGGTCCTGAATAAACCAAAGATTCTCACCAAGCAACCTGGAAGTTTAATAAGTATACACATTATATGCATGATACATGTATTGTTTTTATATAAATATCAGTCCCCACTTCCAAGACCTGTCCCAGTAGGGCCTTGTATACCCATCAAACATAACCAGGAGCTAACCAATCACAAAGCCCACACAAAAGCCTAGGTGAGGAAAGAGAAATGTTCCAATCAGTTTGGTTTTATTGGTAGGACTGAATCCTATCCCTTTTCTTCCCCAAAAAGTATCAAGTCACGAATTTGACATTAAAGAATATCTCTATATATCATTCCACTTTCAAAATGTTTGGGAGTTTCCTTTTTAGTTGTACAGGCTTTTAACAGTGCAAAGAAATATTTGCTCCAAGGAAAGTTTGGCTCTCTCCGTCATAGCTGTAGCCTTTAAAAATCTATATTGGTCCTGACAAAGTGATGGATATTGGACTCGGGGTAAGGGGAAAGAGGTCATTTAAAGAGTTCCTGGCAATTGTGGAGTGAAAAGGGAAGAGTGCAAGAATTGGTTTTTGTTTAAAAAAAACAAAAGCTGAAGATGAACACCTGAAGTTGTTAAGGTTTGGAAATTGGATAAAGGGCTGATATAAGCTATGAATAAATGGATATTCTTTACCTTGCTGTAACCACAGAATGTTCGAACTTATTGGGGAGGGGGTTGGGGCTTAGTGATCATAGGCCTAAGACTTAGTACTGAAAAGGATTTTAGAAATTCCTATAGTCTCACCCTTTCATTTTATAGAGGAAAACGAGTCTTGAAGAGGTTAGGGTAAAGGGTAGGTCACATGAAATAAGTCAGATTGGAACTCGGGTCCTCTGACCCTAATCTAATTCTTTTCGCTATATTATGCCAAGGCCTTTTCACATCCCTCGGAATCTCAGAGCTGGATCCTTTGGTTTAGCATTTCTTAATCCTTGTCGTACAGAGCCCTCATATCACACAATGTAGGGGCAGGGATGCCAAAGGAAAAACCATTCACATTTTTCCTGTGCGGCTGTGGGCATGCCACGAAGACAATCCCAGATGCACCCTGAATCAGAAGAAAATTGGGAAATATTTAACAAAGTAAATAAAAATAATAGAACACAGATGTTAAGTTAATCTTGGGCAGGTAGGGGGCAGAGTGGACACAGCACTGGACCTGGAGTCAGGAAGACTCATCTTCCTGAGTTCAAATATGGCCTCAAACACTTTCCAGCTGTGTGACTCAGGGGAAGTCACTTCACTTTGTTTGCCTCAGTTTCCTTATCTGTCAAATGAGCTGGAGAAAGAAATGGCAAACTACTCCAGTGTCTTTGCCGAGAAAATTCCACATGGGGTCAAAAAGGAGTCTGATGCAACTGAAACTACTGAACAACAACAAAAATGTTAATTGTGGTTTTCTATGCTATGATATGGTATCGTGTGGTATGGTATACTTTACATACATACATACATATACCAGTCTTATGCTGGTGGTAAGAAGAATTGTTTCATTACCAAATTAACTTAGAAAATTATCTCTCTGCCATCCCCTGCACCCTATTTTATAGATAAGAGGATTGAGGCTTATGAAGGAGAAGTGACTCCCTCAAGATCACACAGAAAATTGGCATCAGCACTGAAATTAGAATCCTGATCTCCTCTCTCCTAGCCAAAGGTGGATTCTACTATCCCTCACTGGCTCTCTGCTTTAGTCATGTTTCATTGCCCTGGGGTCTTATGAAGAAAGAGACCTGGTGCCAAGGATGTATACTAGAGGGGGGAAATGACCTTCCTTCCCTAGACCTTCCCTAGAGATAATGGCAAAGACCTAAATCAAAAGGAGGGAAGGAAGGAGATTTATGGGTGCAGTGTGACCCTGAGATTCCCATCAGTCACACTCCCCATTTAGACTATAAGCTTCTTGAGGACAAAGGTCATTCCTTATACTTCTTCCTGTCCTTTGCTAAAATGGACAAAGTGTGGGCTCACGGAGTTGGAAGACCTCGTTTTGTGTCTCAGGCCTTCCACTTCCTTCTTGCATGATGGGGCCATTGGTTCTCTTAGCCTTGGTTTTCTTTATTCTCCAATGGGAATGCTGGAGCTATATAATGGGGAATATATAATTACAAGGAGATGTTATCATTGTACTTTGAAATAAAAATGTCATCTTACTATCTCCACTGTATGCAAATGCATTGTATCAAACGATGCATTCCTAAATTTCGATCCTTCTGTTAAACGATATTTGTTAACTGACTAAGAGACAGCACTCTACCCTTGTTTTTATTTTGTGGTGTGTCAAGGTCTCTCCAAGGCCTTTCCACACAGCAGATCATGACTAAAGATTCATGAACTTTCAACCATCTGTGTTAAGATTATTCCTGGAAGATTATAACTCCTTTACTACCTACTCCCACACACAGGTGCCTGATAAGTTATAAATAATACCCTGTTAGTTCTTATTAAATCCTAAATAATTTTAATCATTTTATTATCATTTACTATGATAATTAAATATACTGTTAATAATAATATTGCTACTGCTCCTGAAGCCAGCTCATTCCTCAGAATTGTTCAATTTTCATTATGATCATTTACACCTTAGAAATGGGCAAATGTCACAAACCAGGGCTCCCATTAATTGTTTTGTTGATTGACTAGACTTAAGAAAGTGATGGATAAAATGTTAATAACCAGACTAAACTTGAAAGTGTGACTGTATACAAAATTTCTCCCCCAGCCTAAAAGCCAGGTGTTAAGCATCTACCGGCACACCAGTGGCTCTGCCTGGGGTAGGCCTCGGTAAATGATTATTGATTAGACAATGGCCTGAAAAAGGCAGTATACAAGATAAGGCTCCTCCTGTAGTAGAAAGCAACTCTGACTGTTGGCACACAATTTAGGTTCTAATCCTGGGATCAGTATGCTGAGTATTTCCACAACCAGAATTAGAATTATACTCTGCCTCTGCCTCTGTCTCTGTCTCTCTCACACACAAACACATTTGGATGTGTCTGCGTATAAATTATATATATATATATATATATATATATATATATATATATATATATATATATATATATATATATATATATATATATATATATATATATATATATATATATATATATGTGTGTGTGTGTGTGTGTGTGTGTATGTATGTATATATGTTATATGTATGTGTTATATATATGTGTGTTTATATATATAAACACATACTGTAATATACTATATGTGCATGTAATATGTAATAATGCATAATATAGTACATGTAAAATTAGTATAATTAGTAGTACTATAGTATTTAGTATCATTAATATATTATATATAATTAATATGTCTATAGTATCTATCTATCTAATTAGTTATAGATATCAGAAGTGTAGAATCATTGATGTTTTCTGACTCTGAAAGCCAATGTTATTTCTTTTGTAACAGTGGCCCAATGTATAGCCCAGAGGACAGAAGTAGGATTAGTGGCTGAATTTTCTAACAATGTGTTGTTTGGTTGTGTTTTGGTCATTTTCAGTCATGTTTCCATTTGGGTTTTTAAGGAAGAGATACTGGAGTGGTTTTGCCATTGTCTTCCACATCTCATTTTATAGATGAGGAAACTGGGGCAGACAGGGTTAAGTGATTTGCCCAGGGTCACACAGCTAGTAAGTGTATGAGGCTAGATTTGAACTCAGGTCTTCGTGACTCCAGGCCTGGCACTCTATCCACTGCACCACCTAGCTGCTAGGAGTCTAAGGACCTGGCTTCAAATTCAGCTTCAGACACTTACTAGCTATGAGTCACTCACTCTCAGCCTCAGTTTTCTCATTTGAAAAATGGAGATAATAATAGCAATCATCTCTCAGCATTGTTAGATGAATAAAATGAGATCAAGTTTATAATAAGGCAATATGACATATGATATAATAAGATATGGTATGATATGATAAGGCATATGTTTGTGATAAGGTAGTGGTGGTTGTTATTACTTGACTCAAGAGATGGACTCTAGGTCACCTTTTCATTGTAGAGCTAGGGTTCTATGACAATAAATAAACAGGTGAGAAAATCATACAGTGTACTCCATAGCTTTATGGAAAGAGAGATACTATTTCATTCATTCATTCATTCATTCATTCATTCATTCATTCATTCATTCATTCATTCAATAAGTATTCATTAAGCATGTATTTTGTGCCCAGTAATGGATATAAAGAACAAAACAAAACAAAAAAACTAAATCAACCTAAATAGTTCCTGCCCTCGAGGAGTTTACATTCTAATGAATCTACTATTTGGATGATACATTGCTTCGAATTATAGATGTTACTGCTCCTTTCCATTAGTACAGTTTTTATAAAAGATTCTACATCTCACTAAAATTACATTCAAATGGGTTACATGATGACTGTAAACTCGATAGTAAAACATTAATATTTTGCTGATGTATAAACAAAAAAAGCAACACTTAATAGGCTGCAGATAAATAGACTTCTATCTGGTCAATGTGGCCTGAGCATAGAAGATGGTGGATTCCCTCTTTGGGACCCAGAATTTTTGGTTTACAGGGCCATAAGGTGGGAGCCATCAAGAATTCTCTTTCTAATGGCAGGGCAAATCCTGACTTTTGTCATCTAATGCCTCAGTTCTTGACAGTTTTATCACCTGGGTTTTGCTTCCAATGCTAAGCTAACAACAAATCTTTCATTGTGATCCCTACCTCATTTGGGGGTAAGCTTTGTGCAAAATTACTTATTTAAGAGAACTAAAAAGGCTGTTCTCTTTGGAGGGGCTCTGATAAAAATCATTATAATCATAATGAGAGTGAGATAATTTTCAACAGAGAAAATTGGAATCTTCATGAAGAATTTTTAAAATTAATTTTAATTGTAATAAAGTAGTTCTTAGGAAGCTAGGTAGAGAAGTGAATAGAATTCTGGACCTAGAGTGAGGAAGACCAGAATTCAAATCTAGCCTCAGACACTTACTGGCTGGGTGACCATGAGTAAGTCATTCAACTTCTGCCTGTCTCAGTTTTCTTATCTATAATATGAGGATAATAACAACATCTACTTCCCAGGGTATTTATGAAAGTCAAATGAGATAATAATTTTAATGAGCTATGTAAATGCTAGCTATTATTAGTGTTATTATTTATATATTTTGAAGGCTGATTCCCACTAGCTACTATGCCCTTCCCCACCCCAAATTATTTTGGATTTACTTTTTATATTTTTTCATCTACACTTATATGTACATCTACATAAATATCTACTTATGCATGTGTGCACATATTGCACACATATGTATATATGTATATTTATGTATGCACACACATACATATGTGTATAGTTGTTTGTCTATGTGTACACACGTGTGCTTCTGCGTGCATGTTTGTACATGTATGTGCACTTGTGCATGCATGTGCATATATGCTTGCATGTGCGTTGCATTGATACTTATTTGCATCTGTACGCATATGTATGTATGTATGTTTGTGTGTATATGTATATGTGTATGTGTGTTTATATGATGTCAACCTGAAAATTAATGAAACAATCAATATAGGGGATTTAAGGTCTTTAATCAGGGCAGAGGAGCTATAATTTGGAGTATAGCAAAGCAAATTGCTAGACATACCCAAAGATGGGAACCGAGGACAGGGTTTATATGGGGTAACAGAACAGAGGGAGCTATGAACCTGCCCTTGAGAAAAGTAATTTTCTCACAGATAGAAACTACTTAATGTCAATGAACATTTTACATAATAACCCAAAGTCCAGGAAGTAAGCTTGGGAATCTTTTGGAGGGAAGAGATCCATAAAACAAATCAAGAGTCTGGAATTGACAAAGATTGGTCAACTGCAAGAAATTCATTGGCCTGGGAATGAGGAACAGGTGAGGAAGGATCAGTCAATTCTCAGAAAATTGTGGTTATCAATGTATACTTATGTGCATGTGTGTATATATGTACATGTATATGTATAGGTGCATATGTGTATACTTATGCATATGTGTACATGTATACATATATGTATATGAGGGGAGCATGTAGTTTTGTGAGATCCTTGAAGGCAGAGTTTGTCTTTGTATCTTCAATGCCTTTCCTAGTGCTCAGCATGCAGCTGGTGTTTAATAAATGCTTACATATTGATAAATATATTTGGGGCATGCATATATGTGTGTGTGTGTGTGTGTGTGTGTGTATATATATATATATATATATATCTGTGTATATACTATAGGAGCATAATGCGAACATATTTTGTTCCAGAGCTATGATTTATTAGTGTGAGAAACTCCTGATGTGGACGCCACCTCCACCAGCTTGACTTCTGAACTGCTATTTGGACATAATTAAGCACTACCTGTAGCTAGTAGGTATTGGAGGCTGGACCTGGATCCAGGTTTTTGTGGCTTCAAGGGCAGACCTCTAACTGTTATGCTATGTTACCTCTTCTCCTTAATGGATGGAGTCAGATTAGAGAGACACGTACATATACACATGTGTATAACTATCTATATAGACAGATGTACATGTATCCATATATGTGCATACACATGATATGCAATCTGTGTTATATATGCAAGTGTTATTTATGTATGTCTGTACACATATAAGCATGTTTTAGATTGTGTACATGTATCTATAGATTTAGATACAGATATACATATGCACACACATATACACATATATGTACGTTGTGTGTATATCTAGATAGATAGACCAATCAATCAATAGATATAATCACAGTCAAGTAAGCATTTCAGAGGCTCAGAGAAATGTTGCTCATTGGTAAATCTGAGTATATTCTTTAAAGTATTCTTCCCAAGCTATTTAAATGTATGGCAAAAGAATAATGATTATGTTGCTCCTGAAATGTAACTATTGTTGCCCAGTCATTTCAATCATCTGAGTCATCGTGGCCCGCTTCGAGGTGTTCTTGACAAAGATACTGGAGTGCTTTGCCATTACGTTCTCTAGCCCATTTTATAGATGAGGAAACGGAAACAAACAGGGTTAAGTGACTTGCCCAGGGTCACACAGCTAGTAAGTGTCTGAGGCTGGATTTGAACTCAGGTCTTCCTGACTTTAGCCCTGGCATTCTATCCACTGTACCACCTAGCTTCCCAAAATGTAGTTACAACAAGCAAATCCTCTAATCACAATTCACTGGTTTTCTTCTGAGGCACAGGCACAGAAGAAGAAGAAGAAGAAAGATGGTGATGAAGAAGAAAAGGAAGTATAAAAATGACAATAGTAACAATATAATACTTTAATAGATTCCTGTGTATATTGACTCAGAAAATGCAAATTTACATTACCTATGCTATTTTTTAATAGAGCAGTTAGGTGCTGCAGTGGATAGAGTACCTGGGCTGGAGTCATGAAGACTAATCTTCCTGAATTCAAATCTGGCCTCAGACACTTCCTAGCTGTGTGACTCTGGGCAAGTCACTTAACCTTGTTTGTCTCAATTTCCTGTGAAAAATGAGCTGGAGAAAGAAATGGCAAACCTCTCCAGTATCTTTGCCTAGAAAACCCCAAATGAGGTCAGGAAGAGTTGGACAGGACTGAAAAACAACTGAAATGTTGTATTCTATCTTTATTTATTTTGTTAAACATTTCCTAATTACATTTTAATCTAGTTCAACCCAATAGATAGGTGCAGGTTGAGAGTTTGACACCTCTGCTTTGAGGTTTGCAAAGTATTTTAACATACACATTAGCTCATTTGATCTTCACAACCACCCTGTGCGATAGGTACTATTATTAACCTCATTTTAGAGATGCTCAGGGCCACGTAACTAGTAATGTCTGAGACAAGTCTCAAACTCCATCTTCCAGACATCAAATCCCATTCTCTAACTATTGTACCACCTAGCTGCCCCATGCCATATTGCAACAACTGGATAGTTTTCTTCACATCCATGGTATGAGAACTTTCATTTACAAAGTACTCTAAATTTCCCAAAATAATCTATATGTATTATCTCATTTGAGGCTCCCAATAGACCTGAGAGGAGGTAGGCATTTATAACCAACTCTTCATTATTGTTGGAGATAAGGACAAGGTCTGTGTGTACCTGACCCAGTTACCTGGCTTCCCCTCCCACTGATGCTGTATGCCTTTTGATCATTTGCCCACCTCTTTGTATTGCTACCACAGGCAAGTGATGGACTCAGAGAGATGACTGAATTTTTTTTTTGGGGGGGGGGAAGCAATGAAGGTTAAGTGAACTTGCCCAGAGTCACACAGCTAGTAAGTGTCAAGTGTCTGAGGCTGGATTTGAACTCAGGTCCTCCTGAATCCAGGGATGGTGCTTTATCTACTGTGCCACCTGGCTGTCCCCCCTGTCCCACTTAGCTGCCCCCAAGATGGCTGAATTCTAATCAGTTCATTTGACAAATTTGTGAGCTGTTCTGGTAAAGGTTTGGTAGAGAAAGTGCCTGAAATGAAGGTTTATAATAATTTATGGATTTTGATTACCTTCTTTACCCTTTCCCCCAATTATCACAGATCTCTATGAGTTGGGAGTAGAGGCAAGGAAAGATCTCTTCCTTTCAAGAAGCGGAAGAAAGCTATGATTTTGGAAGGTAATGAAGGAAAAGTTAGAATCACAGCATTTTAGGTATGGAAGGAGCCTTCTGGCTTGTCTTTCAAATTTGCTTCATTTTACCAAAAAAAAAAAAAAAAGAGAGAGAAGTAAGGCTTATAGAGAAGAGATGTCTCATTCAGAGTCCTAACAATTAGAAGTCAGGTTTCCTGATTTTTTTTTTCCAATTCTGCTACAATGTCTCTCAATATTTAAAAAAACATGTTTTGGGGAGCTCATCATTCAGAAATAATGTTATAAAGCACCCCAGCCCTGAAAGAAATACTGAAGGTATCTAATAAAATGCACAGTGCCTTTGCCAGTACCAAACACTCAAATATTTGATGAATTAAAAAAAAAATGTTGGATGAATTGAGTTCACGAATTACATTCAAACCTCATTTCCATTCATGATGGCTTTCTAAATAATAGAGTAATCACAGTACTCACAATCATTACTAGTCACTTGGTACCATCATTTAGGTTGTTTCATATGGTTAACAATTGCTTACTATTACTGAGTTCTTCCCATGTTCATTCCTCCATCTCATCCCTCACCCAAACTGAATTATGGGCTCCCTGAATGGAGCAATCATGCCTCAGATTTCACTGTGTCTCCCCAGTCTGCTCCCAGTACCTTGCCAGAGTCAAACATCTACTGTCTTTGGGAGTTCTGACAAGCTCTGGGGTTTTTTTTCGATGGCACCATTTTTCCTCTCCCCCTTTTCTCATGGGAAGCATGGTGCATTTAAAAGAGGACTGTTTTACAGGTCAAAAGATCTGGGTTTAAGACACAGCTCTGCCATCAGTGGTGACCTTGGCCAAATCCTTTAGCCTCTCTCAGCCTCAGTTTCTTCATCTGTAAAATGAAGCATTCAGTTAAATGGGCTCCAGGTTCTCTACTAGCTAGAAGTCAATGGTGCTAAAGCCATTTGGGTTCTTTAAGCCTCAGTTTCCTTTTCTGTAAAATGGAGATAATGATACTTGTCAGACGTAGCTTGTGGAATTAACGTAATCTATAAAGCACCATATTAATAGGAAGCCATTATTATTTAACATGTTGCAAAAACCAAGTTGAATTTTCAATTGTTTTAACTGTTTGAAGTGTCACAAAACTAGGATTGAGAGTTACTGGTTTAGGAAAAAACAAAATATCTCATTTAGATCTGTTCTACTGTACAAAATAACATAAGAAATACTAATCACTCCCACAGGTTGTTGTAAGGAGCAGCTGATGTCTGTGTGACATTTTAAGTTTAATAAAGACATATATATGTGTGTATATATACAAGTATGAGCACACACATATATATGCAGTTTTATCTTATACATGTATACATTATATTTATATATAAAAATGTCTGTATAGATAAATTTAATATACATGCCTTATATGAATATATACATATACATTATGTACAAGTGTATACACATTATGTATATATAGTTTTAGATACATATCTTATGTATATATATTGCTTACATGTTTGTATATACATGTGCATATATTATATGTGCATATATGTGTGCATGCATGTACACAGAGATATAGGCCATGTACAATGCATTAGATACACATGCATCACATGTATGCACACATGACATATATGTACATGTCCATTTACATGTATTGTGTTGTGTGTATGTGTTTGTATAAGTGTATGTGTATGGATACATGAATACCTTGATAGAGCCTCAAATTGATTCTATAGAGTAGGTGCTACAGATTGCATCCTACCCATTTCCACAGATAAAGAAACAGAGGCCTAAAGAGGTTAAGTAACTGGGTGACTAATCCAGGATAACAAAGCTAGTAAATGTCAGAGGCATGATTTGAACAAGTTTCCTTGTCTAATGTCCTTAAAAAACAAACAAGCACCACACTGTATTTATTAACCGTAAAGCACCACATGAAAATGAATTATTATTACTAACAACAACAATAATAACAAACGAATTGAACAACAATATTAATACATGAAGACCAGTCATTTAGTCTGACCCCTCCTGATGACAGGAGCTGCAGGGGGGCTTTCCTCCCATGGTACATGTCCACTCAATAAAACCATGGGACTCCCTCAACTTGGATCCATAGGATGAATTAAGGGAGCTTTTTTAAAAAGCTGAAATCATTTACACCAACTTAAATATTCATCTAGGCAGCACTATGAGCCTGACAGGGTTTCTAATACTGATGGATTCCATTTGGTTCCATTCACTTTGCTTAGGAAGAGGACAGCTCTCTGTCTCACTGTGTGTGTGTGTGTGTGTGTGTGTGTGTGTGTATGTGTGTGTGTGTCTGTGTCTGTGTGTGTGTCTGTGTGTGTGTGTGTCTCTGTCTCTCTGTCTCTCTCTTTGTCTCCATCTCTGTCTTTCTCACTGTCTCTATCTCTCTCTGTATAATTTTTATATTATATTTAACATATATATAAAATAAATATAATATAAAAATTATATATACATATATAGAGAACCACAACAGAAAAACCCCAAACCAAACAATTCCCCCCCCAAAAAACCACCCACCAAATAATCCTAACTCTTATTTATTATAAATTCTGCTCAGCTGGCAAGATCCATACTCCCCAGCCACACGCATGGATGAAATCCCTTGTACCTAAGCTATTAGTCTCTCCTATCCAACTCTTCCCAAGCAATCTTGGGATCATGCCAGTACTGGCTGCCATTACCCAACAGTTTTTAAATCGTTGCCAGTGTAGACCGAGCCAAAAAAAAATCTATTTTTAACCTAATTGTATCCGTTTCCTCTTAAATCCAATGCACCGCTCTGTCTTTAGATCCACCCTTCCCATATACTGCCAAGCCAGCAGGAACTTCATTCTCCTACCCAAGCCATGATTATACCAAAGGGTCTGATACAGCTTCTCCAGCTGGTTTGTCTCCTGAGTAGCCAAACTAAAAATTGACCATCTACATCCGAGACTTTTTCTCTTTAGAGTTATCTTCTGGTATCAAACATTGTAATGTGTGCAAACTTTAAATCATTCTCAAGACACTCCTCTTGAAACCCAAACTAAGTATTTTAAAGTTTGTTTCTTCCATGCTTATCTTAAAAGGAGGGAAGAAAATGAATATATAAATTAGGTGGGATGAATAATCAAATGAAATGAAAGAGATCCTCCCTGTCTTCTTGGGGGGGGGGGAGGCTATAAAGAAAATATGCAAAAGAGAATTCTACCACTGGGATCTTCAGTTTGACTGAAACCAATTTTACATCGGAAATTAGATGCTGCAGTTCAAGCAGCTCGATCTTTTGAGATTCCAACCCCATTCCTATTTTTAACCTTGGCCCCAAATTAAATGAGAATTCTCAGCATAGCTGACATACTTGGATTTATTTCAGAGAGTCAGATGGTCAACAGGGCCTGACTGCGTGCCCACAGGGTACACCACACCAGGTGTTTAGAGCACATCTGGAAACAGGTGCTTATGGTTCATGTGAAAAAACAGATTTGGCCACTACCCTCAAGGAGATTTTAATCTAATAGGAAGAGGGGGTGATGTAGATAGATAATTGAACTTAGGGGTCCCGAAGAATCACATGAGACCATAGGTATGACAATGTTATGAGAAAAAGCAAGAAAGGGATATAAGATATACAGATGCAAGATATTATTATTGTTGAAAGTAGAATAAAAATGATGATGGTGAAGGTGATGATGCAAAATGCACCTCTGATTTCATTAGCCTAGGAAATGCCCAGGTAAGGAACTTTGCCCCTCATCCATTCATGGTAGCACCTATTCCACAACTTAGAGTCTCAAAGAATTGCCTAAAGCAGCGAAGTGACTTGCCCAGGGTAACACAGCCACTGTCAGGCATAGGCAGGATTTCAACCAAATTCTTCCTGGTTTCAAGGCCAGCTCTCTTTCCACTTTACCTCATTGCTTCTCTGTGATAACAACAGTGAAGCAACTGGTCCTGGAGTCAGAATACTTGAGTTTAAATCCAGCCTCAGATACTTAACTAGCTGTGTGACCCTGGGCAAGTCACTTACCCCTGTTTGCCTCAGTTTCCCCATCTTATAAAATGGAAATAATAATAGCACCCACCTCACAGGGTTGTTGTGAGGATTAAATGAAATAATATTTGTAAATCTCTTAGCACAGTTCCTGATACAGATTAAGTCCTAAAAACTGCTTATTCCACTCACCCATGATGACGATGACAATATGGATGGATAGATGGATGGATGGATGGATGGTGCTATCTCCTAATAGGGGAACCAAGCCTTTTATTATGTCTTCCCTTCTTAACTCTTTCTTCCCTCCAACCCATGCATAATATTGCTGCCAGACTAACCTTCCTTACCTGCAAATCTGGCTACATCATGGCTCTGTTTATAAATTCTTCAACAGCTCATCTCCTCTTGAATTCAGTTCAAACTCTTTTATCTTGACACCCAAAGCCTTCCATAAACTTGAATCATTCTGCCTTCTAGGCTCCTTTCATACCATCTCCCTTCACATAGGCTGTGCTCTTAGAAAAATAAGGATATTTACTATTTCTTATACATGCCCTACACTCTCCTCCATCTTTGCCTTTGGTGACACTTTCTACTAAATGGGGACTAACTTATTCTACTATTCCTCTCCATTTATAGAAATCTCACTCTGTCTTTATTTTATTTTATTATTTTATTTTATTTTATTTTATTTTATTTTATTTTATTTTATTTTATTTTATTTTATTTTATTTTATTTGTGGGGCAATGAGGGTTAAGTGACTTGCCCAGGGTCACACAGCTAGTAACTGTCAAATGTCTGAGGGTAGATTTGAACTCAGGTCCTCCTGAATCCAGGTCTAGTGCTTTATCCACTCTGCCACCTAGCTTCCCCCCCCACCCCCCCCCCCCGCCATCTTTAAAGTCCCTCTCAGATTCCATCACCTTCATGAAGCCATCCTTGATCCTTCCAATCAGTAACAATCCCTGTTAAGACTTTACATAGCATTCAGTTTGTATCTCTTTTATGTGTGTAAACATCATTTTGTTTATAGAAATTCATGCACCTGCATGCTTGTGGGGGTGTGGGGAAGAGAGGAGAGTGTGTGTGTGTGTGTGTGTGTGTGTGTGTGTGTGTGTGTGTGTGTGTGTGTGTATGATATTTCCCTAATCAATTCCCGGCTCTATGAAGGCAATGACTATATCTTGGACAAGTGAATGACCCAGTCTCTATTAACACCTAGCATGATGCCTGGTATGTATATTTTAAAAATGTTTGTTAAAAGGGCAACTAGGTGGCGCAGTGGATAGAGCACTGGCCCTGGATTCAGGAGGACCTGAGCTCAAATCTGAACTCAGAACATTGACACTTACTAGCTGTGTGACCCTGGGCAAGTCACTTAACCCCAATTGCCTCACCAAAAAAAAAGAAAAAAAAGTTTGTTAAAGTGGCCAAAGTTTATTATCAATAACTAACTTGTGAAGACCTGGTTCATCTTTCCTAGAAATAGCTTCAAAAATCTGAGGGAAATGCAAGCTTTCATTACAGAGTATGATCATCATGGTAGCAATTACTATGTAGGAAAAAGAAATACAAAGAAAAGTGACAGTGAAAACCTATTGAGGTTGGTGTATATCTAGGATTGTAGGACATAGACCACTTCCATTTGACTGCAGTTGTCATTTGACTCTGATCTCCTGAAGTTAGAGCTATATCATCACTGTGAAACTAAAAGATGATTAGTCTGTGAGCCATCCAGGATTCTTAACTTGGCCAAGACATGTTTTTTATAAAGGAACTTAATGAATGGGAACAGTATTAGAATTTGAATCAGAGCACCTGCATTCAAGTCCTCATTCTGCTACATACTATCTGTGTGACACTGGGCAAGTCAATTCCCCTGTAAGGACCCTTCTATAAAGAGAGGCAGGGGCAGCAAGGTGGTGAAGTGGATAAAGCACCAACCTTGGATTCAGGAGGACCTAAGTTCAAATCTGGCCTCAGACACTTGACACTTACTAGCTGTGTGACCCTGGGCAAGTCATTTAACCCTCATTGCCCTGCAAAATAAATAAATGAATAAATAGATAGATAGATAGATAGATTAAAATGAAAATAAAATAGAGGCAGTTAGACCAGAATCCCTCGAAGCTCCCTTCCAGCCCTACATTTGTAATTCTATGTTTCTCTGAGATCTAGATGCTTACCCTCTGTTTTGATGGAAGGAAGAATTTGCCAATCTAGAGCAAATGAGGACATTTTCTGTAGCTCACTTTCAAGGACTATTGAAAAGAAAGAATCAGTGATTTCATTTTGATGAAACACACATTCAAAGCTAAATGCATGTTAACAATATTGCAATAATTACTCTTGTAATTATAACATTATAAAATTTAAAATTATTCACTTGTAATACTGTTTTCCAAGAACTAAAGAAAATGTGTTTCTTCTGAGCCTTTTCTCTTTTTCAAGTGATACTAATTTAATTAATTGCTAAATAGTCAAAGGACAGCCCTCCCCCTCCTTTTAAGCTAGTTGATTAGCTAGTTAACATGTCTTGAAGATGATGGGATGCCTATTCTATGGATAAGTTGATGAATACAGGAAGTAGAAGATAATTGTTTACTTCATGGAAATCTTTGGTTCCTTTTCTGCAATGTAAACTCCAAAGCAGGCTTTGTCTATCTGTCTGTCTCTCCACATATATGTGTTTGTGTGTATGTGTACATGTACATACATATGCAATTTTCCTGAATGCATACCCATAATATATATAGTCTGAATATATAGATATGTATCACATATCTATCTATTATCTGTATCTATATATATTACATGAAGATATATAATATATAAATATCTATATAATGTATATCTATGTTAAGATATAATAATTATATACAATATGACTAATGCATATTGCGTATAGATAGATTATATGCCTGCCTATCTATTTATCTATCTATCTATCTATCTATTAGAGATATATATTCAGAAAAAACACTAATGGGATAAAAGTTGCTCAAGCAAAATGGGTGATTTTCCTGGCGCCCTTCAAAGTACATGGATATTATTATAGCATTCAACATTAGCCTAGCTTGATTGTGATTTCTGTGTTAAATTTATTTACCCTTCTGACTGTATAACCAATCAAATGTCACAGACTACAAAAGATTCTTAGCAATTTTATAATACCTGTAAACTTTACAAGTAGATTTCTTCCCTACCCCACCCTCCACCCCCAAGCAACCATTTCTCAGCAAATGGGCAGGAAACCTGCTTTTTCATTCTGATTCTTCTGGCCTGAAACTTTTATTCCTGCCCAAAGAACAGACATTTGGAATCGTTTTTGTAAAATTTCCTGACTTAACGCCATTTCAAAAGTGAGAGGACATGAAAAGACATTTGATTTGCCCACCATCATCACAACTCCACCACTTGATTTCTGTATCATACTCCCAATTTATTCAGAGTGCGCTCATCATGACCACCTACGGTACATGTCTGTCTCTCAGCTCGGTATTTATTCCCCACTAGTTGAAAATAAATGATCAAGACGAATCTGGATATTTGACACTTCTTCCATTGTGAAAAATAAAAGGATCAATTTAAAACCCTTCATTACTGTCCCTAAGAGTAGTGGAAGGGAAATTGAAGATGCTGTCATCAATAAAAAGATATTGTCCTCCAGAGTAGTGGGATTTAAATCAGCAAACACAGACCAAGAGTTGTTATTGTTGTTGTTGCTGTCATTGTTGTTGTTGAAATTAAAAGTTGTTCTAGACTATGAATTTCACCCTTAGTCTCGGGTGGACAGTGGGGAGAAGAACATCATAGGTAATATTTAATTATTCTTTAAAAAATCCTTGGGCAATAGAGCTTCTAGGAGTCACAGAGACACTCAAACCATCATCAAACATTTATTAAGCATCTACTATGTGCCAAGTACTGAAGATACAAAGATAAAAATGAAACAATCCCTACCCTGAAGAGGCTTATATTCTTTCAGGGGAGACCGCACATGCATATATAAGGATATAACTGATAAATATAAACAGAATAACTTTAAAAAATAAATTCAACATAGTTAAATATAGGATGTTCCAAATATCTTAGTGCAGTTATAAGCTACTGAGGCTTAAAATGGAACTGAGGTTTTTGAGATATCCTGTGAAAGGTTGTCCAGACAAGAACGGAAGAGGGGAAGGAATATTGTCTATGGTTGTGTGTGAAAGAACCCAATTGTTTCAATAATTCCAAGGTTAAGCAAGTCCAATCCTGCATATGTTACAACCCAATGTGTAGGAAAAAAAAAAAGATGCACCACTATCAAGATGCCCATTATTTACTTAATAGACCATAAAAGGTTTCTGGGGACTCATTGCATTCAAATGGGTCAATTTAAAATGTGCAAATATGTATTTAAAATTTTTGAATATGTATTGAGACTAGGTATGGGGAAACTGTTAGGAGAAGTGGTTACAGGTAATTCTTGACCGTGTCCAATGCAATTAGGCAATTCCCATATAACCAAGGTTGGTTCTCTTCATTTTATCTTTTATTTCAAATGGATTCCTTAATTTTGTGTTTTGTTTATTTTAATCATTTTTTTTTAAATCAAGGCACCTGAATCAGTCTTCGTACTCGCAGAGACATGTCCTATCCTACTATTTAGGGGAAAAAGAAATACCTGTTTGGTTAACTCTCTGCTAGGCAACATAGCAAGTATTTCCAGGGTTCCATTGCCTATAATTCAATAACATTAGCTTTGGGGTGGAGGAGGGAAACCTATGGAGGAATCAGTAAGATATGGTGAGGGTTGGAGTGGTAGATTCATTTTCTCTCAAACAGGAGATGATTCCACACCCCTCACCACTATAGTCTCTTTCTTGTTGGTTTCATACATGTGTGACTGTGAAAGAGAAAAACACAGGTTTGTGTAGGAGCATCTATAGCCATATATAAAATATTACATATTTGTTTCCCTTCCTTGTCTTGCCCTGAAAATGCTTCACTTTACTAGAAGTAAAAGCATTCAGAGGCTTTTTTTTGTTTACCCATAGGAAAAACAAACACTTAGTCCGATCAGTTTGCTAACTGAAATACCTGATAGAAAAATAAACCTCTTAGTACTAAATTTACCAAATGATCGTTCTCATTCCTCCATTGATGCTGAATTTATAGTGCATCTGAGTAAAAGATACCCTTTACAAAAAACATTAGCCCAGTCTCTAAATGCAACCACCTGCCTGATATATAAGGAATGTTAGCTATCCCAGTAGAATACCACACTCTGGAATTTTTTTAAAATTATTTTTACAATACTAGTTTAGTTCTGTGATTCTTGACTTTTAGCAAATGAGATTCTTACTTAGATAAACTCTAACTAGAAAGTAATTTTGTACATGGGGCTAGAGCAGTGTTCTTACCCTTTGGCCGTCTGGTGAAGCCTATGGACCCTTTTTCAGGATACTGTTTAAAATAATTGAAGGCAATGCTAAATTTCACTTAGAAATCGGTGAATATAAAGATCTTATTTTTTTTTCCCCATATAAGCTCATGGACTTCCTGAAATCTATCCATAGATCCCTGTGGGGTTCATGAACTCTAAGTTAAGAACCTCTGGGCTTAGAGGGTTGGGAAGCCAAGCCAACCCTTGAGTCATTCAGAAAGGTCTGGATAGAGGTTTTGCTTAAACCATTTTCTCATTGCAGCAGCTGGAGACACATATAGCTAAAGCATGAAGTCAGGATTGCCCCTTGCCTGTTCATGATGTTAAATCGCAATAAATGAAAATTTTTTAAAATTTTGTTCCTTTTTCTATTTATCATTTAATCTACCCTCACCCACCCACAACCACCCCCCAAACACACACAGGAGCACACACAGGTACATGCACGCACGCGTGCTTGCGAGCACACACACACACACACACACAGAGGCTTATGAGGAAGAAGATTGTTTTTGGTTTTCATGTTCTTGAAGTGAGGGCTACGGGTGACCACTGCCTACTCTAGTTCTTTCTAGGCAAGTAATACATTAATTCAACAAACACTTACTAAGCCCCTGCTTTGAGTGAGGCATTGTGTAAGTGGTATGATGGATACAAACACTCTAGGTAAAATCTAGTCCCTGCCTACAAAGAGTTCATGATCCATTTTTTAAAAAAATTATATATATATATATATATATATATATATATATATATATATACACACACACACACACACACACATACACACACATATGTATATGAATTTGTTTGGAAAACATTGGAAAGGAAATAAATGTTATTTCTAGGTGGATCAAAGACTTTAGAACATAATATCCCATTAATGATATTTCTCATTTGATTTCCTTCATCTTTTCATAGAAAATAGGAATTGAAAAAATAGACCATCTTTAATTACATACTACAGAAAATAGAAGTCAAAGTGCAGAATATAGCTTGATGTTATTGAGGTAACTATGTTCTACTCTACAAACTAATTGTAAAACACAACTTAGAATTATCCAGGGGGGAAAATATCAGTGCAATTAGGCAATTCCCATATAACCAAGGTTGGTTCTCTTCATTTTATCTTTTATTTCAAATGGATTCCTTAATTTTGTATTTTGTTTATTTTAATCATTGAATCATTTAAATCAGTTCTACATGTACTTATTTTTGTTTTGAAAGGGGCAAAGAAAGTCCATAATATTTACATTTTTCCCTAAAAAATATTTCTGTGCTATTCAGGAATAATACATTAAAATAGTCATATTCATAACCTTTCTCAAGGTTCAACAGTTCTGATTTTGTTATCTTGTTGACCATATTTAGGCAATATTTTTCATTTTAAGGAAATCTTTCTGTTAATAATTCACCAAATTTAAAATAAAATATTTGGATTTGGATTTGCAAACTAACCAAAGCAATTAGAATTCATTGTGAACTGAATGTGGTACAAATTTCTTTGTAAACTGAAGACAATTTTTAAAGATGAAATAAATATTTTAAAAGTTGTTCTGGGGAAATTCCTCCATCTGCTTTGGACACCTGCAATAATGTCTAAAAAGGGCAAGGTGGTGTTTAAAATTTTTAATTTCGTTAAAGGATACTCAGTCCCCCAAAAGCTATTCTCCTGAATTGAAACCTCGTGAGGCAAGCTTCAGTCCTGAGCAAACAAAAGCAGCTGCATTATAAACCCTTGAAAAAAGGGTTTATAATGCAAACGCAGCCGTGACCTTAACTCTAGAGGTGCAAACATGCGGCTGTAATAGGAAAATTATGCATTAAAACAGAATGGGGTTCGCCGAATGTTTTAAGATTTCTATTTGATCACGTTTAGTAGCTTTTCTAGTTTCAAATAACAAATGAACGAAAGGGAAGCTTCTGCATCCTTTCCCAAAAAAGGAATGCATTTCTGTTTGGGGGCAGAAGGAGTGCAAAGGGTGATGAAAGATTTGAACGTCCATTAGTAAATAAGAACCTCCAAGCTAAGGAGAATCCCTGCCCCACGATCTGACTTTGAAAATAATATTAACATTTAAAAATGTTAAATGCAATTAATGACATGAAGAAAGCACAGATACTCATTTGGAACCCTATCTTGAATTTTGCTTTGTAATTTCACAAGAAAAAGAAAAAAGAAAACAAAGGCTTAATCTTACGACTATATTTACAGCAGCTTTAAAAAAAATCGCCTGGACCTTCAGCATCAGCTTTGGAGAAAAGAAAGAGAGAGAGAAAGAGGAGAGAGACAGAGACAGAGACAGAGACAGAGACAGAGACAGACAGAGACAGACAGAGAGACAGAGAGAGAGACACAGAGAAAGAGGCAGAAAAAGAGAGAGAGAAAGAAGAAAGGAAGGAAGGAAGGAGGGCAGGAAAGAAGGAAGGAAGGAAGGAAGGAAGGAAGGAAGGAAGGAAGGAAGGAAGGAAGGAAGGAAGGAAGGAAGGAAGGAAGGAAGGAAGGAAGGAAGGAAGGAAGGAAGAAATGAAAGGAAAGAAAACAACAATAAAGGGTGAGAAAGAAGAAAATGCTAAGGAAAACAGTCAAAATAGGAAAGACAAAATATATAAAATGAATAAAACCAAACAGGATCAAGATTAAGCTGAGCAGAGGAAAAGGAAATTAAGAACATTTTCAATAAGATCCACAACATTAATGTATTAAGGAGAAAGGGGGGGAATAAAAGTTGTAAGGGGGGAAGAAACAAAAGTCTAACAAGACTAATGAAGTGGTAAAGGGAATAGATTCCAATACTATAAAATTTGGAAAAAAAAAAACAATGAATGAAAGGAAGAAAAAAAATATCATTTATGTTCAGACAAATAAAAGGCAAAATTTATATCAATTTCTAATATGTGTAAATGTTTCAGTTTTTAAACCCCACATCTAAATTGTCAACATTTTCTGCCTGTCCAAGGAGATCTCCTTTATAGAGGCTTCCCCCTTTTTGGAAAATCAGTCAAATAGAACTGACTGGACCAGAACCTAGACAAACTCCTGTTACTCCAAGTACTGAAAAAATGGAAACCACTAATCAGGGTTCATAACCAGAGGGCCATGAACCTGATTTAAAAAAAATACTGTGATAACTATATTTCAATATAATTGGTTTCCTTTGTAATCCTATTTACTATTTTATTCATTAAAAAAACATGATTCTAAGAAGGGGTCCATAGGCTTCACCAGAGTGCCAAAGGGGTGCAAGCTAAGAGCTCTTGTTTCAAGTGATACAGAATAATTTGGGATTCCTCAGATTTCTTTTCTTTTTCTTTCTTTCTTTCTCTCTCTCTCTCTTTCTCTCCCTTCCTTCCTTCCTCCCCTCCCCTCCCTCCCTTCTTTCTTTCTTTCTTTCTTTCTTTCTTTCTTTCTTTCTTTCTTTCTTTTCCCTTCCTTCCTTCCTTCCTTCCTTCCCTTCCTTCCTTCCTTCCTTCCTTCCTTCCTTCTTCCTTCCTGTCCTTCCCTTCCTTCCTTCCTTCCCTCCCTCCCTCCTTCCTTCCCTCCCTCCCTCCCTCCTTTCTTTCTTTCTTCTCTTTCTTTCTTTCTTTCTTTCTTTCTTTCTTTCTTTCTTTCTTTCTTTCTTTCTTTCTTTCCTTCTTTCTTCTTTCTTTTTCTTTCTTCTTTCTTTCTTTCTTCTTTCTTTCTTTCTTTTCTTCTTTCTTCCTTTCTCTCATAGTCAAAAGTAAGAACAAACTTGGGTGGCTGGGTGGAGAAAAACCATGACACTTATCTATTTGATGAAAATATGATAATGAAATAAGCAAAGGGAGGGAAGCTGAGATAACAGAAGAAGTGAGCTGGATCTTGAAAGACAGTTATCTGGCTTCAGGGGGCAACTCAGGTGGTGAATAATCAGCAAAGAGCAATTATTAGCAAAGAGCCCAACTCTCAAGCATATGTATGATATCCCATTGGAGAAATCAAAAGTGCCAGCTTCTTTTCTGTTTAGGTAAGATGTTGCAGGAATTATTCTGGAACAAGCCTTGGTATGTCTTTGTTCTCAAGAGTGATAATGACACCTTTGCAGGACCATACTAAGGTTTTGTAACAGGATGAGGATCTTGGAATGAAATGTTAGTTGCTCTTTGATTCCATTTATTTATTTTTATATTTGTTGTTTGTTTATTTGTTTGTTTATTTTAATGGAGCCCATCCTGCCAGTTTTTCCCCATTCCAATTTGACTAAATGTGGCGTCCATGATTAACGCCTTCATTTGGCACAACTTGGACCTGGCACTGTGTAAATAATGCCGCACCCATTAATCTTGCCGAAACACTGCAGGATTGTGTGCGTGTCAGTGTGGCAGGGGGAGGGTTCGGTCACGGCACCACTAATGTCCTAATAAAATCAGCCTCTGGGATCTGACCCTAACCTTTCTGACGCCCTCAGCACACGGGCTGTTCTCATTAGAACTTTTTCTTAGATCCAAAGATCAAAGCATTGGCTTTCTGTGCCTCCATTTTGTAAGCTGAAGACGAATAGCATTTGGGCTTGATATAGTATCCTAAGGTGTGCCTGTGTCTAGGAAGCAAAGTTATTTGTACCATCTCATGGGGGAAGGGGGGGAAAGGAGCACTGAGATGTGAGAGAAAACTAGCAGTAGAAACAAAAGACCTTCAAACTAGTTTTACATTTCGACAAGTCAGTTAATAAACACACAGTACTATTTCCCGTCGGAAAGAAGGTGTCCATGTTGTTTAGCTTTCAGGAATAAAAGGTAGCATCAAAAATTGGCCAGTAGTATCTTTGGCCAACCTTCAAATGTGGCAGAGTTTGGCTCGATTTATTATTATTTTTTAAGGTAGGCAGCAGGGATTCCTTCTGATTTATATCCCCAAATGTCCAGAATCAAACAGGATTTTAAGCTCGAGTCAGATTTCCAGCTCTGAAATGTAATTCCCTACCTAGGTTCCAATTCTGTTCTATTTCCACCTCCCCACTTTATGCCATACACCTTTTTGAAAAATGTAAACACCATTTGGGCCTCTTTTCTTTCCTTTTAATTTGAGTGAAGGCTAAAAGAGGGGCCTAAATATGACTATACAGGCACCATATATCTCAAAGAAAAGCTACCACTGGAGGGAAATAGACATTTACACTTTTATTGCTTTGTCCAGGACTTAAATCAGACCAGATCTTAAAGGATCTCTTTTAGTAATTTTTTTTCTTGGATCTGGTACCTTCAATTATTAATGGCCTAGAAAGAAAAGGTCTTGGGGGGAAGTGGGAGGAAGATGGGGGAACCCTTCCTCACTCTGATAAGAAAAGAATAGGATCTGGAATGTTTTAACAACAACTAAACTGAAGGATCTTAGCTTTGCCTCTGGAGTGACTGTTTTCTAAAGCAACTTAAAACAAATGACAGCTCCCCTTTGGAAAGTGTTTGAGGAGGGGTGGGATGGGATAAGCAATGGAGGCTGGGGAAGGCATAGAGGATTGTGAACAGAGAACTGGGGGTTAGGTCTGTGTAACTTGAAAGCTGTTAGGAGCAAGGCAATGCTAGCATGTTAGAGGCCTCCATGAGGGAGGAATTATGGGATTTGGACAAAAGAAAGGATCCCAGGGTCAGTAATAGCCAAGGATGTCGCAGGTCAGCCCAGAGTGACATTTATTTTGCTCAGAGCACATGAACCCCATGATCCATCTTGTCACTACCATGAAAATTAAAGTTTCCAAACTGAAAATTTTAATTCCTCCTTTATATTGTCAGTACCAGTCTAAAAAAGGCCAGTTAGCTGGTGAGAAGATGGTTTCAAATCTATTAGCCAGCAAGTCTTCAAGGAGCTGGAGATACAATGCCAGAAATGTGATAATCTCTATCTGCTTAATCGCACATGTCAATTACAGTAGTCTCTTCCACTGCACAAAACTGTGAATAGCAGCTCAGAAAATACAGCTAAAAGACAGTGTTTATAATTCTGAATACTCAACAGATGATTCAAACTCCAACGTCAGAGCCAAATCCTGGATCAACGACGCTGCCTAAGCAAAGAAAAATTTTATGCTGCTCCGCTTGAGTGCAAGGAGTACAGGGGACGTGGCACAATGATATGGAGACAGAAGGGCAAATGAAACCTGCAAAAATAGATACTGAACATTTTGAGGCAAATAAAAGAAGTTATGGAAAAGCCTTTTCAAGAAGGGAGCAAAACAGCAAAACAAATTCGTGGTTTTTCATTCGAGCTGCAGAGTGGTGGGTTTTTTTTGCCATTTTAATATCCATTTTAAAAAATTTGCTACAGGAGAATTTTGTTGTGTGGGGGCAATATTAAAAATCTAAGCTTAGAAAGGAATGAAGAGAGTTATATTTTTCACATAAGAAAGTTCAAGGGAGAAAAAACACATAAAAGCTACATGAAATTTTAAATGCAATTATTTTAGATTAGAATATTTGGATTGAAAGATCTGAGGGTATTGTTTTTGATAAGACAGCCCCACTTGACAAGGCTGTCACCACTCCAGGTTTCTCTGTTGTCAACTAAAGATAAAGGACAGCAGAAAGAATAACTTCAGCTTTTAACATTTTGAAAATGTCAGAGAGGTCAGAGATAATATATTTCTGTGTATGGCATATTTACTTGATGAAATTTGTGGCTAACAATGTGTTTTTACTTTTCATTCAAGTTGGTCCAAAATCTGATAATTGATCACAGTGCTAATGACAGCTGACAAGGAAATAAATATGATTGGATAAATTCTGTATCAATCACAGCTGTTTCAGGTATGGCCATGCAGATTACACTTTCTAATGCCGGTAATTGGGGAACTCTGGAAAAACCAGCTAGGTTTCCTTGTATATTTTCCATAGTCATTTATTTGGTTCCAGTTTACATGGAAGCCAATTTAAAGCTCTGTACAACTCACACCTCACCATCATGACCTATTGTTCCTGTGTTCTCCTGAGTCCTCTGCAAAATTCAGTGATTTGTCTGAGAATGCATCTCAAAACGAAATGTAAATAATGTCCAAGTCCTCCCAAAACTTATCTGGATGTTATTAATGCTTGCCCTAGTTAAAAAAAAAATGTTTTAGAGAGACACAGTATATTTAATAACATGATGAAGCCTAAAGTTTGTAAACAACACACAAATAGGAGATGATTTCCATTTCTAAGGTGCATTCCTGCCTCCAAAGGGAAAGGAGTCAGTTAAAAGAAGTTCAGGTACTATTACATCAAGCTAATTCCCCTTTTCCACATGAGATTCAAAGAGAAAGGTCAAGTCTGCTGTCATTTCTTTCGTCTAACTGATGCTCGGAGCCTGTGTGCACTGAGCATGATATATTTAAAAGAAGCCAAGCAATCGGCCATTTGGCTGCATCAACTGTATTAATCATAAACCCTCATCTGAGCTGAAACGAGAGATTAGGGTGAAGGGGGGTGGGAGGGCTGTTGTAACAGCAAATGCACACAGAGCAAGTCCTTGCTGCTGAAAAGCCAAACATCTTTTCCCTCCATGCTTGACCAAAAAAAAAAAAAATATATATATATATATAGTATATATATCCCTTGCAACTGAAAGAATGGCACTAGTATCAGTTGTAAGTCATAGGCTGCTTACAAAATGGAACCAGCAAGAGACTGTCGACAGCTGACTCCGCAGCCAGGACTGACGAAGAGCCAAGGTGCATAAAGGAGTATATCAAGACCCTTAAACTTTAGTGATGCATAGCAAGGAAATTCTGAGAGAAGTTATTAAATGACACACCCGTGAATGCACATCGTGTTGGCCATGCACACAGAGTAATTAGCTATATACTAATAAAAGAGCAGAATGACAATAGCCTTTTGTGTCAGACATGGAGTTCCCTAAGTCTACAGAGCAGATATATCATGTAAGAAATCATAACAGAACACTCATCCACCATGGCAAAGGTCTATTAGGAAGTGCGGTGATACCGTTTGCTTAATGGATTATATAGGAGATTCTAGATTCCCAAATAAACAATGCCTTGTGTAAAATTGCTGACAACAAAGTGGAGACAATCGTTTAGGCCATTATTAGTTAAACACATTGTTTTGGCTAGGAACATACTGGAAGGGAAAAACAACTGAGAGTGTTCGTTTTTAGGAAATCTTATTATAGAAATCTGCTACAAAAGTCTTGCCCTGCTTAAAAAGAAAACAAAATCTTATGGCAATCATTAAAAATGAAATATTTTCTGGCAAGAGGACAGCAGAGACCTCCTCCGACTATGCCAGATGCTACCTTCTTCCATTCACACTGGCCCACTTGGGTGTCTTAAATAATGTCCTTGTCATACTTCTTTGACTCTCAGGCTGCACTGCCCGTGAACTTCTCAGGGCTCCACACATTAGCCTATGAGACAATAGAGCCACTTCTTTTAAAGTAACCATTAACTATGCTCAGATACTGTCAGATCACTCATAACTGAAAATCCACAGAACCCATAGGGCTCCTCTGGCTACCAAATGAATTATTACAACCAGGCACCTATTGTACCTTCTGAGTTCTATTCTTCAATGGATAATGATTGTCATTATAGCACTCTGCATTTAGGGGCAGTTTCTTTTATCTCAAGCTGCTCTCCAGACCCAAGGTTGTTAGGATATATGATCATCATCATTATCGATTAATATCTGGAGTGCCTACTGGTTTCACAGCATGTTGCTGGGTTGCTGTATTCAATTAAGACAGATTCCCACTGCATTCCATGATTAGTCACTAGATCTGACCACATATGCAAAGGCATATGCTAAAATAGGCAGATCATACAGGATGAAATACGAAGTCCAAAATAGAATGAGTTGGTTAGACCTTTTTTTTTTTCATAATTTGTTAGGTTCCAATGCTTATTATCTGCCCCATCTTGTTTAACATTACAGATGTTACAGGGTTGGAAGAGACCCAAGAAATCAACTTGTCCAACTCATTCCTAACCAAGATTTCCACTGACAAGGTTGTCCAGAGTCCACCTGAAAATATCCAGTGAGGGACAAAACTCTATATCTCTAGGAATAGCTCCTTCTTAAAGCTTTCAAACAGCAATAATTGTGAGGATGGTTTATTTCTTATATCGAGCCCCAAATTCATCTCCTCTGCAACTTTTATTCGTTGTGCTTTCCTAGCTCTGTCAAACAGAACAAATAGCTAGCATTTAGATGGTGTTTTTCCATTTATGAAGTGCTTTGCAAATATCATCTCATTTGATAACTAGCCCAACAACTCTTTGGATTCTTGGAGACATCCACCACATCCCCCTCTCTTGCAAGTCTTTCTCTAAGCTAAACCTTCTCGATTGCTTCAGCTGGTCTTTGTGTGGCATGGATTCCATTCCCTTTACTATCTTAGCCTCCTCCAGACATGTTTAGAACTTACTAACACTGTCCCCTTTCTAGAGTATATTTAAAATGGAAATAGCTACAATGCTCCAACTTTCCAACTGGGGGAAGGGAAGAGAATAAGTATTTCTATAGAGCCTAGCATGTGTCAGGTACTATACTAAGGGTTTTTTTAAACATTAATATTATCTCATTTGATTGTTACAACAACCCTAGGAGGTAGGTACTTATTATTATCCCCATTTTACAATTGAGGAAACTAAGGCAAACATAAGTTAAGTGATTTGCCTAGGGTCACACAACTACTAAGTATCTGAATCCAGATTTGAATTCAGGTCTTTCTGACTCCAGGATCAGCACTCTAGCCATTATGCCACCAGCTGCTTCACTGTCTTAGGAGAGAAATTATATACTAAGAGAGATAGCCTTTAAAAAAGTAGCCAATATTTCCATATAGTAGCATATCTATCCTTCTTCATTTCTGGATCAGCTTCATTCTTCATCTCATCCCTATGAAAGAAGTCTGACAAACTGATTCATTCATGACTCCACTTTGTAACAAATATATTACTCTCCTATGATTATTACATTTCAAATGAGCGTACAGGTCGAGGCCAATGCTTAACCCAAAGGAAATGGACCTATAATGGCAGAATTTCAGACACTGCAACCCCGGGGGAGGGGGTGGGGATAATTAGTTGATCTAGGGTAAACTGTCTTTTTATTCTCCTCTCAAATCACAGTTCTGGTAACTGATGACTTCATTCCCAGTGCATAAAGCTAGCCATGATATTAATGAGTGTATCTGGAGGAGGGGCCTGTAGAAGAGAGAAATTATGAAAGGATTAAGAGTCAAGACTGAAGCTTTTCCCATTCCATGTGAGTCCCATCTTTGTCAGTTCAAGTTGAATAGATAAAATTCGGTAATATCTGAAATTCAAAAAGGAGAAGACTTGTCCAGATAGTAGTCAGGGTCTCTTGTCAGCATTTGAACCTTTTTCCCCTTAAAGGAACAATGTTCTTACAATGTTTTTTTTTTTCCTTCTTCATTTGTACCAAATCTAAAACCCATCTGCTTAATTTCAGCACCTTCCATAATCTGTGTCCATTCTACCCCATCATCTTTCTGGCTTTTTTTTTTAAGATTTTTTTGTTTTTGTTTTTGTTTGGGGTTTTTTTGGTGAGGCCATTGGGGTTAAGTGACTTTCCCAGGGTCACACAGCTAGTAAGTGTTAAGTGTCTGAGGCCAAATTTGAACTCAGGTCCTCCTGAATCCAGGGCCGGTGCTCTATCCACTGCACCACATAGCTGCCCCTACCCATCATCTTTCTACTGGTTATTGGGCACCCTGCACTTGAGTCGGTGATCTCCTCACTCTTACAAACATACAATGGTGGATCACACCTTTTCATTTCCCTTCTGTTATTCTTGTCATTAGGGTTGCTTTCTCCTCTTCATCTTTGCCTCTCTAAACCTAGAAAGCTTTCACTTCTTCTGACTACTCCATACAATTTAGCACATAGAATATTGTCTCACTGGTATACTCCAGTTTCATGTGTTAGCCTTGTTATCCTAGATGGACTGTAAGTTTCTAGAGAGTAGATACTTCTGTATCTAGTACTCAATACTTGCTAACCAGTCGATTATACAAGCAACCCTTGTTAACCTGTGTGTGCAACTATGTTCTTTAAATTGTTATTTTGGGGGCAGCTAGATGGCACAGTGGATAGAGCACTGGCCCTGGATTCAGGAGGACCTGAGTTCAAATCAAGCCTCAGACACTTAACACTTACTAGCTGTGTGACCCTGGGCAAGTCACTTAACCCCAATTGCCTCACACCAAAAAAAAATATGTTATTTTGTGTCTGTGTGTGGTTTGTTGAATAACACACAGGGCACAACAATGAAATGTGTTGCAACAAAATATGTTTGGTTCCATCCATAGAATCAAAGAATTTGGGGGCTAGAAGGGGCCACCTTAGCTATCTAGTCTGACCTATTCACAAAAGGAAGTCCCATTCTAGCTTACCGGATCATCCAGCCTTTCCTTGAAGAGTTCTACTCAAAGGAAACCAACATCTGTTTGACCGGCTCCAATATATAAATAGAAGCACTGACTTCAAATATCACAGGAAGCACAAACTTTGCTTTGAGAGTAGTAAATGGAAAAAAAAACCACACATACACAACCAACCAAAAGTCTTTCCACTGAGTGACTGCCACTCACAAACCCCCAATCTTCCTCTACTTCCTCGGTTGCTTCAAAACAATCATGAGACTTTTGGTGCTTTACCTGTGGGGTTGTGGTGTCAAAGATAGTTAAATAGTTAAGACAGGCCATGCATTTCTAAAATATTTTATATAAATAAGATTCTCTGGTTGAATACATTTACATGTCCCCATAGTGCTTGACTTGCCAATACTGATGGAGCCCATGGACCATGTTGTATTGCCAGACTTTCATGAGAGTTTCCCTTCCTTCTCTCAGAAGGTGATTTTTCTCATTAAGAGAAGGCAATGCCTTGAGGACCAAAGGTGTTTTGGCTTCATCTTTATTTATTATTTGTTATTTATTAGATTTTTATAGTATCTGTTCTCCAAAGAGCATGAGATAGTACATACATGGCTCTCAAATTGTCCAAAAAACTTCTTATAATAAACCTTTTCAGGCATCTTGACTCTCAAAATAATAAAAGATGAGGAGATAAATTGGGAAGAGGAATGGTAAAGGAGGGAAGATGAAAAACTGTTTTCAACATATCTCCTGACTCCCTCTTAGTTATTCTGTCTTATGTCCTCACTTAGGTGAGCTAGTGATAGAAGAGTTCAACCTTCTTAAACCTTTACTTTCACTCTAATAGATGACTTACCAGACCTCTCAAACTTTTAGGCCATCACAAAACCATTGAAGGGGGGGGGGGTGTGGAAATCATTAACAATCTGTCTTCAACTACTACAAGTGTTCCACCTTAAATGAAGGTCGAAATTCATATGGTCTCCCCCTCTAGCAATAATTTTGTTCTCTGGCAAAATACAGTTTTAATTAAGGTCAGGCTTGCCGAGACTTAGAAAAAGGTAACAATTATCCAGTGAATTTGGGTCAGTTGAGACAGTCATTCTAGCTAATTCAATCCAAATGGTTGTCAATGAAAGAAAGAAAGAAAGAAAGAAAGAAAGAAAGAAAGAAAGAAAGAAAGAAAGAAAGAAAGAAAGAAAGAAAGAAAGAAAGAAAGAAAGAAAGAAGGAAGGAAGGAAGGAAGGAAGGAAGGAAGGGAAGGAAGGAAGGAAGGAAGGAAGGAAGGAAGGAAGGAAGGAAGGAAGGAAGGAAGGAAGAAAGAGAGGAACCTTTTATAACAGATGGACTGGCTGGTGAGAGTGGAGGAAGATATGTAAGAACCATGCAAAGTTTGAGGCCTTTTAGGTTTCCTGAATAGAGCTATGACAATTGAAATCAGTAAAGCTCAAGAAAGACCTTAATGCCATTTTTTCAACATCCACAATGGGGAATTGGTTTGGGGTAGGAGGCTTGTTGGTTTTGTTTTGTTTGTTTTGTTTTGTTTTGTTTTTTGTTTGGGGGGGGGGGTTATTTTGACAGAAATGGGAAAGAAGCTGTGGGCTCTAGCTCTCCAATGGGGTTCCTACTAAAGTCTTTCCAGAAGAATTTAGGAAGCTTGAGAAACAAGCAGGAAGTCATGGGAAATAAAACCATGAATGGAAAAGAAAGGGTTTCAGTGAGGTTTAAATGAACAAAGATTCTATGACTGAAGCAAAATGAGAAAAAAATACATAGCTTCTTTTGGGGTTCACACTCTCACTAATTTATTTTTAATCTCCCTTCCCTTTCTGTTTCATAGGTTAACATTGCTTCTCAGACTCTCCCTCTGTTTACATAGCTCCCATGACTGGCCTCCTTTTAGAAGGTACACTCCAGTGAGAAGAACTTGGGATCTGGAGACATGGATCTGGATTTGAATCTCAACTCTGCTATGTACAACCATGAAAGCTTGGACCAGCCACATAACCTCTATGGGTTTCATTTTGATCATCACAGACGGCCAAGTGGCATGGTGGATAGTAAAACAGGCTTGATCCGGATTTAGGAAAACCTGGATTCAAATGTAACTTCAGATCCTAACTAACTGTGTGACCCTGGGCAAATCACAAGCTCTTCCTGCTTCAATTTCCTCATCTATAAAATGGGGATAATAACACCTCCTAGGGTTGTTGTGAGAATCAAATGAGATAAGTGGTTCATTGGATAGAGTACCGGCCCTGGATTCAGGAGGACCTGAGTTCAAATCTGGCCTCAGACACTTGACATTTACTAGCTGTGTGACCCTGGGCAAGTCACTTAACCCCAATTGCCTCACCAAAAAAAAAGTGCATAGGAAACTTTAAAGTTTCCTTTATACATGCAAGCTATTTTATGATTATCATCATCGTTAGCTTGAAAATATGAGTTGGAATAGATTTCCTCTAAGGCAGAGGTGCTTTATCTTTTTGTGTATATGTCCTGGGTCCCCTTGGCCATATGGTGAATCTCTAGACCTCTTATCAAAATAATAATTTTAAATTCATAAAATAAAATATATGAGATGACTAAGGAAACACATTCTATTGAAATAAAGATGTATTTTTTCCCCTTCCAAATTCCCAGACTTCCTGAAATCTGTGATCCACAGATCCTGAGCCCAGTTTAAGAAACCCTACTCAGGCCTCTTCTCTTCTAACACTAAATCTATAGTCACTTAACCTTTCTGGATCTCAGTTTCCTCAACTGAAAAATGCAAGAATTGAACTAGAGGAGCTCAAAGGTACCACTGACAAATCTCTGATCCAAAGAACAGTTAACTTTCCCTCTAAGCCCGACGTTTGCTTTCTCCACTTGGTTTTCAAAAAATGTCCAGGAAAGCTGTCCTTGGGCAGTGGCTCACAGAGGAAAGAGAGCACATACATTTCCCTAAAATAAACACCGAGGAGCCTGAAGATCTAAGCTCCTGCCTGGAGAGATCAGTTCCTGCTGGGCCCCTTTCATGTACAAGGACAATGTCCATTGTTAGGAGTGAGTGGTGGATGTGATGGTACTTCCCATCCACCCCTCTCCATAAAGTGAGCTGCTAGATTGCAAAACAAGTTCCCTGATTGTAAAATTCCAAAGGGCACATTACGTCTTAAAAGGGAGACATAGCCTTCTCTCTAATTCCAAACTGTGAATGTTAAACTTAAAGACTCCTGTTAGTGACAGATGGAGTTCCCAAAGGGGTGGCTGCCTTCAAAGACAGGTAAATGAGGGCCCCGTATAAAACAGCCAAGTATTGATGTTGTAGTAAAATTCCAGAAAAATACATTGGCAGACAAGTAAATTTGTCACTAATAATTTAATGTAATTTCCCTAAAATGGAGGTAATAGGTACTCAGGGAATACACCTCCAGGGTTTACATCAAATGTGCATGTGGAAAATCGTGAAATAATATTTTTTAAAAATGTAGATGCTTTGTCTGACATGTTGGTTTATGATGAAAATTATTCTTCCAAAATGAAAATGGGGAGGGGGTCTGTGGGTGGGAAATAGAAGCTTCCAAATACACACAGCCTCTGACTCCCAAACCTTTCTTGGTGGTGGCAGTTTCAGAAATAGTGACTGACTGTATGCTGGAAACATTTGTTTACGTTTTATTTCCCCCTTAAAATGATGGACTGCAATTACCAAATATTAATGAACCAATCACGTTGCAAATAGTATTTCCCATGTCACTCTGAGTTATAGAATCTAATATTGGGCTCATTTGAAACATTCCAAAGTTGCATATTTTTTCCCCCATTGCAAAGTGACAGCTCAAATTGTGTTTGGTTGCATCCGTCCAACCATGAGCAAATCAAGTATAAAAATTTCATTTTGTCTAACTGTTAATGCAATTTTGTTAAGCTCATATCCTAGGACAGCTCACTTTGCACAACGCTGGATGATATTAGGTGCTGCTTAAACGCTATTATCAATTATAACATGCTGCCAGAAAAATTTGAAAACAGCACTTGTTGGGAACTCAGGTCAAGAGGTTCAGGGGAGGAAAAATACAAGCAGGGGAAAAAGTATCACCCCAGCTTCTTCTAACTGTTCTGCTGTTTATGTTTCATATTACAAATAGGTCAATTTCCAGCTATAAATCGGAATTTCATTGTTGATCTTGTGGATTTAATAGGAAAGAAAAAAGACCTACAGTTTTCGAAGGACAGAAGGAATGAGTCAGCTGTCACAAGGCAATTGGAAAGATCAAGGAGGGACCTGAAACAGGCAAGGGGCTTCCAGGGAGATGCATGCATAGGGAAACAAACCTTTGGGTACCATAACTAAAATTAGGAATTGATATGAAAGTCAAAAATTATTGCATGCCTGCTATTTCTATAGAATATTGACAGAGTGAAATGAATTCAGCAGACAATAAAGAACTATCCCTCCAAAGGAGAAAAAAAAAAAGAGAAAGAAATAGAAGGCAGTCATCAAATATGCCTGTTCCGTGTGCACATTTCATCAGAGGTGTGAGTTTAATCCAGCTGCCTGAGAAAAGTCGGATCCAATTTTGCAGCAGGTCACAATAAGGAGTCCCCAGCCACTAATACGGCTAAGATTTTTCTGGTCTCTTACTTAGGGTAGTTGGGACAAATAATGATTTGTTGTGTGGTTCCCTTGTATTCTCTTCTCCCTTCCCTGTTCCAGATGTACCCTTAACAGTACAAGGTGGGAAGTGGTCATAGTGGTAATAAATGTTAATGGGGGAAGTTACAAAATGGAGTTTATTACTCCCCCTGTTTTCCTGAGATCAGGATTTTGGAAAATGTCTTCTTCCCATTATCATATTGCAATTCATCTTCCATGCTCTCTGAAAAGGGATGGGATTCTCTTTGCCTCTGTCTCTTGTCTCTCTCTGAGTCTGTCTCTCTGTCTCTGTCCATCTCTGTCTCTCTTTCCCCAAACATTCAGAAAACAACCATCTCTTTGGTCTCTTTGGAAATATGTCAAATTTAATAAAAACTGTTATTGTTACTTAAAAACAATTTTGGCTACATTTCTATTTATTCCACTTATCCAACCACAATTAGACATTTGAATTCAAGATTTACTGGATTTTCAGAACTCTTATCTTTACATTTAGCAGGTTTCAGGGACTGGTTTAATTCAATTCAATTAAAAAAGCATCTAAACACTTTCTGAGGGTAGAGTACCTTGCTAAGCCCCATTGTTATTCAGTCATTGCGGTCATGTCTGACTCTCTATGACCCCATTTGGAGGTTTGGGATTTGTTTGTTTTGGGTTTTTTTTTGCAGAGATATTGGAGTGAATTGCCATTTCCTTCTCCAGCTCATTTTATAGATGAGGAAACTGAGGCAAAAAGGGTGAAGTGACTTGCACAGGGTCACACAGCTAGTATCCAATGCTGTATTTGAAGTTGTCTTTTTGACCCCACATCCTATGCTCTATCCACTGTGCTGCCTAGCTGCCTAGCTGCCCAGAGAATACTCCAAAGACCAGACAAAATAGTCTCTGACTTCAAGGAGGTTAAGTTCTACTGGAGAAAAAGGAAGGAAGGAAGGAAGGAAGGAAGAAAAAGAAAGAAAGAGAAAAAGAAAGAAGGAAGGAAAAAAGGAAGGAAGGGAGGAAGGAAAGAAAGAAGGGAAGAAAAAAGGAAGGAAAGAAAGAGAAAAAGAAAGAAGGAAAGAAAGACAGTTTCTGGTTTTAAGGAGCTTACATTCTAGTGGGATGCAACTTCTATATAAATAAGTAAACAAGAATTTATATAGGGAGAGAGATAACTAATTAGAAAGGATAAGAAATGGTTTCTCTTAGGGAAGTGGTATAGTGAGCTCCCTGAGGGCAGAAACTGTCTTTTGCCTTTCTGTAAATGTTTTATTGACATTGATTGACTGGTATTTAGCCTGAGTTTTGAAGGGAACTAAGGATTCTAAGAGGTGGTGTGCAAATGCACTCCCTAACCAATAACCAAAAAAGATATATTAAGCACCCACTGTATGCTAGGCCCAAAGCTAAACACTGCAGATACAAAGAAAGGCTTCAGACAAGCCCTACCTTAATGGACTTCACATTCTAGATGGAGACAGATAAAAAGAAATTGGAAAGAGGTAAGGAGGGGGGACTCTGGAGATAGTACTGGCCTAGGGCATGAAGAAGACCAATAGTTCAGGTGGGAAGTTGTCTGAGTTACAGATAGAATTCATCTTGCAGTTTGATGAGTTCCAAGGGATAATGAAATCCAGATATTAGCTCTAATCCAATCTAATCCAATAAACATTTATTCAAGGAGTACCAAGTGCCAGGCACTGTGCTAACCTCCTGGGATACAGATAATAAAAAGAAATATAGTTCCTGCCCTCAAGGAATTTACAATCTAAAGGGAGGAGACAACACACAAAAAGAATCGGGAAAGGGTGGGATGAGGGTGGAACATGACACCTGGGGGATACTCAGCAGCTTGCATGCATTGCAAGCAAGCAAGCAATGTAAAAGTACAGTGATCTCCACTGGTTGAGAAATGATACTTACAGTAGGAAATGTCTACTAATAAAGGGAGGAGACAATACTGTGCTTGGAGAAACAGCAAAAAGGCCACTTTGGCTGCCAAAAAAAAAAAGTTAATTTTGCAAGCCAAGGAATTCTAATTTCTCTTAAAGGCAGTAGATAATTGATAACTGAGCAGAGTAAGGGCATGATTTAGAACTGTACTTTAGATAGGAGTACAAAGGACAAAAGGGGAAGAGACTGCAAGCATGCAATCTAATTAGATAGGCGTTAAAATAGTCCAACTAAGAGATGATGAGAATGTGAACCAGGGTATTGACCAAGTTAATGGAGAAAAGAACACCAGGGCAGAGAAAGAAGTTAAAAGGTAGAATGAACAAGATTAGATTGTAAGTTTCTTGAGGGAAGGAACTGTCTTTTATCTCTTTTTGTACCATGCCTGGCACAGGGTTGGTGTTTAACAAATATTTACTGACTGGGAAACTGATTAAGTGTTGGGTGATGGAGAAGGAAGAGTTGAGGACCCATTTGTGAACTTATTGGATCACAGGATTATAAATTAGCACCCCAAAAAGAGAACTGGGTCGTCTGGAGAGGGAAGGTTTTAAGGGGAAATATAATGAGTTGATTTTTGAGATGCCTTGGGAGACACCTAGTTGGTGGTGCAGGACTGGCATTCAGTAAGGAGATTAGGGCTAGATACATGAATCTGAGAGTCATCTGTGTAAATATGATAAGCAAACTCGAAGGAGCCAGAGAGATCTGCCAAATTTTTTAACTTTTTTGCATGTCAAAGATCCATTGTGAGTCTGGTGAAACCTTTTCTAGGAATAATGCTTTTCAATAACTGTAAGAGATGCTACATTTTAGTTAGACATGATAAAGATACATTTTTTTTTCCTGTTCAACTACATAGACCCTCTGGAGTCTTTCCAAGGACCCCTGGTTAAGAATCCCTGATGTAAATAGAAGTTTCTAAGAAGAGGAGTCAGATGATACACCCACTACTAGGAGACGGGGGCTGGATTTTAAGATCCAGCAGAGAAGACAGAGCAGATGAAGTCACACAGGTGGAAGCAGAAACAGGAGGCAGCCGTGTCATGAAAGCTGAGGGAGAAGAATGTATCCAGATAGAGGGAGGAGGTGATCAACAGGGTCAAAAGCAATAAAGACGTCTGGAGGATGAGGAGTGATAAAGCACTCTCAGGCTTAACAATTAATGATTGTTAGCTGCCTTGGCAAGAGCTGTTTCAATTATTATTCTGATACATTAATAATAATATATTAATAATAATGATAATAATTTATTGTTATTTGAAAAATGGTACCTTGGGGAGGCCACCTATCTTGTCACTAGGACATGGCTCATACAAGCCTAATTCAATAGGTGTGCACTCAGCTCAAGGCCCTGTATTTGTGCAGTCTTTTGCCTGATAGACTAAGGTTTTCTGACCTTCTCTTTTTAAATCAAGGGTGGGGTGGGGTGAGGAATTAAAGTAGTGTAAACACAACACTGAAATCAAGCTTTTTTTTTTTTTTTTGGTCTGCCTGGCATCAAAAATACTTTTGGAGGCAAGGGGGACAACAAAGCTCACAGCAGACGGAAGTGGGGGAAATTCTCATGCCATAGTTCTCCTGGACATCATTACTTTGTGCAACATAGAGTACTTTTCAACAAACAGATAGAATCAGCATCTACACTCTTTATATCATTGCACACCATAACATTTCCATGACTGGCTCTTGGATGACAGATATACAGCCTATCATTGGCCCAGGACTGCAAGTCTTTCCAGGTTTTTAGGGCTACCTGGACTTTGTGCTCCACTGGAAGATTATGGGAAACCAGAGGCATCTCCTTCTACCACAATATGGCACCAGAGTAGAAGTTTAACCCAGATTTCTCCTTCTAACCAATGGTTCTCAAACTTGGGGGTTGGGGTAGGGGTCCATAGATAGATATCAAGGGGGTTTGTGAAGTTGGATGGGGAAATAATTACATCTTTATTTCAATATAATTGGTTTCCTTTGTAATCCTTTGTATTTTATTTTATACAATTAAAAACATGATTAGGGGCAGCTAGGTGGCATAGTGGATAAAGCACTGGCCCTGGAGTCAGGAGTACCTGAGTTCAAATCTGGCCTCAGACACTTGACACTTACTAGCTGTGTGACCCTGAGCAAGTCATTTAACCCCCATAGCCCCACAAACAAACAAACAAAACCAAAAAAACCCAAAAAACATGATTCTGAGAAGGGACACATCAATTTCACCCAACTGCCAGTGGGGTCTAGGACACACACAAAAATGGGCTAAGAACCCCTGCTTTAAGCAGACACAAAATGGCCAGGTTGATTTTGATTGATTTATGCTCTTCAGCAGTAAAACTTTCCTTTCTCCCTTCCTTCTATCCAAATCCTCCCCATTCCTCAAGGTTCACCAAGTCCCAGTTCCTCCATAAAGTCTTTCCCAACTCTTCCAAGTTGATCTCTCTTTTCTGGGAGTTACTCCATGGTTGGGGGTTTGGTGGGAAGCCAGTATCATATCATTCAACATTACAATAGCCTCTTGTATTATTCTCTAATCCTTTCTCCACCCCCACCCCCACCCCCAGGACAAGACTCTAAATTCCCTGAGGCCATTCCTGATGCCTCTTCAGTCCACCCTTAGCATTGACACTGATACCAGACATATAAATGTTGCTGAATAAATAAAAATCTGTTGATTAACCTTCCATAAAAAAAAAAAATACCTTGACATTAGCATTCTCCGGCTTTTTATTTTGGATGAGGGTTATTTACAATGGACTAACCTGTGAGCATTTTTCTGCATGTAGCATTTTTAGGCAGTTTTTAATGATTAACATATTTGTGACATGTTTAGAGAATTTGCTGATAAAAGGGAGCAAGAGAGAAAAGAGAGGGAGAGGAAGAGAGAGAGGAAGAAAAAGAGAGAGGAAAGAGAGAGAGGAGAGAAAGGGGGGATAGAGGGAGAGAAAGGTAGAAAAGGAGGACAGAAACAGAGAGAAACGGAGAAAATAGTCATTCAAGAAATATTTCTGTTTCAAACTCTTGACAACCCAGGCTTGAGGCAAGGGTAAACTGGATTCAAATGAGTATGCATTTCAAAATATGTCATCTCACCCTATGACCAGGTCACCAGGAAAGTCAAGTGGAGACTGATAAAATCCAGGCCTGATTTATTAGGACCGGTCATTCATAAGGTCCTCTAAGGTAGGAATCATACTTTCCCCTCCTCATATTCTTTCACAGAGCCAAGAATAATTCTGGGCTCATAGGAAATGCTCAATAAACATCTGCCTTGATTAAATTCACAGGATAATTTGCCTCTTTATGAGAGGCATTGAAACAGAGGGACAGAGAGCTGACCTTGGAATGAGGAAGATCTGGGTTCAAATCCCTCCTTTGACATATACTGGCTGTGTAATCTTGGGCCAGTATTTCATGTCGGTGATTTAGGCAACTTTCTCAGATCCTAAATTGCAGAGAAAAACTCACCTGAATTGATAAAAGGAGTTCCTTCATTCGGGAGGTCTCACTAACAATAAAATCACAGGTTTCTGTCCAAATTTGCATGACTTATCTGGCTAGTGTTTCCAAATCACATTGGTAAGAGTGTGAATTTCCTGTTTCACAAGCATTTATATTGTCTATACCTTAGATCAAAGTAATTATTAATTTTTTAAAATACTCAAATATTTATTAAGGACCTACTATGTGTAAGTCATTGTGTTTACAGCCAATTTTTATGAGTGTGCATCAACTCCTGATCTGGGAGCTCCAACAGAGCTAAGATTTTTTTTTTTAAAGATTTGTTCATGTCGTCAGGAGTGTGCGCATGCCAAGTAAGCCTACTGCTGAGACCGGGGGTGGGTAGCCATATAAATCCTGATACATGATGACAGTGAAGCAAAAATTCATACACAGACACACACTTGCTGTCACACACAATAATAACCCCCCGCCGTATTCCACTGACAGAGCTGATCCCATAGGATAGCAAGCGGTGATGGAAAATATAAATCTATATCGATAGCTAGCTATTTGGCATTCCCCCCCCACCACCATATACTTTCTCAATGTGTGCATGCACAAACAAAATCACAGATACATAAATATTTAGAAAGACACAATCTATCTCCTGCTATACATTTTTAGTTCTGGCTCAGGCTCTGCTCATTGGGCAGAATTTCATATGGTATTCAAAAAGCTTGCAAGAACCTAGATCTTTGTTCAATGTGACTAAGCTTGAAGTTTGGAGGGCTCCCCCCACATGTGTACACATACACACCTTCTTATATGGAAAAATCAGCTCCTTAAAATTGCATTTTTGCCATTTGCGATTCAGATTACAAAGAGGGCATCTTCCACATATAAATCTGAATTTCATTTATAATATTGTGAGTTTAATATGAAAAAACACGGCCTACTGTTTTCCAAGGCAATAAAGATGCACTTGCTATGGATCTGAGCATGGGACAGAAAAGAGGGGAAGTAAGGTCTGGGTGATGATAGGAAAAAAAAAAAAAGAAAGAAAGAAAAATTAATACGAAAGGGGGAAAAAAACCCACCCTGCAGCATGTCCATCACCGTGACTGTGAGAGAGGCATAACAGGATGAATTTAAAACATGCTGAAAAACCTGCTTTTCCCTCCCCTAGCTGAGAAATCATAATAATGGAAGGGTATAGAAAAGCCAACAGAAAATGATATAGAAAAGACAATAAAGTGTGGATCGCTGTGGAAGACTGATTACACAATAAGGTTAGGCTAGGGGTATGAGTATAAAATCCAGTCACTTTCAGCTCTGTAAGAGCGGGTTAGCTTAAAGCACATTTTTCATGGGAGGGCTTTCCTCCTCCTGACCCCCCCCATACTCCTTCAGATTCTATGAATTTATGAGCAGGGGAATCTCCTATGCAGGTGGTAGCATCCAGAATGGAATTCTGGGCATGGACTCAGAAACATCAGGGTTCAAATGCAGCCCTTTACTAGTTTTGTGATCCTGGACAGGTCACTTAACCACTATCTGCCTCAGTTTCCTCAGCTATAAAATGTGGATAAAAATAGCACCTACCTCATAGGTCTATTGTGAAGATTAAAATGATATGATATTTAGGGTTTTTAATCATAAAAGTATTTTATTATTTTCTAGTTACATGTAGAGCTAGTTTTCAACATTTGTTTTTATGAGATTTATAGTTCCAAATTTTTCTCCCTCCCTCCCCCTTCCCCAAGACAGCAAGCAAACCGATATAGGTTATATATGTACAATCACATTAAATATATTTCTGCATCAGTCATGTTGTGAAAGAAGAATCAGAACAAAAGGGAAACACCTCAAAAAAGAAAAACAAAAAAAGTAGAAATAGTATGGTTCAATCTGCATCTAGATTCCACAGTTCTTTTTTCTGGATTTGGAGAACATTTTCCATCCTGAGTCCTTTGGAATTATTTTGGACCATTGTATTACTGAGAAAAGTCAAATCTATCACAGTTGATCAACACATAATGTTGTTGATACTGTGTACAATGTTCTCCTGGTTCTGCTCATCTCACTCAGCATCAGTTCCTGTAAGTCCTTCCAGGTTTCTCTGAAATCCACTTGCTCATCATTTCTTACAGCACAATAGTATTCTATTACATTCAAGGATATGCTATTTGTAAAAGCACTTAGCACCTGGCCCATAGTAGAGGCAAGAGAATGCTTATTCTTCCCCTTCCCCTCTTGGAATAATCCATTTGTCAATGAAGATTGGACATTTGTATGTTCCTTATCATTTGATAGAATTTCTTGGGCTACTGGGAGTTTAAGTGATTTGTTCTTGGTTACCCAGCTAGCATGTTTCAGAGGCAGGGCTTGAACCCAGGTCTTTTTGACCCAGATTCAGTCTTTTATCTCTTAAACAATGTTGCTTATCAGTGTAGAGTGGAAGCCTCTTGAAGTGATTTCACTTATCTCTTTGTCTTCTCATTGCCTATCAGATTGCCTAGCACACAGAAGGCATTTTATATATATATATATATCTATATATATCTATCTATCTATATATATATTGTAATGATTGGAATGACGCCACCTGCTGGATACTTACTGTAGAAGAGTTCTGCCCATGAAGTGAAGGTCTTTGAGGGCAAGACCAGGAGTCTCTTCTTTGGCGGGAGGAAGTGACGCGGACTAGTGGGAGGAGGAAGGAAGAGACTGGCGCTGACTCTGGGGCTTTTTCCTGAGGACGCTGGCGGAGAAGGGAGCTAGAAATGTGCTCTCCCTTTAATAGATAGGAATCTAGGCCTTTCTCTCTCTCTTTACCAAATTCTTATTCTCCTTAATAAATACTTAAAAACCTAACTCTTGCTAAAGCTTATAATTTATTGGCGACCACTCATTAGATATTTTAGACAGACTAGCTAGAATTTTAGCCCTTAACAGATGGCTGACCACGAAGAGGAAAGCTAACCCTCAGTCTTCTGATCTTCTGGTTGGGTAAGAAATTTCCCCTCCCTCTCCCTTTAACTGCTAAGTACTGGCGTACTGGCTGTGTTTTACCTTTAAATTTTTTCAAATGGACCTTTTAAACTCCCTAATTATCCTATTTTTGATTTTAGTCTGTTTAACCAGACAAATGGGAGATAAGATCATGTTAATGCTTTGTTTTTGTGGATTTTCTATTTTTCTTTTTATTTTTGTTAAAAGAGCCAGCAACTTACTCACACAAGGAAATATCTCTCCCTCTCCCAACCATGCTTTTTCAGAGAAACCTGAAGACATTCCCACAGCTTTTCCCAGTTCTAACACTAATTGTTGCTTTAATTTTGCATGCCTGGAGGCAATGACCCACCCTCTAGAAGCTTTTAATCCCCTAGCACCTGGAGGCAAAGTGGGGGAAGAGGAATCCAGGCCTGAGTTCAAAATCAAGTCTGATTCATATTGCTCTGGTCCCTCCCCTCCTCTCCAGACCCCACCCTCTACTCCTCACATGGCCAAGCCCATTGCTTCCCCTGCCTGGGAAGTCCAGAGATCTGATGCGCATGCGCAACTTTTTCTACCTGCATTTGCAGCTTCAGGCTCAGCCCTTCCCCATCCTGGCTGTGCTTTTGAGACAATCTTAGAAAACTCTTTAAATTCCAGATATGCTCGTTTTGTTCATAATTTTGCTAACCTGCTTTTGTCTTTCATTAGTAATCTTATAAAGCATTTGTATGGTGAAAAGTCCGACAGACAATATAGAGGGGTTAAAGAAGAAAAACTTAAGCTGAATAAGAATGACAATCATCAACATAGTTCAAGACAATGCTTCTTTTGGCATGGAAGGATATATATTGTACAGAAATGTAGAAGTAAGCAGCAAGGTATTGATATGAGTATTGGGGATTTTAGATATCAGAATCAAAAGTGTTCTGAATTCACTCAGAGTAATTGTATCAGTTCAGAGGTTACATAGGATTTCTATGCTATTACATCTACATTTTGAAATTAATGGTATGGGTTTATTTTCATAGAGATTTTCATGCTTTTGAGATTGTGTCTTATACTTAGTTTTTAAAACAAGGAGAATATTTGTAAAAGCTTTTTAGTCATGTGATCAAGTTTATATTTTATAATACTCTTTAAGTTCATATTCATTTAGATTTCCTTAGTTTGAATTTCACTGTATTTTATTGTTCCATGTGTATTTTCTTCTATTCATTTGTCTATCTAATTTTGAAACATTGCAAGATGGTTTTGATTTTATTATACAATGTTAATTCTAGGAGTATTGTGCTCCCATATTCTGAGTTGTTTGTTTTTGTTATTTTTTTTTCCTCAACTGATTATTTGATCAAACTCTTTAAAGCATTTCCCTGGCAAATTGTTTGCCATGGCAAGTGTAAATTGATTCTAGAAGTATTATTTTTGATAAGCATATTCCAAAAAAAAAAAAAAGAGGGGAACATTTGTAAAAGTTTTCTTTTTCAGAAAAAAGTTTTCTTTGATATTCTGTTGTGCTTTAACTTGTATTTAAATATGTTCTGATTTTTCACAAAAGTAATTGTATACTAAGTGCAAAAAAAGGGGTATTATTTGAAATTGTTGCATAATTATATATTGTGTTCTGAGTCAAGATGTATTCACATTTTTTGCAATCATTTATTATCCTCAATTTTTAAATCCATATGAGACTTGGATTATGGGAACTTATCATTTAAGACATTAATTGCCTTTATTCTGAGTTATCAGATGCCAGTTGGCCAAGATGCCATCCAATCACAAGAGGAATACATGCAAGAGCAGACACTGAACTGTCACATGAGGGGAGAAATGCATGAAGTCAAGGTATGGCCGAGGGAACGGCTTTTGACTAATGTTGAGGTTGGATTCTCTTGGTTTAATATTTTATTTTATTTTTCCCCACAATATTGTACAGATGGCTGGAAGTATTCATCCCACCCATCTCACTCCTACACCTGGCTTCTATGCTCCCTCCTATATGCCTGATGCCATGGACATCTCAATCCCATGCATCTGATTAAGTCTGACTCAGTTTCCTCCAATATGTTCGGTGGCATGGACATATATTCCATCCACCTATTTTAAGCCTGGCATACTGCATGGACAGTACATATTGCTCAAGTGTGGGAATGCTCATATCCCATCATTTCTCTGTTCTTTTATGGTAACCCCCATAATTATCTCAGGTGTCATGATAAATAACAGTGTTGAATTTGGCCTTGACACCTGTTACCAATTATATTAGATTTTCTAATTTCTCATAATGGCATGAGGATAATTAGGCAGATGATGCAAAAAGTGATGAAACAAAGATAAAAATTATTTTTAAAAATTAATATCGCAGCAATTGTCTTCTCAATTACTCTCCATAAGGGGGGACTATAATAATAATGTAATTTTAAAGAATGGTTCAATTTTTGTTTTATTGTATGTTTCACGTGTTAACAACTAAGATTCTGTATTCCCTTAGACATGTTTTTGAGAACTTTCATTGTTTGATTTGATTATTGACAAAGCTATTTTAAAGTTGTGTTAAGCTCAATTTTGTAGGAAATTTTCCTGGCTGATTACCAGCATCCACACATCAACCCCTGAAAAGACTTCCATTCCACGACTACACCTAGAGGACATCTGAGAAAAGACTTTCAGAGACTTTAAATGAACAGTTTTGATTTGTTGTTTTTGTTGTTTTTTTTTTCTCTTTCTGTTATAATATACACCATCTGTAACATGTATTCTCTGCAGAGGCCCTCCCTTTGCAAGACTAATGTCAAAGCGTCGGTTCATGAGGACAAAAAAAAAAAAAATCGCCCCTCTGGACAAAACTTTCCTCTCTTCCTTTTCTATATTGTTGTTCACATATTATTAGTTAGCAATAGTTATTATATTGTTTTTACTGTTCCGTCAAGGAAACATTTTGTTTCTTGAGGAACAACAGGGGGGACTGTAACGATTGGAATGACGCCACCTGCTGGATACTTACTGTAGAAGAGTTCTGCCCATGAAGTGAAGGTCTTTGAGGGCAAGACCAGGAGTCTCTTCTTTGGCGGGAGGAAGTGACGCGGACTAGTGGGAGGAGGAAGGAAGAGACTGGTGCTGACTCTGGGGCTTTTTCCTGAGGACGCTGGCGGAGAAGGGAGCTAGAAATGTGCTCTCCCTTTAATAGATAGGAATCTAGGCCTTTCTCTCTCTCTTTACCAAATTCTTATTCTCCTTAATAAATACTTAAAAACCTAACTCTTGCTAAAGCTTATAATTTATTGGCGACCACTCATTAGATATTTTAGACAGACTAGCTAGAATTTTAGCCCTTAACAATATATATATATATTTTGAACTCCACATAAATTCTTCCAATGATACAAACAATAATTTTGAAAAAACATAATCCACAGTCATAGCATCTATATGATAAGTCACTGGAGCCATTCGAGTCAAGTCAAAATTAATTGCCTTCTATCTACCAGGCACTGTGGTCTGGGGATATGAAGTAAGGCAAAAATAGTCCTGTCTTCAAGGAGCTCACTATCTAACGGGGAAGACAATATGCAAACCACTATGTGCAAACAAGAGTTATACAGGATAAATTGGAGGTAATAGCAGAAGGAAGGCACTAACTAAGAACTCAGAAAGGCTTCCTTGGAAGGCAGAATTTTAGTGAAGATTTGAAGGAATCCAGGGAAATTAGGGAGGCAGAGGTCCTCAATGGATTCATACAAACTCAATACATGCACAGCACAGCCCCCAGCTCCCACTCCCTTTAGCCTAGGCCAATGACAAGGTGCTTCAGCAACACTGAAATGTCTAGGGGTTTCTTCTGCAGGACCAAAGATGCCACCCCCCCCAAAAAAAATACTAAGGACTATTTCAATTAACCTGAAACAAGTTAAAATGTAACTCAAAATAAATCTGAACCTCCTACTTCCAGTTCCCAAAACATAATGATTTATTTATATAAAGACAGTTAAATAATTATTTTGATAATTTAAATTGGAAAAAAATGAGGAAGATGATCAGTTTGTTGCTGAATTATCCCAAATGCCTTTCTCTACTGAATAAATCCATCAGATTCTTCCTCAAATCTCTATTTCATTAGGCCTGTATAGACCAAGACATTAGAAAATTACACAGGGGGCAGTTAGGTGGCACAGTAGATAAAGCACTGGCCCTGGATTCAGAAGGACCTGAGTTCAAATCCAGCCTCAGACATTTGACACTTACTAGCTGTGTGACCCTGGGCAAGTCACTTAACCTTCATTGCCCCCCCACACACACACACACACAAAATGACACAGAAAGCATTTGGGAGTCTGGATTTTCAAATGATTTGGTGGACCATACATGGAAACTTTTGGATCCCAGTTTTCTTCAAACTTCCTTACTGTTAGACATGAAAACAGTAAATCAGACAGAAATGGGGAGGGAGGGAGACACAAAGAAAGAGAAAGGAGGAAGAGGGAGGAAGAGGGAGAGAGAGAGATTTGAGAACCTCAGCTATCCCTCCTTCTGCATTTTACCAGGTATCAATGGAGCATTCCTAAATCTTTTTCCTTTTAATTGTACAATACCAAACTTGTGGCATCAATAAAAGAGTGACTAGGTAATTTTAAGTTCAAGGAACTGATTTATCTTTCAATCACTAAGGGACAGAAAAGGCAGATCAAGTGAAGGACAAAGTTTCAGGCTTAACTTTTAATTTCCTGCTTGTTTATCACATGGTATCACAGCCTTACTATTATTTAGGTAAGTGTTGGGAGGTCTAATTTCTTTAAAAGAGGGGCAGACCTGGACAATGAAGGAATGTGATCGGTCTCAAGAATTAGAGACTGGGGTGGGGGGGGTGCGGAACCAAGATGGTGGAGGAAAGATATTAAATGCACAGAGCTCCTGATACGATCACCCCAAAACAGCAATAAAAGAACCCCTGGAGCAGAAAAACCCACAAAAATACAGGCTGAGATTATTTTCCAGCCATAGGCAGATTAAAGGGGGCCATACTGAGCTACCGGTAAAGTCCAACCCTTCGATCTCACTGACAGAGACCCCAGGCATGCCTCACCAGAGGAAATTAACCCCGGAGCCTCTGAATCAGCTGCAGCACTAGCATCTTCTGGAACTGAGCTTGCGGTCAGGTGAGAGGGCTGAACAGCTGGCTGGGGGGGAAAGTGAAGGGGTGTCAGCAGGACATAGGGAGGAATTTGACTGTCCCTCCCCAGTGGGGAACCAGGAAGAAATCCTGAGTGGTGGGAAGCCCAGGTCGGGGAGGGAGCTCATCAAAGCTGAGAACCACACCACAGAAAGCTTTACTGGTTGGCTGTTTAGTAAGTAGGCTTGAGGTTATCTTCGGACCAGAGAATAGGCCAGGCGAGAGAAAAACTTGCCTTCTTGCAAACCAAAACACCTGGGACCCTCTGAATCTGGGGACAGTAGTGTAGCCTAGAAGCAGGGTCCCCCAGTGGGGAGTTAAAAGTCAGGTAAAAGACAGCAAGATGAGCAAGCAAAGAAAGTTTAGAACTATAGAAAGTTTCTTCAGCAGCAAGGAAGATCAAGGTGTACCCTCAGAAGAAGATAACAACCTCAGGGCCCCTATATCCAAAGCTTCCAAGAAAAATATGAACTGGTCTCACACCATGGAAACTCTCAAAAGGGACTTTGAAGAAAAAGTAGGAGAGATAGAAGGAAGATTTAGAGAGATGGAGGAAAGAATGGAAAGAGAAATGAGAACAATGCAAGAAAGTCATGAGAAAAAAGTCAACAGCATGAAAAGTCAAATGGAAAAGGAGATAAAAAAGCTGTCTGAAGAAAATAATTGCCTAAGAATTAGAATTGCACAAATGGAAGCTAGTGACCTTATGAGAAATCAAGACACAGTAAAACAAAGAATTAGAGACTGGATTGACTATGGAGTCTAGGCATTACCTTGGGATCCATGAACTATTCAATTAAATATTTTGATAACTGTATTTCAAAACATTTTGGCTTTGTTTGTAAACCTAGATCTTTTATTTTCAGTCAATGAATATTGGTTAAGTGTCAGGTATGTGTCAGGCACTGTGCTAAATGCTAGGGATACAAAAAGAGGCAAAAGACAGACTGCCTCCAAGGAGCTCACTCTAATGAAGGAGACAACTAACTTTTACAAAGTACTTACTAGGTGCCAAGCACTATGTTAAGTACATTATCCTTATTATCTCTTTTGATCCTCATACCTACCCTAGAAGGCAGGTGCTATTATTATCTCCGTTTTACAGATGAGGAAACTGAGGCAAAAAGGTGAAGTGACTTGTCCAGGGGCACATAGCCTGAGGCAGAATTTGAACTCTGGTGTCCTTGACTCCTGGCCCAGTGATAACCACCTCACCATCTCTCTCTCTCTCTCCATATATACACATACTTTTGTGGATATATACATATACACACAGAGATATACATGTATGTGTGTATATATATATATATACACTAGTATATATACACATAAATATATGTATATGCCTTTCCTCTTTTATTTGCTAATATATACACATACATATATATGTATATATATGTGCATATATGTACATATACATATATATGTTAGCTAGGAAATAATTAAGAGAAGAAAGGTATTAGAATTAAAAGGAAAAGCTTCCTTTTTTTTTTTTTCTTGCAGGGCAATGAGGGTTAAGTGACTTGCCCAGGGTCACACAGCTCGTTAAGTGTCAGGTGTCTGAGGCTGGATTTGAACTCAGGTCCTCCTGAATCCAAGGCCAGTGCTTTATCCACTGCACCATCTAGCTGCCCCAAGGAAAAGCTTCCTAAAGAAGATAGGATTTTAGTTGGGAAAACATGAAAAACATGATTTTGAGAAGGGATCCAGAAAAAAAAAAGTAGATTTGAAGTCACAGGCAATCTGCACATGTCTAAATACCCTCTGTCCTTACCTCTGCCTTTTGGAATCACTCCTTTCAAGGCTCAGTTCAAGTGCCAATTCTCACTTGTGAACTTTTCTTATTTTTCCAATATTTAGTGCCATTCTCACTCTCCATCCGCCATTAGGTTATGTATTTTGTAGTAGAAGACAATCTCCTTCTGGACGGTGACTTTTTTTTTCTTCTATCCCCACCACCTAATAAAGTGCTGGCACACAATAGGTACTCTGAAAGTGCTTGTTGTAATGCAGTATAGTGCTATAGTACTTATGATATATACTGTTCAGGACAAGGAAGGTACATCACAGTCTACTCTTTAGTCTTCTGTTCTCTTTTGCTAAGGGATTCAACTTGTTTTACTTTTGCACAGTATAAAGAAATAGGAGAGATGAATAGAGATTTCAGGAAGATAGATTTAGGTTCAACAAAAGAAAAAACTTCCGAATGATTAGAAATGTCTAATTTCCATATGGTAGTGAGTTCCCCATCACTGAATGTCTTCTAATAAAGGCTGGTGTTACTTTAGAGAACTAGAAAAAATAACAACAAAAATAATCTGAAGGGAAAAAAGTCAAAAGTATCCAAGGGAATAAGGAAAAAAAGCAGGAATGAAGGGGATTAGTATCACCAGATCTCAAATTATACTATAAAACAGTGCCTATCAAAAGTATTTGGTACTGGTTTAAAAGTAGGAAAGTTGTTTAGTGAAACAAATTAGGTAAACAAGACCCAGAAGCAAATAAACATATTCACATAATGTCCATAAACTCAAGGATAACAATCACAGGGATAAAGACTCCCCTACATGGCAAACTACTGGGGGTAATGGGAACTGAAGAGGAATCTGGTAGAAATTAGGTTTAGACCAGTATTTTATACTATGACCCACATTGAACTCTATATAGATATATAACTTAAATATAAAAGGTTATATCATAAATAAGTTAAAGGAGAAGGGGAAAAGAAGAAGTCATTCACAACTGTGGCCAGAGGAAGAATTCTTAAACAAAGGATAGACATAATCACAGAAGATAAAAAGAAACAATTTTGATGATATGAAATTCAAAAGCTTTTATAGAAACAAAATTAATGTAGTTAAAATTAGAAAGGAGGGGGCAGCTAGATGGTACAGTGGATAGAGCACCGGCCCTGGATTCAGGAGGACCTGAGTTCAAATCCGGCCTCAGACACTTAACACTTACTAGCTGTATGACCCTGGGCAAGCCACTTAACCCCAATTGCCTCACCCAAAAAAAAAAAAAAATTAGAAAGGAGACAGTTAAATGGGGAGAATATTTTACAACAAATTTCTCTAAGTATCTAATATCCAAGATATTCAGGGAATGTATAAAATATATAACAAGAACATTTTTCTAGTAAATAAGTGGTCTAAAGTATAGAAAAAAGGCAGTTTTCACATTTAGAAATGTTAGTTATCTATAGCCAAATCCAAATCCCCATCATTGATGATAAAAGAAATTAAAATTAAAACAATTCTGAGGCTCTACTTTATGCCCAAAGATCACAAAAGACAAAAGTAGTGTTGGGAGCAGGGGAAGGGCTTTGAGAGAATAGGCACACAAATGCACTGTTAGTGAAACTATGAAGTGATCCAACCATTCTAGAAAGTAATTTGTATCTATTTCTCCAGAAGTCACTAAACTGCATAATATTGAAACCAGCAATAACACTACTAGGCATATACCCTGAAAGGTGCCAAAGACTAAGGAAAAGAACCCATATCTACCCCCCAAAATAGGTATAGCCCTAGTCTTTCTCCTGAGCTCTAGGCCAACATCACCAACTTCCTCTGAGAGTTCTTAAACTGGGTGTATCCCATAGGCAGCTAATATTCAACATAATCAAAATAGAGTCCATTATCTTTCCCTACAACCCCAGATTTTTTATTCCTGTTGAGGGTACCACCATCCTCTCAGGCACCTATACTTGTAACCTCTGTGTCATCCTTAATTTTTCAATCTTACTCATCCCTAATATTCATTCTGGTTTCAAACATTCTCTGTTTTACCTTCACTACATCTAAGACCCCTTCTTTCCACTTATATATCTACCATTGAAGTACAAGCCCTCATTCTCTCTCTCTCTTGCTTAGACTGTTGTAGATTCTTTCCCCTCTACCTTTTAAACATAAAGTATTTTTTTAAATGAAAGAAATAGTCAGAGATTCAGTCAAGATCAAGTTGTGCATTTCACAAGCATGACAAAGAGTGGGAGGAGCAATTTCATATTTCACCAGAAATTCATTTTAACCAAGACTGGACTTGCTACCAGGTGGATTTCTTCTGGATGTTGATGGTGTTGAAGCAATTGGCCTGGGAACAATAGGTACAGCTGGTGGAAAGTCTACCTCCATGTTTTCATGAAAATCACTTGCTCTCTTTGGGCCTAAAACATCTCCAGAATTTGCTTCAGAACACTTTCTTCTTTGGAACCCAGATGGTTCAGAATCCTTTCCTCTTTATTAAGCTCCTTCTAACTCAGCACAAGAAGTCAGATTTTCATCAGGTGTTCCAAAACTGTTGGATTCCATTTTGTTCCTTCTCAATGGGTGTTTTTGGTCTTTTATTTATTTTTTAAGCTCATCACCACCTGAAACATAGTTATTTCTGTCATGGAGCTCAATGTCTTGGAAGGTGCTGCTGGTGATGGTCTTGATGAAACAGGGGCCCTGTCAGTTTCAGGGTGGGCTAGGGGAAGAATGGCAGAGCAGAGGGCACAGAATACAATTGCTTTTTATTTTTTTTATTTTGTCTGTTTTTATTATAAAAGTATTTTATTATTATCCAGTTACATGTAAAGATAGTTTTTAACATTTGTTTTCATAAGATTTTTAGTACCAAATTTTTCTCCCTCCCCTCTCCCCAAGACGGAAAGCAATCTGATATAGGTTATATATGTACAATCACATTAAACATATTTCTGCATTGGTCATGTTGTGAAAGAAGAATCAGAACACAAGGGGGGAAAATCTCAAAAAAGAAACAAAAACAACCAAAAAGTAGAAACAGTATGGTTCAATCTGCATTGAGAACCCACAGTTCTTGTTTTCTGGATGTGGAGAACATTTTCTGTTGTAAGGGCCTAAAATTCTAGCTGTGAAGTCTAAAATCTAATGAGTGGTCACCTTAAATTAGAAGCTTTAGCAAGAGTTTAGCCTTTTTAAGTATTTATTAAAGTACATTAGAAGTTAGTGAAGAGAGAGAGAGGTAAAACAGCCTTCGTCTAACTATCTCTGAGAGCCAGCCTCCAACCTCCTGCCAAACCCAAGTCCGGAACCGAAAAGGCCTCACTCCTAAACGGCTTCTCCCAGAAACCTCCTGTGAAACAGGAAATAGGGCCATCCAAACACACAGATCCAAGCTAATTGGCTGGTAATACTGATTGACAGGACCCACGGGCAGCAGACATCACTTCCTGATGCTGATCTGACCTTCGAAACCCCAGAAAGGTCACTTCCCGACACTGTCAAATGCGTTCTTTTCATGGTGGAGCTTCCCTGCAGTTTCTTTCTCAACAGGTTGGTAGCGCTCTAATTCTCACACCATCATGAGTTCTTTGGAATTAGCTTGTATCATTGCACTGCTGAGAAGAGCCAAGTCTATCACAGTTGATCATCACACAATGTTGCTGTTACTGTATACAGTGTTCTTCTGGTTCTGCTCACTTCACTCAGCATCAGTCCACTTAAGTCTTTCCAGGTTTTTCTGAAATCTGCCTGCTCATCATTTCTTACAGCACAATAGTATTCCATTCCATTCATATACCACAACTTGTTCAGCCATTCCCTAATTGATGGGCATTCCCTCAATTTCCAATTCTTTGCCAACAATTGCCTTTTAATTAGTCTTCTTTCTTCCCTACTCTTCACCACCACCTCTCAACGTCCCTGCCTTTCTTTAAGACTCAGTTCACATCATACCTTCTGCAGTAGGTGAGGCCATTCCCAGCCCCATCCTATCCTTCCCCTCCTCTTTTTCTTTTCCCCCTCCCACCCCCAACCATAGCAAGGTCCCCTTGAAATTACCTTCCATATTCTCTGCCTATAGTTTGTATGAAAATAGTTATCGCTATGTTGTCTCCACCACTACAATGTGGGCTCTTTGTATCCCCAGCAGTTAGCACAGTGCCTGGTAATAACAAGTCTTAATAAATGCTTGTTCATAGTTTGACTGACCAATCATGACTCAGGGTGGGAGTGGGGGTGGGGGGCTCATATTGAAGCATGCCTCTGGTCTGCCGGCAGAAAGATGATGCATATTTGTAAAATATATTCTCAGATGAAGCCAATGTTTTGATTCACTGCTTGACTATTTCCACAAAACGGGGGTGGGGAGGGTGGGGGGGGTGGTAAGTGGACAATGAAAAGGATTAAGAACAATGTATTAAAGTACAAAAAAGAAGAGGAAAACAAACCTATTTTTGTAAATATGGGTCTTTTCCCAGTCTTTGGCATCTTTGGGGTGTTATTGCTGAGTCTAAGATTATTTATATTTTTCCAATCACAAACACTCAGAAGAGGATGCAGACAATCAATTTTGTTATCATGTTGAATTTAATATCTACTTCAAAACAAAAAAAAACAACACCAAGCTATATAACCGAAGCTTACAGCTTCATATGCATTGCTCTTTTGATCTTTGTATACTGAAATGTTCACATTTGTGGATGTTTGTAAGTTTATAATAAAAGATTAGGGAGGGAAAAAATCAAGCCATGTCAATGGGAGTAAATATTCTGCAGTACTCTGAAGCTCTGAAGGGTTTGCATTGGTGGGAGGTAAAATCTTGAAGAAATCCCAAGTGTAAGGTTCTTCTTATTAGGGAAGATAATGTAGCAAACTAACTTGACTTAAATTGAGGAGGTGAATGAATTTTTTAAAGTATATCATTTCCAAAGATACTTATAATGAAGATTTTAATATTAATGGATTAGGGATCATCAGGTCATAGGTTAATCGATCTAGGGGCACCTGGGAAGCCAGCATATCCAACCTCATCATTTTATAGATGATGAAACTGAGGCCCAGGGAGATGACTCACCCAAGGGTCACACAGTTAAGTGTCCGAGCTTGGATTCTGATCTTCATCATCTGCCAATGTTTTTTCCCATTATACTGTTCTTTCTGCTATCAAAGACAGCATGCCCCATACCCTGATGAGTCCTGCCGTTGTTTGGACAGGGAAACTGAGGCATAGAGGTACTCTTACATCCTCTCCTTGTTCTTCCAAGTAATTAGAGAAGTTGGGATTTAGCATTATAGTTGGAATATGAGCCATTTCTGGTTTTTAGGAAATCATGGAGTTAAGTGGGACGTTAATCTCTAGGATATAAAATAAGGTACTGCTTCTCGGGCCTGGATCAGGGAATTGGGAAAGGGGTGGGGAATGGAATAAGACTATGGAGACACATGTTTATTTGCATTTTTACTAAAAATAGTCACCCAAAGGCCCATGGGACCAAAACATTCTTTTTTAAAATAGAAAATCTGAAATAAGTGAAAGTGAAGGATAATCCTATTTCTTCAGAGAATTAATATACAAGAATTCTAATTTAATTCCCTCCATAAAGGGAGATAATCCTGCTCCCTTCCCTTAGGAAGGTTCAACTTCCTACTTCTAAAGCCTTGGAAATGGTTGAAATTTACAAACTCTCCCTGGGGCCATTTTGCACTGGTGGTGGAGATGGTGAAGAGAATCATGAGGGACTCAGAAAAATATAGTCCACAATACACGTGCAGTGGTATGCTGGTAAATGTTTAATGACCTCTGTGTGTGTGTGTGTATGTGTATAATACACATGTGTGTATATATATATGCCAGTGGGTGTATACACACACACACACACACACACAATTTTAAGTATAATCTGTATTATTACTATTTCAGTATAATTTATAAGTATATACTTATATAAGTATCATATTTAAGTACGATAAGCATCTTTATATTTTCTCTAAGTTCCTAAGTCTAAATAATCAACAAAATGATGAATCAAGCCCAAATTTGTAGCATTTGCCGATTTTCAAGGTATAAATGTTCATAGCAAAAATTTGACAATTGGCTCCCCAGAGCTGGGATTTCTGGGAGGTGGAAAATAAACAATATGCCAAAAATGTGTTCCTCTGTAATAGCTACTAGAGAGAACTGGTCTTAGCTACCATGGACCATTTGGAAGTTGGCTGGTCTCACTGAGCTATATAGGTGCCAGGACCCAATGACTACAAGGTAGAGAGAAGGGGTTCTATCCCTATGGCACTTCAAGGTTGGCAGAGGCAATTGATAGGTACTATCTAATTTGGTCCTCATAAAACCCTGTGAGCTGGGTGCTATAGGTATCATTGCATGTCTTTTACAGATAATGGGAAGGAGGCTTATGGAATTAAAGGAATTGCACACATTCATGCAGCTAGTGTCAAAAAATGGATTTGAATCCAGGTCTCTATTCCTCCAAGTTCAATGTCATTTCCCACCATGCCACTGCTGCTTCAAAGGTAAAATACTGAGGATTGACTGATAAAAAGAAAGTGACCAAATCAAAGAAACCATGGATAATAAAAAAATGAATAAAATATATGAGTCAAAAATAGTCACAGTAAACATACATTTTATAAGGAGATATGTTAGAAACCCATTAAAATACATTGGGAATGTTCACATTACCTAGTCACTGGGTGTATATGTGTGTTTGGATGTGATTAATTTTTTAAAAATGACTCTCTTCTGAGTGTACTAAAAAGAAGAGACACCATGTCTGCTTTTAAAAAATAATATCTCCTCAAAGAAATGTTGAGTAGTTTCTCACTAAAGACCAGCTTAGCTGTAAGAACCACAATTATTTTCAAAATGGGGTGAGTCTAGGTGTGGGGAGGGGCAGTGGAAAAAAAACCCACAATGCAAAGTGCTGGGTTTTCTTTTTCCTTATATAATCTTGTAAATTTTTTTTCCTTGCTTAAAAAAAATCAATAAATTCAGGCAAAGGTCTTTATGTGGGATAATTGCAAAAAGAAGGAAGGGAGTTCCTAACTTTTTTTTTTTTTGGCTAGTGAAAACAAGCATGTATTGCATTTACAAAGGAAAAAAAAAACTACACCACCATGTAATTTGTGACATTTCTTCTTTCTAGTAGGCAGAAGGGGAGGTTCCCCAAGACGAGGCAATTGCTACAACTGCTTAGCAACTGATGAACTTTCTTTCCTTTTGGGGGCATCTTTTTAAAAAATATATTAATCTTATTTTTAATTTATGAAATAAAATAAGCATTTCCATCTTAGAAACCTGCTAAGAGGTGAGTAGATGCTTAAATCCACAGTATACACTAAGTCTGAGATTCTCCTCAATATGCTAGCTGCAACACTCCAGCTGTACGGCTTGTCTGTGATTAGTGGTCTGGTGATTGGTGGGATTGGAGCTCAATGTTCTTAAGCAGAAATTCAATGGTTTTTTCTTTGTAAGTAACTCTATTGCTTGCTTTAGTTTTTCTATCAACTACATTTCCTCGTATTTCTCTCCTTCTTCCTTTCAGACAACCATCCCTTAGTACAAAGAATAAACAGGAGGAAAACACCAGTTCAGCAAAACACCAACATATCCTCCAAAACTGACATTATAGGTAGTGTCCCCCATCACAGATCCTCTCCTCTGCAAAAAAGGTAGGGGGGCACTTTCTCATATTTCTTCCTTGGGGCCAAGTTTGGTCATTATCATTTCATAACATTCAGTTTCAATTATTTCATTATTCTTTCCATTTAGAGTGTTGTAGTCACTGTGTATATCATTTTCCTGGCTTTGCTTGCTTCCTTTTGCATCAATCCATATAATTCTCCCATATTTTCCTATATTCATCATATTCATTATTCCTTATGGCTCAGCCTTATTCCATTCCACCCAAGGATTACATCTTATTTAGTCATTCTCCAATCAATAGACATCTACTTTAGGAAAGTTAACTTTTTGTTACTATGATGTACCCTTCTCAGTCATCATTTCTCAAACATCAGCCTATAAGAAAGGGCTCTTCCTCTGAATCAGGCTAATGAGGATTCATCAGGCTCTATGGAGATATGAGGAACTATTCTTCTCCAGGAGATAATTTAGTGAAACAAATACAAGAGACCTTCCCTCCCAATTCTCCTCTCCCTAAATCACCAGCTGACCTTCTCAGAGAAAGCTGAGATGGAAGAGCACACTATGAAGGAGGCTAAGGAGGAAAAGATTGGAATATTTGCTGCCCAGCTTTGGGTTACACAGGATATGCAGGTGAAAATTAGTCAGGGCAAAGTTCTACCTAATGGGCCCTTTGGGGAAGGCACAAGAGCCTGGTTCTTTTATATCTATTTTCCCCTGTCATGGTCCTGCTATAAAGCATCTTCCACCCTCTATCAATAAGCCTAGTAAACACCCCCACCTTCCCCAAAACACCTACTGCTAGTGTCCAACTCCAAGATGGCAACAATGGGATTATTAGCTCTGGGTGTCAATGGAAAACTGCCCTCTGAGGATTTGCTGTAAGATCTCTGCAAATACCAGCTCCCCTCCTGTCAGAAATATTGTACCTGATAGATTTTATTTCCTCAGTTTAGAGAAATTATTGGAAGTAGTTGCACCTTACCAACATCCTATCCCTTCCATGATATGTTTAAGGCAAGAAAATTCACCAATATGCTTTGGTGATAGCTAAGTGGTTTGTCTGGCAGTGGAGCTTTGAGGAAGGGGGATTTCTAAACCATAGCAGGGAAGGGCCCCAAAGGACTTTTGAGTGATTAATCCATCATCTATGACTTTACCAATATGGCTTGTGAAGAGGAGGTGCTTAGTCTCATCTCAACACCATCAAGATGGGGAGATGGCAAAACACAAAAAAATCACTTGCCAAGAATACTCTATGGGTCAGTAACAAAGTTAAAGTAGAGAATTTGGGCCAGGAGGCTCTCTCCTCCTGGTTTGATTATACTGAAGAAAAGGGAGTTTCATTGCAGGAAAGGGAATCGATGGCTTCTGGGAAAGATGGTGCTTGATACATGGGAGTCACTCATCATAGCCATGATAGAACCCAGGGCTTTTTTTTTTCAAATCAGTTGATGAAAGTCAATCTAATTCCCAGTTAGCAAAGCCACAGGAGTCAGTCTTACTTTTATGTCAGATTCCAGAGTCAGATAAATATCCACTTCTTGGAATGCTCCTTCCTATTAGGCCATAGTCTATATACATAGGAGAACCATTACAGCCTTGTCCTATACTTGTAGCTTCATACTCTGCATTCAACGATGGTTCACATTTTTTCCTCTGCATTTAATGTGCACCATGCCTCTGATGGGCTGGCCAAGTGTTATTGATATCCTGATGTTTTCAAATAGACAGCAGGTATATAGTCACACTTCTCTTTGCTGATGTGCTATGTGCTATGCCCATAGACATCAATGCCTTTGAATCATGGGTATCTAGAATCATAGATTGAGAGGTGGAGAGGATCCCAGAGGCGATCTAACCCAACCTCTTCATTTTATAGATGAGGAAAGTGATGCACTCATCCACAGTCATAAAAATACATGGAAAATGGTACTTTAACCAAAGTCTCCTGATTCCTGAGCTAGTGTCACATTCCCCATACAACATAAGTAGGTACACAATCACTCTCTTTTAGAAAAGATACACATCCATCCACTTATAGACATATGATTATGTACCTGGGCAGTTGGTGGTGCAGTGGATAGAGCATTGAGCCTGGAGTCAGGCAGACTTGAATTCAAAGCCAAAGACAATAGCTGTGTGATCTTTGCCAAGTCACTAAAGAGTTTAAACAGCCTCAGTTTTCTGAACTGCAAAATGGGTATAATAACAAGACCTACTGTACAAGATTGTTGTGAGGATCAAATGAAATAATATTTGTAAAATGCTTAGCACAGTGCCTGGAATATAGTAGACACTATATAAATGCGGATTTCCATCCTTTCTCTCTCTTCCATGATACACATTTATTTTGTCTATTAAGGAGGATTGATCACCAACTTTGGAGTCAGGGAAATCCAGATTCAAGTCTTGGTTCTCATAGGTACTAGCTGTACAATCATGAGCAAGTCAGCTAATGTTTTAGTAACGTCAGGCTACTCTATCAGTTGAATTTGAGAGGGTAGATTTGAATGGTTGGAGGGCATTTCCACACTGGTAGCTCCCTACAGTGATGAAATCACAAGCCTGGACTCCATCCAATACACACACACATATACTCTCACACACACACACACACACATACACACACCCCAAATACACATAGATACCTGCACATACATAACTTCGTAGCATATATACACATGACATAATATGTTTTCTGTGTGTACATATATATATATATACACACATGTGCACAATACATAGGCATCTTTATAGATATTGCTGCAGGAAACCAGAACCCATATATATATATATATATATATACACACATACATACATACATACATACATATATATATATATATATATATATAGTTATGTGAAATATACTTCCATGTAGGCACCCCAGAATGAAAAGCTTGGAGTAGCCTGAACAGACGTTGTTTTTCCTTCCTGACAAACGGGCATGAAATAACAGGCTGACATCTGCCTCTGCAGGTCATTCAAGTCAGGCTGCTGCATGTCAGAATTCAAACTGCTCCATCCATCAATGGCAAACCAAAAATTAACGTAGCCTGGAAACTCTGCAGCAAGACAGTAACAGCCCAATTTAAAATCTGACCTTCGAGGGATGGTGGGGTAAGATGGAAAAAAATTATTTCATGCCCTACACCAAAGCCAACAATACAATTTGAAGAGATTTTCAGTTAAATTAATTTTTAAAGAAAAATCCCCCTGTGCACCACAGTTTAACTCTTAGGGTCAGATAAAAGGAGTGTTAAGCTTAGGGATTTTGAATCCCTAACACATTGCCAGCACTTTTGCAGACCAGCTAATACACACTCACATATTTGTATATGTGTGTATGTATAAGTATCCATATATTTGTAAGCATCTATAGGTATATTTCAGACAAAATCATTTGGAAGTCATTTACACTGCAGCATATTCTATAGGAATTTATGATAAAATAGAAGTCCCCTCCCCCAGCATATACATTTTTTTAAAAAAAGGTTCAGATCTTGAGAGAACATTTTAGAAGTATCCTGAAAAAGTGGTTAAAATTTACAAACATGGAAATGGAAGGCTACCCTGCAAGTCTCTCTGTCTCTCTGTCTGTCTGTCTTTTCTCTCATACACACAAAAGCCCTCCCCACCACCACCACTAACACACACACACACACACACACACACACATTCCCTTTTGGGAAAGGTTTTTTAAAGGCCATGGTTACCCACTATTCATGCTCCACATAAAATAAATCTAAAGATTTTATATAGGTATCAGGTCAAGTCATGAGTTTCCCCAGTCAGAGGCCCATCATCTCTTTTAACTGGTGCTTCAGCTAAATTATAGGACAAAAAAACATGCCTACTCTGCCATTAGAATGAGAAGAATGGAAGCTGGATCCCTTCATTTCAAAAGTGAGGCAATAGCACTGGTATTTATTTTGGGCGCCATATCCAGGAAGGACGTGGGTAACTTGGAGAACAGCCAGAGGTGGCTAACCAATATGGCGAAGGGACCCAAGTTCATATCATATTAATACCAGTTGAAGGAAGTAGGGCATGTTTAAGCCTATAGAAGAGATGACTCAGGTCATTATGTTAAGGACTTTTGTGTGTAAGAGGGATTAAGCTTGTTTTATTTGAACCCAGAGTATTTGAAAGAAGAAAAATTTAGATTTGCTGAACAAAACAAAACTCTTCATCATACTCTGAATGGTCCAGGAGAGAATGGAGTTGCCTTGGAAGCTACAATGTTCTCTTTTGTTGGAAGTTGTCAGAAACTACATGAACACATTGTCGTCAGAATTTTCCTTAAGGCATGGGCTAACCTTGAAGGCTTCTAAGGTCTCTTCCAAGTCTCAGATTCTATGTCCCTGTAGAAGAAAGCTCAAAATTATAACCTACCTGAAATCTATTTATTAAGTGCCTACCATCATAGGCATCTCACCCTGTCCTGTAGTGTAAGGCATCTCATGCAAGGAGAAATCTGAAATCCTCTGGAGAGTTCATCATTTTGCTCAAGAATCAAAGGATATAGTCACTTGAGAGCAAAATATTTAAACACATACAATGGTCTTTAGCAATCAACCTTTCCTCTAAACTGCTGTTGATCTTTTACCAAAGGTACACAGTAGGCACTGAACAAATACTTTGATGATTGATTAGACTAGGGTGTGAACATGTGTCATGTTTAGCCCTTTATAAAGAATAATGAAGGTTCAGGGAACTAATATAAAAAGTCTCATTTATTAATGCCCTGAGAACATTAACTGTGTTTAACATAGTGACATAGTCATAGAGGAAAAGGAAACATAAAAGAAAGGGAGAGGAAAATAGGGAAAGGGTAGAATTTTTAAAAAACAGAAAGGAAAAAGCAAAGGAGGAGAAGAAACCATTGATATATTTGTAAAGTGAGGGGCTTTCACTAGATTATTTAAAAATATAATTACTATATTATTTTTATATCACAAACATTTCTCCCCCTATTCCTTCCTTTTCCTTTCTCAGAGAGCCATTATAACTTTTTTAAAAGGGAAGAAGAGGGAAAAACAAACAAAAAAAAATCAATCATCAAAACCGATCAACACATCAAGAAAATCTGATGCCTATTTTCACTTTTGTTGGGTTTTTTTTTTTGTTTCCTCTTTCTTGTGGTTTTTCCCTTTTGTTCTGATTCTTCTCTCACAACATGACTAATGTGGAAGGATGTTCAACATTGTTGTAGTGTATAACCTATATCAGATTGCTTGCTGTCTTGGGGAGGATGTAGGGAAGGGAGGGAGGGAGGGAGAAAAATTAGGAATGCAAAATCTTACAAAAATGAATGTTGAAAACTGTCTTTACATGTAATTGGAAAAAATAAAATAAAATACTATTTTACAAAAAGAAAATCTGATGTTGTATCCCCCATATCTGTGAACCCCTGCCTCTGCAAAGGAATGGAGGGGCATTTTTTTTTACATACATCTCTCTCTTTTTAAAGAATAAGCTTATTTATAATTTCACATCATTCAGTTTCCATTGTTTTGCGGTGGTTGTTCTTCCCATTTACAAAACTGGAGTCATTGTATATATTATTTCCCTGGCTCTGTTTACGTCACTTTACATCAGGTCATCTAAGTCTTTCTGTGATACTCTGCATTCATCACGTTCATCGTTTCTTCCAGCACAGTAATATCCCATTACATTCCCGTACCACAATTTGTTTAACCGTTCCCCAATCGATGAACTACATTTGATCATTTTAAGGTCTCTTCCAGTTTGAAATTCCATGATCTTTTTTTTTTTTTCTCTTCTCTCCTCTATAACTATTCCCCCATCTCTCCCATGTGAAAACCATGAATGAGATAGTTAGGATAGAAGGAGACAGGTGGTTGCTCACAATACACTTAATAATGTCTTCTGCCCTCCGAGCAATTCAACCCATGCCCTTGACAAAGAAATATAGTATTTAGCCTAAAATGAGGAGAGCTGAGACTATCACGATTGGGTTTTTTTTTTCCTTTTTGGTCTGAACCCATGATTTCATCAATCACCAATCTGTAACTTAAAGTCTTAGAAAATTGCCTTTGCAACTGAAAAGTGAACTTGCTCATAGTCACACAAGTAGTCTTTGGGTCAGAAGCAGGAATTCAACCCACATGTTCCAATTGCCTATTAGGCATCTCAATCTGGAGAAACTCAACATGTCCCAAACTGAACTCATTAACTTTCCCCCACCCCAAGTTCTCCTTTATCCCTAACTTTCCTATTAATGTGGAAGGAACTTAAACCTAATTTTTTAATCCTCATCAGGATGTCATTGTTTTTGGTTTTTGGTTTTTTTGTGAGGCAATGAGGGTTAAGTGACTTGCCCAGGGTCACACAGCTAGTAAGTGTCAAGTGTCTGGGGCTGGATTGAACTCAGGTCCTCCTGAATCCAAGGCCAGTGCTTTATCCACTGTGCCACCTAGCTGCCCCTACTGGGTTGTTTTGAGACTCATTTCACTTGTTTCTCCTTTTAACCTTCAAACTTCTCCTTCTCAGTCTCCTTACATCTGGACTATTGCAATAGGTTGATGGTCAGTCTAGACAGATCTTTTCCCTCTCTAGTCCATCTTCTAATTATCTGTCAAAGTAATCTTCCCAAAATGCAAATGTGACCATGTCACCCTCTACTCAATAAACTCCAGTTGTTCTCCATCACCTCCAGAATTAAATACAAATTCCTCTGTTTAGCATTCAAACCTTCCCTCCCCCCCTTTTAAGTCTTCTTATAACACACACACACACACACACACACACACACACACACACCACACACTTGGATCCAATGACTGACCTCCTTGCTGTTCCTCCAACAAGACACAACAAGACTTGTCCCAACTTCAAGATTTTCACTGGCCTGGAAATATCTTCCCTCTGTCTCTACCTCCTGGCTTCCCTGGTGTCCAAGCTAAAATCCCTCCTTCAACAAGAAGCCTTTCCCAAATCCTCCTTAACTCTTGTAGCTTCCCTCCATAGAATATCTACAATTTATCCTGTATTTTTTCTCTTTCATAAATACTTGTTTGCTTGTTGTCTCCTCCTTTGGACTGTGACACTAGGACTATCTTTTACCTTTCTTTGGATTCCAGACATTTATCACAGTGTCTGGAACATAGTAGGTGCTTAATATATGTTTATTGACTGACTGATTATGGACAAACATATCACCTAAAGTATACTGCTATTTTTTTTAAATCATAGTTTTTCCACAGTTTGATTTTTTTTCTTTATTTGAGCCTGAGTGATCTCTCCTTCCTAAACACAAGTGGAATTAGAACGTAAACACACAAATCTTGCATTTGTAATGTTTGAATTATGTGTGACTAAAGAGTTGGGTAATAAGCAGAACACAAATTATACCAGTTTTATTTTTAAAGTGTTTGGTGCATGGACTATACTTTTATTTTGCAAATCAAAGCTTATTACCGTATCACTGCAAAATATGTGTGCATTTCATTCCCTAGATACAAGCTCACTCTTAGGTCACACAATTAACGTGGCAATTATTTTTCTGACCCCTATAATTAAACTTGTTCTAACAGAACAGATAAACTTCAGGAAATAGTAGTCCTTCAAATTCATGGAAAATTTCTGTAAATACTGTCTATTCACAGAGAATTTCCCAAGGCTAACAGGAAAAATCTCTTGGTCTTCTCTGGTGAAACTTCAGGACCCTCTCTTCCCACATGTAAGAAGCACAGTCCAATCATTTAGAACTTAAAACTTATCCTTAATTTTAATTACTTAATTAATTAATTATACACAATAGCATTTTGTTTCTACTAGGATTAAAGAAAAGTGAGTATTTAGAAGTATACATTTTTAAGAGAAGAGGTTCTTGACCTTTTATGTGTATCATAACCCTCCTTGGCAGTCCATTGAAGCTTATAGACAACTTATCAAAAATCATTCTACTCCAACTCTTGCCAGCCATTGACATTCATTCATTTGAAATTTTTTGAACAATCAAAAGAGAAAGGAAAGAAATTGAAGAAAGGAAGTTTTAATTAAATCTCATTGCTTAGGAGAAATATATCTTCTGAATCATGCCACCACAGTCAGCAACCTTTCTAGAAACTTGGTTGGTGGTCAAGACCTAATCAATTAATCAACAAGTATTTTTTAAGCTTCAGCTAGGTAGTAGACACTTTCCTAGGTGCTAGGGCGTAAGCTATAAGTGCAAGCCCTTCTCAAAAAGACTTAGCGTGCTATTGGAGGAGTCAACAAGTAACTAGAAAAATCTAGGCAGCATAAATATAAAGTGATATATCTATCTACACACACACACACAAAGTAATTAAATACAAGGTTGTTTGGAAGGGAGGGCATAGCATGGGGAGGGCAGTCAGGAAACGATTCTTGCAGAAGATGATGTGACATTTAAGTGAAGGTGTCTGAAATGGAGTTGATGGGCAAGACACATGGGATTCTAGGCATGAGGAATATATGATAAGAACAAGTTAGGAAAGTGGAATTCTGATTCTAACCATCCATTGCCAGAAACGGGCATGATTTCATATGCTTTCTTGAATACCATCTTCTTTTGTTCTCTGGATGCACATGCACACAGAGTATGTGGTGTTAAATAGAGTTGTGTGTTCAGGAGAAGGGAATGGGTGTCTCTGAAGCAGTGTCAAGTGAAATCAACCTTCCCCATTTTAATTAAAACCTATTTTCACTTCATTTCTATAAGGGTGTCAGGGCAAATTAAAGGCTGAGCAGGGATGGGCTAGAGAATAGTATATGCCACACTTTATGAAGAAAAAGAGGGGCAAAGAAGTAATTCGTTATTGTTAACCTCAGAGGTTCTCGGGGCATTTGTGCCTACTTAGACGATCGTTAACTTCCCTAGGGAGGGGCTAAAGTGCCTATCAGCTGTAACAAGTAGAGTGATTTCAAGCTCACCCTGAAATAGAAATATACCACTGTCAATTTTACCTCTGCACCTCTTGTATCCATTCCCCTCTGTCCACGTACATGTTACGTGCCCTCATTCAGTCCATTTCCCCTCACCTGGCCCATTGCAATCCTTCCAGCTGTCCTTTCTACATTCAGCCACTCCTCTCTCCAGTTCATGCTTCATACAGCTGTCAAATTGTTATTGCTAAAGCACAGGTCTGACCATGCCCCTCCTTGGCTCAAGAAGGTTCAGTGGCTCCTTATTATCTCTAGGATAAACAAAACAAGACCAAAGTAAAAACAAAAACAAACAAAAAACCCACAAATCTTTGGTTTGGTGTTTTACACCCTTCACAAGCTAGTTCCAACTTTCTTTTTTCCTGGATAATTTCATATTGCTTCTCATACATTCTGCTTGCCAGACCAGAAACTGGCCTCCCTGCCATTCCCCATAGATAACAAGCCATGCCTTCACACAAGCTGTCTCCCAAGCCTGAAACATTCCTCCTCTGTCTCTTGAAATCTTTAGCAACCTTCATCCTCCCAGTTCTTAAATCCCACCCTGAAATCTCTGTATTAATTTTTTAAAATTTATTTTACTTTCAATTCATGGAACAAAACAAGAATTTCTATAACACAGTACAATGAAAAAGATGATTACATGTGAAACTGCCAACCATGTACAACTTTCTATTCCCTCTAAATATACAATAAAGTTATCATGTAGATGTCCTTTTTCTTCCCTCCTCCCTCCCTTGACTACCAATAGACACAAATACATATATGTGTGTATGCATGTGTGCGTGTATGTATGTATGTAGATACACACATATCTAAGTATTCCATACATACTTCTATTAATTTTGTATTTACTTTTAAGTGTGCGCAATATTTCCCCCATAAAATATAAGCTCATCAAAGGCAAGAACTGATTCATTTTTGTCCTTTTAACTCCAGAATATCAATAGCAAAGCTGATACATAGTAGGTACACCCCAAAAATGCCTATTTAATTAAAATGAGTACTATTCTAGTTAACTCAGTGTCCAAATGAATTAATTTTCTGTAGCAAAGCGGGGAAAGACTCTGTCTTATCCTCAGAGCCAAATTCTACTCTCTATTTCTAGTATGCAGTTACAGATGGGAGTAGTAGCTAAGAGAACAGAAACAGCACATTCTTCAAGAAACCGCATTTTGTTTCTATTTTATGTATAGTTTATGTGTTTATCTATGTATGTTTGTTGTGTTTAGATCATGCAACTTGCATTCCAATTACCCACAATCTGAAAAGCTCCTCAATATGAGTCTTATTGGGAATGAGTAAATCTACTGGAGAATAAGAAAATTCACTTAATAAAAATAAAGCAACTCCAAATGAACAGAAATTGAAAAGAAAAAAAACCCAAAACATGTTAGATTGATGGAAGTGGGCTGGTCACCATAATTAGGGAAGGTGGATCATTTCCTAAACTCCCTTTGCATTAAATGTATGCCATACATTTATCAGACATAATTAGCACTTTAGGTGACAATGATTTGATTTCTTCCCTAGTAATAAAGGCTCTCCATGTTGGCATATACATCCAGGATGGGAAATTGAACATTACCTATTGTGGCTGTTTATCCCCCTGAGGCAGAATTTAGGACAAACTAAGGGAAAATATGAAGAGGATTTAGAGAGCCTTTTGTGAATTTCATGAACAGAAAAGAAAATAGTTCAATAAAAGCTTTTAAGAAAGATCATAGTCACAAGTGTGCTTTTTGAAAGCAAAGGATATCATCCATAGTACAGCTTTCTCTTTTCAAAATCAGCATTTTACTGTCCTTTGGCTAGGAACAAACCCTCACTAAATGGATTGTGAGCACCACTGCAAAACTGGACAAATGTAAATGAGATTGCCTGAACTAGAGACTGGGTCGGCTCATGGCATAGAAGGAAAGGGGAATGGGTAAGGGAGAGATGATTTCCTGTGGGGGGGGTGGGGTTGGAATGCAGAGTTTCAAAGAGGACATGTTATCCCACACTATTCCTTTTCAATTTTGATCATTTCTGTTTCTCTTCTATTCCTATTTAGAAGCCTACTGATCTAGTTTTCTGTAGATCAAAGCGGTTGTATAGGTATTTAAAAATATGCAGAAAATGTGCATGTATGTGTGTGTTTTAGTGGGAGGAACGAAACCAAAATGCCGGCTTCTTGGTGCATCCTGCAAAGCCCAGAAAGAATTCAGCTGCCTCTCAGAATCCATTAAGAAATGCTATGGAAACTTTTGCCTTCACATTTGTTGTTCCTGGGATCACGTTGGTCCATTTGTTCTCTTGTCTCATAAAGGACGGGTGGACCATTGTTTGTTTGCTTACATTATGTGTATTAATCAGGGATTAAGTTACCAATACTTCCATTCATTTAATTTGACCTTCCTAACTTTGGGACACTTGTTTTTCCAACCTATGAAGCCTCCTCCAAAGTCTGGGTGTTAAGATGTTTTAGGATGCTTTACAATAATTCACTTTAAACCATTAAGACACTTTAGGATGAGTAAAATACATAGAATTATATAGTGAAAGCATTTTTAAAAAATGAAGCCTGACTCACTTTTTATTGAAATAATCTTTATTTAAAAAAAAATAAGGGCTTGTGTCTCAGTGTTCCAAATTAAAACAGTCCCAAGGAAGGGGTTTTGCCTCTTACATAAATTCCTATGAAATAATTTAAGCAGCACATTATATATATATATATATATATATATATATATATATATAGAAAGGTTTGGAAAATTAGTATTAATAAAGGACAATGGTGCACATATTTGTTACAAACCAAACCTTTCCCACTGAAAGCCTTCATTATTTTTTTTAAAGGGATTAGAAAAATCTGAAATAATGATTTATAACATTTCATAATTTATTCATTGTATTTGGGGAATTTATAGACACAAAAAAGGACTTTAAGGGTGTGTAAAACAATATATTTTCCTGAATATTTACATAACTAAAGGATGGGTAAGGCATTTATTGATGATTTTTTTAAAAATTAATTTCTCCCAGCTAATTTTAACTTTAGCCCGAGGCTAAGACTGTGTGCAAAAGATACCACTGGATATTGTCATTGATACCCATGTTTTATTTAGGATTATTGTGAGGGAAGTGCTTTGCCACCTTACAGCCCTCTATAAATGTGAGTTATTATTAGTAATAATTTGATTTACTTAAAATAGGCAAGATTTGGCTTTGTAATTGAAGTCTGGTTTGGGCAGGTGTACACCTGCAGCCTGGGTTTTCTATGGATAGACCTGAGGGACAGGAAATATATAAAAGGAAAGCATGGATAAGGTTTCAACAGCTTTGAGGGCTAGGTACTACCCAAAGCTGGGCTTAATTGAATGAAGGTGCATATGACAGGCTGAGTTTAATCTTTGATCACACTGCATTTGATGCAATAGGCCCTGTCATTTAAAAAAAATAAAAATAAAAAGGTGATCAATTACCTGATATAGAATATGAAGGACTTCTTCCCCTCTACATGTGGTCCAAAAATCCAACAATACTGTAGACAAGAATTACTAAATGGGTTTACTATCAGTGATTTTTATTAGCATCTCTGTCGTTAGGCAATTTCCCTTTTTTTAACATTTTCCCTGATTACTCCCTTCATACACATAATTAAGCAGCAGTAACATGAATTTGGCTGACCTCTCATGAGAAAGCATTGGGCTAAATACCACTGAGATAGGATTATGAAGTTCATTTTATCATACTTCAACTTATGGGCATCTTCTATAAGTATACATGTACACAGCCACATATATGAAGGTAAGAGGCTCTCCTCATTTTTCCCCCTATACTCCCCTAGGATAATGTGGGGACCTCATGTCAAAAACCCTCACTTTAGAACAATAAATAAATAAAACAGCTCCAGCCTTCCCGAGGCTGGCCAACTCTAGCATAAGTAATTCAAGACGCTGAGAGATGCCAGATAAATTTGATTACTATAAAAGATGGGAATATGTTTCTTTCCTTTGAGAATTCACAAAAAGGGGTCAAAAACAAAGCAGAGCTGAAAGCGAACAATTTCATTTCGCCTGCAATTCAAGGCGAAAATTCAAAGGCAATTTTGCAGGAACATTTTATCACAATTTTATAGACCCTCATTTCCTGCACACATCACAATCTTTAATTCCTGAAAGAGGAAAAGAAAAAAAGGGGAAGTGGGGGAGGGAAAAGAGGGCGAGGAGGCTGAGACCAACAGTGAGGGGCTTTTTCTTCTTCTTTTTTAAGATATAAATGCAGATATTTATAAAGCAGTGAGAGATTTGTAAATCTTTCTTCAAAGCTGAGACTACTGCTGGGATTGTGATTTGCTAAAAGCTGCTGCAGGCATACTCCAAAACTCAGCAGGGTCACCCCTCCCCTTCCAAAAAAAAAAAAAAAAGCTTCTCTGATTAGCGTCTCCACAGACGGGGAGTCGGAGGGAACTATTTCCTTTTAACACCTGCTCCTGGAATCTTATACTTACCCCTTCACCACACACCAGATAAGAGCGCGCACACACACAGAACAAAAACTGGTGTTTGCCCCTGAACAGGTTTTTATTCACCCTCATTTTGGGCTAAATTACTATATATTTGCTTTGGTGTCATTTTGAAAAACTTACAAGGTCATGATAAGTGATAGTATGTGCCTTACTTGAAGATCACAAGTCAAAGCCAGAATTGGTCAATGCCAAGGCCAGAATAGACCCTACTACTCCTCCAGGTGAGTGTGGGATAAAGTGGAAGTCTGGCTTCCAACCCCAGCCCTGCTCATTTTCAGCATGACCTGAGAAAAGTCCCTTGAATGAAGTTTCCCTTTTTTCATCTCTAAAAAGAGTCTACTGCTAATTAATGTCTACCTCACAGGATAAAATGAGATAATAATCAGGGTAAACACTTGGAAGAGAACAAATTGCAGATGCACTGTGATCAATGTTAACTACCTCTCAGAAGGTAGTCACAGGTCTCACACCTTAACAGTATAGCAGATATATCAGTTTCTCACTTGGGTCATATAGCTTAATGTTTCCCAAAAGACTTAAACAATAGATCTGTAATGTATGAGAAAATATTCCAGATGGGAACCATGACCTATTAAGCAAGGTATGTGAGTGGTCAAAAGAAATTTCTTTAACTTGAAAAATTGCTAGCTAGGCAAGGGAGAGTGATGTTTGTTGGTGTCCAGGTAGGGTAAATAGTTGAGTTTCATACTGAAGGAGAAGGAAGACAAAGGAAAAAGAAGAAAAAAAATCTGTTCCTATGCCTACCCTCTTCTCTGCTAAATTCCTTGAGAAATTCCACACTCAAGTGCCGCCATTTCTTCTCCTCTTGCTTTCTTCTAAACTCTCTCTGAAATAGCTGTTGAAATAATTGTTCCACTACTTCAGCTCTCTCTCTCCAAAGTTGCCAATGGTCTTTTAATGTCCCAATCTAGTGGCCTTTTCCTCAATCTTTCTGCTTGTTGATCTCTCTTTCATTTGACCCTGGTAACTACCTTCTCTTCAACACTCATTCCTCTCTAGATTTATAAGGTCAGATCTCCCTTAGTTCTTCTATCTAGAAGGAGTTAGACTGTTTTTCTCCATTTCTTTACCTGAAACTGCATCTATGTCACATCCACTAACTGTGTGTCCTCCAAGTTTCTGTTCTGGGTCCTACACAACCTGACCCCTTTCTATGTTTTGAACCTTCTTATACTTTTGTTCCTTCCGTGCATTCTACAGTCCAGCTACACTGATCTACTTGTTCCCTGACCATGACACTCATTCCTAGAATACATTCTCTCCCCTTCTTTGCCTGCTTGTTTCTATGACTTCCTTCAAGACAGCTCAATTTTGACTTGCATAGAGCTTTTTCTGGTCATTGACACCCCACCCTACCCACTAGTACCTTCTGCTCTGAGATTACTATCCACCTCCTTTGTATATATCTTGTAGGTTTATTATGATTTACATTTTACCTTCCCTATTTTAATATAAGCTTCTTGAGGGAAGAGAAAATTTTTGCCTTTCTTTGTATCCTCATCACTTAGCATGGTGCCTGCCCCATAATAAGTACTTAATAAATATTGTAGATTGACATTGACTAACATTTGCCCAAATTGAGCCCAGGTTCTGGTCTACATACCAGAACCCATCTTATTTTCTAGATCAAATTACTGGGATGCACCAACACTGTGTAGCATAAACTTCAAATAAAGAACCACAGTAAATGATAGGATTGAACTTGGAAAGCAAAAGAAAAAAAAATCTAATAAAGAATGTAGGGTATTAGTTAGATCAAGTGAAAAAATATTTGTAAAATATTTAGCAGATCGACTGGCATACTCTGGGTGCTTAATAAATGCTTATTCTCTCCCCCCTCAACCCTTAGATCAGTGAGAGCCTAAGGCAATGTTATAATAAATATTAAAGAAAAAGATTTCTTATTAAGTCCAACATGTGAGAAGCTCTGTAAAAAATTAAGTTCTCTTTAACAGATAAACATTTTCCCCAATAAACCTACCTTTTGCCCTAAGCCTTGAGCTAAGAACTTATAGCTGGTTGAAGAGGCTATTAATCAGTAAATACCAGCAAATAGCGCCAATCCATGCCTTCATTTATACTGAGCTTGAAATCCTATCCTCTCTGCCATCTTGGTCTCTCTAGCCTTAGGGACAAACTTACTTTATTTATGAATGTGCCATGAGCTTACCAAAATGAGAGCAAGGTATTGCTAGAACATGAATTTAAAGGTGCTGGGGAAAAAAAAAAACACCAACCCACGAATTAGTCATTGAAAACAGAGCTGCAACCTATGTTTCAGCCTGAAAAAAAATTAAGCAAAGATACAAATTGATGTACTAGTGGCCGAAAGACCTCTAGCAACCCAATAACAAAGCATTCCAATATACCAAGAAGAGAAATAACCTTGATGAAAAAACCTGTCCTTGCCATATCCTTTTATCTTTGTTAGCTAGGTATGTACATGATTTGCTTATTAAAATAAAAAATTATAAAATAGCCATAAATTCAAAATAGTAATAAAATAAATACTAAAACAAATACAAAGCTCACTGTAATTCAAGTGTTCAATTGAATTTATTTTTATTAATAACTGGTCTTTTATGATGCTTTGAGGTTTGCAAAGCATTTTATCAACAACATATTTGTCAACTATGTGTGGTGCTGTGCTAGGCACTAAAGTCACACAGAGGAAACTCGCTGCCCTTAATGAGTTTATAATATAATAGTTGGAATATGATTCAAGTTGAGGCATTATAGGAGCCAAAATGCCCTAGGGAAATTTAAGAGTAGGAAGGTACCTTAGTGGAAAGTAACAGAGTCACAGAGAGCTTCGTAGATGAGGTGGCACCTGAACTCAGTCTTGAAAGAAAAGAAGGATTTCAACAAATTGAGATAAAGGAATGACCTATGAAAATGTATGGTGATAGAATGACGCAAAATAAAATAAAGAAAAGAGCTAGTAGGGAATACTTGGGGATAGCAAGTAGTATATTCTGACTGCAAAACAGAATGCATGAAGTGGGGAAAGAGGAAAAGTATGAAACAAGACTAGAAGGCCTTAAATACTACTCTGATTTTAATTTTATGCTGTAGAGAGTAGGGAGCTATTGAAGGATATGGAGCATGGGAATAATAATAATATGACTAGACTTGTAAATTAAGAAGGTTAATTTGCTATTCTGGTAGCTGTGTGGAAGAAAGATTAGAAAGGAGAGAGACTGGAGGCAGGGAGATGAGTTATGAGACTACCTACAGTCAAGGAAAGAAGTGATGAGAGCCTAGAATATGGTGGAAGCCACAATAATGGTGAGAGGCCAGCAGATATATGAAATACTATGTTAAGAGACTCTATAAGATTTTGTAGTAAATTAGATATGGGGAATAAGGAAGATGAAAAAGTTTGGAGGCGCAGTGGATAGAGCACTGGCCCTGGAGTCAGGAGGACCTGAGTTCCAATCTGGCCTCAGACACTTGACACTTACTAGCTGTGTGACCCTGGACAAGTCACTTAATCCCAATTGCCTCATCAAAAAAAAAATTTTTTTTAGTTACTCTAAGGCTTCAAGTTTTCTTGATATGTGTGTAACCTAGCTGTGGTGCCTCCAGTTTGGACTCACACTCCCTTGTTGGCTTATTCACCATGGCTAGTTCTCACATTGGCAGATCTAGATTCCCAGAATTGGACCACAATCATCTGGCTATACACAAACTCTCAGGGCTCCAGAAGTAACACTGCCATGGGTGAATATATTGCCCCATTCTTGTTCAGTCATTTTAATCATGTCTGACTCTTCTTGACCACATTTTGGGTTTTCTTGGTAAAGAGTGGTTGGCCATTTCCTTCTCCAGTTCATTTTACAGATGAAGAAACTGAAGCAAATGGGATTAAGTGATTTGCCCAGGATTATACAGCTAGTATTTTGAACTCAGCTAGTGATTTGAACTCAGGATGGTGAGTTTTTCCTGACTCCAAGACTGGTGTTCTATCCATTGCATCACCTAGCTGCCCAATATTGTTCCTACTAACCACTATAGCTCTTGAGCCCCAACCAGTGTCTTTCCATTTATACAACCAGCTACTCACAATTATGATTCATTTAGATCTTAAACACAATTTTTTTACTTTGCAATAAGATGAAAGCAATTGTAACACCAGATGTGTTATAAGGCAACTATAGGAATAATGAATACATCACAGGTCACACATAAACATGGGCCACACTTTCCCATTAATGCACTCAGTGTTGGTGTGGGAGAGTGGGCAAACATTTAGAGAAATCTATCAGGGAGGCACATGAATGAGAAAAACCTGTGTGCTCAGGGTAACTCATAAATTTGGATTATAGGTCTCATTGTCATGGGTTCATTCATGAATATATGCACTATATAAAACCACTTCTCTGTTAACTGCTATCCTTCTGTTACTCTACACTCTCCTGCTATATAGAGCTATTTTAATTCATAATCACCTTTAAAAGGACACTGAGAATGACTTATATCATTAAATTGGCTAGAAACTTCCTTTAAGCCAGAAAACTGCAAGGCACATCAAGCTAGTTCTCTGGACAATACAGATAAGCCCAGACATCTTTACTAACTAGAATTCTGTGATATTCCATCAACTCTTAATAAACCAAGATCATGGCAAAAAACTAAGAACAATGTAGACAAGCCTAGCCAGCTCTTCACTCACCAGGATTATGCATCTTCCAACTATATCTCAATATCATTTCCTATGTAGTAAAGTTGCTATGTAGTCTGTCATTTCCCTTTCTGCTTTTCCCTAACAAACCAAATAGGACAGCTGAGATCAATAGGTCCTTCTGAGAGCCTTCACCTCTCTTATACTGTAAATGGTACATTACAGTGCAATTACTGAAACTGAAACTCTCTTCCAATGACCTTGAGTCTTTATCCAGTCAATCAAGAATCTAGGAGCTGAAACCTTCTTGTTAGCAGATTACTTCTGCTACTGAGCTCTTCTGTCCCCTGATGATTCTTCAACTTACATGTTCTTCACCCTTCACTCCACTGTGGTCAGTTTCTTCATTTTACTCTCAATAGCTATAATCAGAACCTCCTGATTCTCAGTGACTTATTTTTCCCTTAAGAGGTTAAAAAATCACAAAACTTCCATTATTATGCCAACTGTAAATGTTTAATAATTCCATAGCCTCCAAACAGTTAATTTATCATTTTTTTCAGTTTTAAAATCTTACACCTTAAAAACTTTACCTGAAAATAAGCTGAGGGACCAAAATTTCCTGAAGCCTCAGTTATTCTACAAAGTGGTCCTTTTCAACAGTCTTTGTGTGAAAGCTGTGCTTCTTAAGCCTTGTATGCTAAATTCCCATTTCAAAAAATCACCATACCATGAAATATTAGATCATTGTAATCTTAAAATTCTTCTGAGTGATGCGTTTAACTTAGGGACAAAGCTTATTAGAAAGTCAGTTTAGAAGTGGTAGGTAGAGAGGAAGTGCTTCCAACCTGGGGAAGATTTTCCTTCTATTTCCCAATGTTGACACCCTGAGGCAAAGTGCTGGTCAATCTTTGTTAGTTATGACTCTAGTACAATGTGTGCCATTTATATTTTATCTGAATGGTCACCATATCGAGCTCCCTAGAAGCTCCTTACTCATGATACTAATGAACTAACAAGCAAGCCAACTCTTTATTTCCTGCCAA